>NC_072488.1:2215000-2515000 GCF_027574615.1 Eptesicus fuscus | reverse complement strand
AGGTTTCTTATTTATCAGGCAATTACTTGTCACATTTTCTCATATGAATTGTAGTTTAGATGGTGGTTGGCGTCCCAGGCTAGCAAGCAAAAGCGTAATTAGTAACATAGTTGACTTCTAGAATGGCCTCGAAGGCTAGATGAGGAGGAAACAGGTGCTTCCGTAGCCTCCCCTGCAACGGCCAGACCTAGACACAGTTTTAAAACAAAGGAGCCTCTGTCTCCCTCCCTTTATCTTTCGGCTTCTCCTCCTCATCCTTGGTTGCCGTCCGTCCCCCTGCTGTCACCTCACTATGCTTTGTACTTCCTGTTAGTTCAGCTAGCATGTATTGTGTGCCCGACAGAGAAGGCCGCCTTCTGTAGTTTTTCATTTTCACCTTTGTAGAAGTTAAGTATAGAAATTTGGTTGAGCATTTTTTTAAATTAAATATATTTTATTGATTTCTGAGAGGAAGAAAAAGGGGGAGAGAGATAGAAAGATCAGTGATGAGAGAGAATCACTGATCAGCTGCCTCCTGCACGCCCCACACTGGGGACTGAGTCCCAACCCGGGCCTGTGCCCTGACCAGGAATCAAACTGTGACCTCCTGGTTCATAGGTCAGCGCTCAACCACTGAGCCATGCCGGCCAGGTTGGTTGAACATTGTTATACATGGTGGGGCAAAATAGGTTTAGACTTGTGAGGACGTGAAACAGTTTATTCTTGCATTATTTATTAATTATTGTATATCATCCATGTGAACAGCTGTAAACCTACTTTTGCACCATTCTATGTATTGGATAATGATGCCATATCCATAACTTTTTAAAAAGTAGTTATTACATGTGTTATAACTGCCTAAATGATGCATACATAATTACCTAAATGATATTGGTAACAAAGACAGAACGTTCACGAGGCTGCGTGGACAATGTTTTAGAGACGGAGGGTGGGGTTGGGAACTGTCTTATAGGTAGACCAGTCCATTTGGGGGACTTGTGGAGTTGGGGTTTAGGAAACTTGAAGGAGGAACTGGCATTACTCAGGAGCACATAGAGAATACATTATTTTTAAAACATACCTTTTGTTCTTATTTATTTCATCCATAAAATATTTGAAGTGTAATCTTTGTTCTTTAATCAAGATCTGCCAGTTAGGATCTAACTGAACCGAAAGGGGCCTTTGCCCTGAAACCAGTCTGCCTTCCCAGGTGGCTGTGGACGGAGGCTGGCGCGCAGTCTGAGCTGGAGAACGCGTTGGGGATCGGAGGGTTTGGCTACCCCGCCATGGCGGCCATCAACGCGCGCAAGATGAAGTTCGCTCTTCTGAAAGGGTCTTTCAGTGAGCAAGGCATTAACGAGTTTCTCAGGTAACTTTTTTGCCCTTTTGAGTTGTTTTTGTTTTGTCTGTTTTTGCTGTGGGTTTTGATTCGAAGCTGGGTTGATGTAGAACAGGCAGTAAGTGGAATTATTTTGTACTTGACATTGGAGACTTAGAGGTTTATACGTTTGAGCTTTTCCGTTTCCTTCCTGTGCGTTGTTCTTTTCCATGGGAATATTCTGCAGGAGCAGCTGGTGCTCATCCTTCCCTGTTCTCCGGTCCCCTCGGCATTCTGTGCAGTCGATACCGGGCTCTTCCTGATTTTCTTCCTGATTCTGGGGAAGGTCTCGTGGGCGGAAGAGCCTGTCTCCCCCATTCCCACCCGAGCGTGCTCTGTACCTGACCCAGATGATACGGTTTCCATTTCTGGGCATTGGTTTCAGAGTGCAGTTGTTTTAGAACCGTGTGCACTGTAAACGGTGCAGATGGCGGTGTCCAGCGCCCACAGGAAACGTACCCGTTGGGGTTTTCCAGGCCCACCTTCCAGGGCCCTTCACCAGAGCACATTCGGGGGCTCCTCACAGCGGCCGTTTCTCAGCCTGTGGTCTTCCCGGGGATGGTCTCTCGGCGCCGGCCCCAGGCAGGGCTCGTGTCTCCCTGCAGCCGAGCGGCGAGGGAAGTGCTCGCGCTGTCCGCGGGTCGGTCAGCGGGAGGCCTGCGGAGTCGGGGCTCCTGTTCACGGCAGGGCCTCTGCTCGCCGTGGGACCGGGGAGAGGAATGGAACTGCCGTCTTTCAGAGCCTTTCTGGGGCTTAAGCTCTCAGCCTGGGTAGTTTTACAGAATTTGTATTTTAGCAAAATACACGTGCTGTTTGTTAAATTAGCCGCTCTGTCGGACGCCGAGCCGCAGGGTTCCAGGCCTGGTGGGTGGTCCTGCTTAAAAAGGCAGCGCCGCTCCTGGCGTGTCCCAGGAGCCCCGGGGGGAGTCTGCTGAGCATCCGGCAGACCATCCTCTACAGCTGTCCCCCCAGGCACCGCAGCCCCGCTAACGCCTGCGCTTTTTGGCTGTTTCCCCCAAGGGAGCTCTCTTTTGGGCGAGGATCTACAGCACCTGTAGGAGGGGGGGCTTTCCCCGCCATCAGCACCCGAGAGCCTTGGGACGGCAAGGATGGCGAGGTGAGTCCGGGACGGGGCGGGGCGGGAGGCTGCGTGCGCAGGACTCGTGGCGGGGACTCCGTCCTCTTGCCCTTCCCGATCCCTGCGCGTCTTTGCTCCTTGTGAACCAAATCCTTCCCGTCGGACCTAAGCCTTCGCCTGACACCACAGGTGGCACAGCCTCGGGGAGGCCCCTCTCAGGAGCGCTCGCCCCGTCCTCCCTGTGAACGAGGGCTCCGTGGCATTGGGTGCTCGTAACATAGACGCCCAAGATAGTGCCGTGAGGGGGCTGCTTTCCGGACATCCCCCGGAGTGAGCGTTCACCTTGCATTCATGCACCTGCCGTACAGAAAGGTGAAGCACGGCTTTGCAATGAGCGTTTATGTTCTGCCACCCTCCTCGACCGGCCAGGCTGCAGAGTCCAGTAAATCCGTGTTCCCGTGTTCTCAGCTTCTCAGCCAGCTGCCGCGTAGACCTGGGTGACCAGGAGCTGGCGGTGGGGTCCGCACCGGCTCGGAGTCATTGCTCCTCTGAGCGGCGGCTGCGAGCTCCCGGGCCGCCTGGTCTGCGCCTGCGCCTGCCTGCGGGCCTGACGTGGTTCCTGTTTTGCAGCTTCCTGTGGAAGACGACATTGATCTCAGCGACGTGGAGCTGGACGACTTGGAGAAAGACGAGTTGTGAGGCTCAGCACAGCCTGCGGCTTCTTTTCTGGGAGCAGATGTTGCCAGCAGTGGAGGGATGTCCTCTGCCGTCAGGCCATCGACCGGGCCTTGTCACCAGGAAGCAGCGCTTGATAGGTCATGGGACACTGCAACAGCAACTTCTGCATCTCAAGAAAACAATGGAAAATTCTGTGAATTGTCGCCAGTGGATTGGGTGGTGTTCCGTCAAGTACCACTTTGAGGAAAACCGCTGGGCTGTTGAAACACTTTCCCTCCCTGACTGCTGCTGGGTGTTTTTGGAGGCTGTTTCTTAGTCGGTTTTTTAATGTGATTCTTTCATTTGAATATTAATGGCTTTTCCATGAAAGAATAAAATAATATTTTGGACAATGCCAACAAATGTATGAAATCAGTGTCCAGTCACACTTTCAGAGTCTGATGTTAGCCACTGAGTGGAAATGGTGGTGCCGGTCTGGCCCTGATGTCTTTCCTTTTAAGAACGTGCGGGGATGGCGCCACCTGGACGCCCGCACCGCACACACTTCCCGGGGCCGCAGCCAGGCTCCCGGGCCTGGGAAGTGGAGAGCGGCTCACGTGGAGGACGACAGGCAGGCCCCACGGCGCCCGGGCCAGCAGCAGCGACGGCGGGGGACGCAGCTGGTTGTACAGTTAGCGCGCGGTTTTCAGTGTTGCTACCAAGTCCTCACAGCGTCCCTTAAGCCAGGACACGAGCAGCAGGTGGCCCTTCTAAGCAGTCCCCATCTATGTAAGACGTTCGGAAAAGGGAGGTGTGGGTCATGTCAGGGTGTAAGGGAAGAGCCCACTGGAAGGACCGAGCACTTCTTTATTGTAACTTACAAAAAATAAATACAACTGTGAGCAACTTCTGCGAGCAATTTCTCTGAAAATCTAAGTCCTGTAGGAGACGAACTGTTCTGCGGAGGGACAGGAGTGTCCGTCACGCCGTCCGCAGGGCAGGAGGCTGAGCGGCGCCCACTCGGCGTGCTAGTCGAGAAGACCGAGGTCGATGCGGAAGTAGACGTAAGGATAGTAGTCTTGGTTGTTGAGTTGCAGCCCAGGGATGTCCACAGCTGCCTGCAAAAAAGGCGTCCTGTTCTGAGTGCACCACCGAGTTTCCGGTTTTAGCTGTACATTTTGGAGGAAGCTCTGGACACTGACCGGATGCTCTGCCCTGCACAGCCTCCCCTCATCCTCCCCCACCACACACACACACACACACACACACACACAGCCTTTACGCCTCCCTACTGGTGAAATGGAGGTTTTCACGATAGTCTGGCAAGCACCATGTGGGGCGGCTGCACCCCGTGGAGAGGCTGCAGACGGGCGCCGTTTCCGGGCCGGATACCTACGTCCAGCATGCTGGCAGCTGCCACTTCGTCCAGGTGTCTGAAGACGGAGTTCAGGACCTCGCGCAGACGCTTGGTGGAGGACTTCTTGTGCGGCTGGAGGAGCACAGCCTGGAAGTTCACGGGGAGCCCGTACCTTCCCGGACAGACAAGCGGTGAGAGTAGGTTACTCCGAGGCAAGTGTGGGGA
The DNA here is from genome assembly GCF_027574615.1 of Eptesicus fuscus. NCBI lineage: Eukaryota > Metazoa > Chordata > Mammalia > Chiroptera > Vespertilionidae > Eptesicus > Eptesicus fuscus. The sequence continues at coordinate 2,510,326 of NC_072488.1, read as the reverse complement.
CAGGGAGCTGGACGGGAAGTAAGGGCGGGTTCTGATGGAGAGCCGCAGCCAGCACAGCTGGAGGAAGGAAAGCTCAGCCAGGGTTGGCTAGAAAAGTCACACAACACGCCGACCTGCTCTGACAGTGATGGTGTTGACTGGAGAGCGAGAGGTCAGCACAGCCACGGTGGCCACTAGGTGGGGAGTGCGTGGGGGGAACAGGCAATTTGGGACTGCTCTGACCCAAGCACGGCCCTGAAACCCAGCTGGTGGATCAAGCGTGTTCCTTCTGCCGAGTTCCTGTGGGCAGAAGAATGGACTTTGCACACCTGGCTCCATACTCATCACCACGCGCCTTCCTGTCGCCGCACTGGCTGCCAAAGTCCGCACGTGGATAATACCCTTGGACTTGCCCGACGCGCAGCGATTCGTGTGGCCAGAAATCTGTTAATATTCCCTAGTTTTTGTTTCCCAGTGTCCGTAAATTGCCCCCTGGCTCCCACACTTTCCCAGTCTTCACTTCTGGCTGCTGATGCCATGTACCCCGAAATACTGAAATGTATCTGAGCTGCAGAAAGTGGGCTGTTTGTCATTGCGTCCCGTGTAACCAGGCATCAGGCCTCCCTCCCCCTGCACCCCACCGGATCGTTGGAGCCCCCCTCACTGCTGCAGGGTCCAGCCTTTCGCCTCCCCTTTACATCGCCATCTTGCCCTGTTCCAAACAAAAACTTCAACTCCCTACAACTCTTGTCCCAAACTTCAGTGTCCAGAGTCCTGTCACCATGATCTGTGCCACTCAGTCATCCTTTACCGTTAGCTTCTCACACCAGGGCCATTGGCACCTGAAGCTTCCCTTCCCTGGCCCTCCAGCACCCTCTCCCGTCTCACTTCCTCAGGGGCTTCTCGGCCGCCACTCCTTAAATGCTGGGGGTCCCTCCCTAGGTGAACTCCATACATCAGTCGTCATGGATGATTCCCTAACGTGTTCCTATTGAGACCGCACTCAGGGTCCTGGCCAAGGCTCCAGCCCCCGGCCCCTCAGCAGTCCCACCACAGCCCCGCCTGAGGCCCCTTCCGGTCCATGCAGCTGACCACCCGGCTCACTGACCCTGAAGGTGAACTAGCGCGTCCTCACTTGGATGCTACTCTGTCCACTGTCATTTAGCACCTACTCTGTGCAGTGAGGCCCGAGCCCCAGCCCGCCCTGGGCTGCCAGGGGAGGAAACGGTCAAAACAGCATCTGGGAAAGACAGAGCGGCAAGCACCGATGAGGCAAAGGCCAGCGGAGGCTCCCGGCTGCTCTAATGCACGTGTTCATCTCTCCATAGGCTGGGAAGTGACAAGGCCTTTAAAGCGGACCAAGTAGGCCTGGCCGCTGTGGCTCATGGTTGAGCATCGACCTAGGAACCAGGAGGTCACGGTTCTGATCAGGGCACATGTCTGGGTTGTGGGCTCGGTCCCCAGTGTGGGGCATGCAGGAGGCAGCCGATCGATGATTCCCTCTCATCATGGATGTTTCTCTCTCCCTCTCCCTTCCTCTCTGAAATCAATGAAAATATATTTTTAAAAAGGACCTGGTAGCTCTACACAGACAGAGCAGAGGAAAAAAGCAAGTTGCAGAATCTTAGGTGTAAATGATCCCAGTTGGGGACACGGAGACTTGGAACTATTCGCCCTGAGTACGGGTGGGCGTGGGACCGAGGAACGTTCCCCACGGCACGGGCTCTGAGCGTGGCTTTTCACAGTGCTCAGCCGCACAGCTGCGTCGGACGCTGGTCACCGCGCAGCAGGGCCGGTGGGCTCATCGCCAGACGCCAGCCTCTGAGACGGGGAGGGCGAGGAGCCAGGGTCAGCTCCGTCTGCGTTTGGACAAAACCGCCTTGGCAGCCACGGGGAGGATGAACTGGGGGCCAAACCAAGTAGGAGCCCATGGCAACAGCCGGGCAAGCTGAGGCGGGAGAGAGCGGGAGAGGAAGCAAAGGCAGGCTGGGCAGGCCTGTGAAAGGGTGCGGTGGGTGGAGGCGCGGGGGCAGGACGTGAGGGAGAGGGAGCGGCGGAGTCCACGGAGTCCACACTGAGCACGGGCAGAGAGGGCGCTGGAGGAAGGGGCTGGGAGGGCGGGGGCCACCTCCGCAGAGACCTACACCGGGAGGAGGGCGGGACCCCGAGGCGCAGGAGCCTGGGCAGGAGTCGGGCTGGCCAGCCAGGGGGTGGTGGGAGGGGACCTGGGGCAACCTACAGTGCTGGCGGGGAGGGCCCAGGGACCCCGCAGGGGTCCGGGGGCTGGAGGGGCACCTCGGGATGTGTTCACGACCCGGCACATGTTCCAGCACCCAGAGAGCAGGCTTCAGAAAGAGTCCCCGTTGGATTCCACTTCCATGAACACAGAGGAATATGCACATGTGCACATTTAAACCGCCAAGAACTAACTGTATCTGAGCCCTTTTCTCTCGGGGTTCAGGCTGCAGGGGATGCTATTCGTTGCTTGTGCTCATCTGTCGTTTCTAAAATCTATTTCGCTTTTGTTTTAAAAAGAGGCGTCCGAAGTGTGGGTGCTGGTGGTTTGTTTGGTTGGGTTTTCCTTTCCTGGGGCCTTGAGAGGTGAGCTCTAAGGTCAAGGTGTGAGAGGGGCTGGCATTCTGCAGGGGCCCTGGGCCCTGGCGCCTAGCGGCCGGGGGGTGGGGGAGCCAGCGGGGAGACCAGGAGGCACTGCCCGAGGCTGGCAGGAAAGGGACAGAGCAGCGGGCAGCAGGGGCCTCGGGGCGGAGGGAGGGTTTACTGGACCCCGAAGTCCTGGCCCTGGGGAGGCTGGAGGGGACACCATGGCCCCAGAGCTGCTGCTCCCGGCCACCCCACCCCGGACGGCCCGGCGGGCGCCTCCCCCGACCAACCTGAGCACGGACTCCACGAACACTCGCAGCGCCTTGACGTGCACCCAGGCGATAAAGGCTTCGCTGAAGTTCACCTTGAGCCAGCGCAGCAGGGGGCCCTGCAGAGACAGGGGAGCCGTGACCCTCGGCCCCTCCGCCGACCCGAGCCAAGAGGCCTGCCCGTCACCAGCTCACCACCTCCAGGCAGGCTGGACAGAGCAAGCCCTGAGCTGAGAAGGAGCGCCCGGGGGCAGCGGAAGCAGCGAGTCGGCCCACGAGGCCCGGGCGAGGCCCGGGACCACGCTCCCCGGGGGGCCTGGGGCCGGGAAGCTCAGCGGCCAGCCACCGGCACATGCGTGGGGCCCCCTCAGACCGGGCCGCGGGCGCTGGGCAGCCCCTGACCTCAGGCTCTCGGCGGGCAGCTCAGGGCCTCCCTCCGACTGTGCTGCCCGGCCCCCGCGTCACGCCATGACCACAAGCCCCAGGGCGTGCGGGGTCACTAACGCTGGGGTGGCCGGTCATCGGGGCGAGTTCAAGTCTCGCAGCAAAGGCTCTGAGCCACCGAGGTCAGGAGTGGGTCCCGCCGGGCAGGACGGAGAGCTGCCCGCCCACGCCTGCCCCCCGCAGGGCCTGCCCGTCACCAGCTCGCCACCTCCAGGCAGAGCAGAGGCACCTTGGCCATAAGCACCGTCCACTGTCGGGGGGTGGGGCCCCCCAAAGAGGCCCTGCAGATGAGGAGGAAGGCTCCACTCTGGGCTCCTTGAAGGCCTCAAAGCCGCGTGAGAGAACAGAAAGGCAGGGATCGCTCCTGACACCGTGCTGGCGCGGACATGCGAGCGGGGACCCCAGGGCTCCCAGGGGCTGCTTACCTCGCCCTCGCCCTCGCTCTCTCTCTCTCTGTCGCTGTGCCCCGCAGCGGGCCTAGCGGGGTTACCTAGCGGGGTTACCTTAACCTTGTGGTCCGGGAAGGTGGGTGGTCCCTTTTTAAGAGCAACACAGGAAGTTTGCTAAAGGCACAGAAACGATTCATTAATCTTTCAGGAGACGCGGATCGGAAACAAACGATTCTCCTCGCCTGCAGGGAAGGCGGCTCCGGGGTGCCGCCCACCCCCCAGGGCTGGAGGTGTGGCCCCGTCTGTGCCCCGCCCCGGCCGGGCGTGGGAAAGCCTTCCTTTGGTTCCACATTCCCGGGAAAGAGCCGTCTCTGGCAGAGGCTGGGATTACACATCGCTCCCTCCGCCTGCCCGGGTCAGGGCCTGCCCCCCTAAGCAAGGCCGGGCAGCTCGGGGGACTCCCACCTGTGATCCCTGACAGCACCCGGGACCCCGCCCGGCCCTTCCGCTGACACGTCGCCAGAAAGACACCGGGTGCTGCTCACGCCCGCCTCCCAACAGGCGAAGGGTAAGAGTCTGCAGGAGCGGGGCGGGCTGGCCCGCTGTCGCCCGCTCCCTGGCGCACAGCGAGAGCCTCGGAAGGGACCGAGTGTTTCCGAGTTCGTGCCTCCCTCCGAGCTCCATTTCCCCGAGGCCCTGGCAGGGCTCCCGGCCGCGCCGGCCGAAGTCTACACCGTGAAAAAGCACCGCTGGGAACCCGAGACCCGGGCGCAGGTGTCGGCTCGGGTGTCAGTCACCTGGGTCCTCGGGGGGTCTGTGCCAGCGCACGGGTGGGTGCCAAGGGACCTGCGGCCCGGACACCTGTGGGAGCTGCTGTTACCTGGCTCCCGTCCGGACACTGAGAGACCTCGGGAGTGCTCCCAGGTGGCAGGGCTGAGGTTCAGACGCCACCCCTTTGGGTCTCAGCTCTGGTGGTGAACACCTTTCCTGCCTGGGTGCCTGGGTGCGTGGGTGCCTGGGTGCGTGGGTGCCTAGGTGCAGGGGCCTAAGGCCTCGGGGCCCAGGGCTCCAGCTCAGCCCTGTCTCAGAGGATCTGCAAAGTGTGTGCGTCCCTTCAGGGTACACGTCTATACACATTCGTGTGCACGTGTGTTTATGCTTGTGGGGTATTTTTTATGCTCAGTTCCCATGGCCTCTCACAGGGCCTGGGCCAGTCCAGAGGGGCTCTGAGAACCCCATTTCGGGGGCCCCATGGCTGGTGCTCACTCCTGCGGGGCGGCCTGTCTGGAGTCCCGCTGAAAAGGCCATTGAGCCCGACCGGTGTGCTCAGTGGTTGAGTGTCGCCCTATGAACCAGGAGGTCAGGGTTCAATTCCTGGTCAAGGGCACATGCCAAGGTTGCGGCTCGATCCCCAGTGTGGGGCGTGCAGGGGGCAGCTGATCAGTGATTCTCTCTCATCATTGATGCTTCTATCTCTCTCTCCCTCTCCCTCTCCCTCTCTGAAATCAGTAATAAAATAGTTTGGGGGAAAGAAGGCCATTGACCCAGAGAGGTCAGGCCAGATGTGCGGGGCGCCCGGCCCGCCGTCAGGAAGGCTCGGGGTAAACACTCGGCCGCAGGAGAGGCCCTTGTGGCTTCGCACGCCCTTGCGGCTCTGTGTTTGCACACGGCCCTTCCTCCTGAGGGCCAGAGCGAGCACACTCCACTCATTCTTCCCCCCTGCATGGAGGTGGGTGCTCCCAGAGCCCTCCCGCCAGGACTGGGGGGGGGGGGACCCGAAACACCCCACCCCGACGAGGCTCCACAGCCGAGGGCACCCCGTCTGGAATGCGCCCATTTTACAGAGCGGTGGAGGGAGCATCCCCGCTCAAACATGGAAGTCTGGTCTCCCTCTTGAGCTCGGCTGCCCTCAAAGTTTCCGAGTGGCCGTTGTCGGGAATCTCGGGGGGAGCACCCCTCTTTGCTAAAAGCACAGCGAGGGTAAATATAGGTGCTGGGGACGGAGGCGGCACATCACACCTGGAACTCACACCGCCAAGGGCAGCCGCGTGACCTTGGCCTCACCTCCCGGGCGGGGCCCTGCCTGCAGCCGGCCTGCCTTGCTCGACCTCAGAGGCCCCAGGTAGGGTCCTCTCCCAGGGCCTTGCTCATCACCCTCTCAGCGCCCCGACTTCTCAGCGACAACGGAGCCAGTCCCTTCCCGGGAGGGCAGTGCCGGGGCTCGGGGAGACCTCGCCTGGAGCTGCCCAGGTGCTACCTCCACAATGACCTGTGCTGTCACCCCCCAAACCCTGCTCTGGCTGCCCCAGGAGAGCACTTGTTCCTGGGGGGGGGGGGGCAGAGTGGGGGGTGCCCAGGGGCGTGGGGACGGCGGAGCTGAGAGGCGGGGACTGGCAGGGCCCTCTGTCCCCATCTTGCCCGGAAACCCGCGGCCTGTGGCCCGTACTCACATATTGTTGCTTCTTAGCCGTCAGCAGCCTGGCCATCTCTTCCCGTTCCCGAGTGATCTCTTTCTCGTCATAGTAAAATTCTCGGACCGTGAACCTGAACCCGGCACACAGAGGCCGGCCGTCACGGAGCCGCTCCCGCCCCCGGGGGCGCGGGGCCCAGCCCGCCCGCCCGCACTTACTTGTTCTCTTTGGCTCTGGCTTTGAAATCGTCGATCACTTTTCGAAACAGGGTCACGGTGAAGAGGCCGCCCTCCTTGTCCTCACAGATCAGCCTGTGGGGAGACGCGTCCGCTCGCTGGGCTGGGCCGGGCCGGGCCGGCGGGACCGTCCTCGCCTCGGGAGGAGGCTGCTGCGGCCACAGCCGCTGTCCCCTCCCCCTGGTGGCCGGACCCCGGGCCTCCCCACGGCTCCCCACCCCTGGCTCTGTGGTCCTGGCGCTCCCCTTCCTCTCCTGCCCGTTCACTCGCCCCCCAAGCCGAGCCTCAGGGGCCTCCAGGCCCGTTCAACACAGGCCCGGGGAGGAAGGGACGGGAGCCTGGTTGTGCCGTGATCTGGGGTTGGGTCCCGTTCATCAAGTGTCTGAGAGATGAGGCCACCCCTGGGCCTCGGCCCCCTGGTGGGCCCGGTGCCCCTGGCCCTGGCACGCGACGGGTACAGTGAACTGGGGGCGAGGGGGGGGGGCATTTCAGTTGGTGGAACATCTGACAATGGCCACTTCACGGCCAATGTCACAGTGTTCTAATCAGACGCACCTCCTGGCACACGTCCACGGAAAGCCACTGTGGCCGCTGTCCCCAGGGGCGTGGGGGCGGTGGGGCAGTGACCTAAGCATCATTGAGTCCTGCTGGCCAGATGCCCCCCATGGGTGTCCTGGGCTGTGGGCTGCTGGCACCCCCACTCCTGTTCCTCCGAGCCCACACCCCGGAGGCTGCCGCAGGCTGGAGGCCTCGCCAGAGCCACCCCTGCAGACCCCAGGGGCCCTGACGGGGCGGGGCCAGGGACATGGCCTGGGAGGCCGAGGCCCTGCAGCGGGTGCCCCGGCCCTCGCCAAGCAGGCCAGTGCCCTGCCCGTCTGCCCCCCTCCTCCCCTCGGACATGATGCCCTGGCTTATTCCTCCAGCTCCCGGGGGCCTCAGGCTGTGGGTCCTGTCCCCTGCACCCCTCATTGCCGTCTCCTGTGAGTCTGTGGTCCCGGGAGAGCCAGCCTCGGGGCCGGCGCCCACTGGCCTCCGGGCTGGGGTGGGCGAGGGCAGGGCCCACTGGCCTCCGGGCTGGGGTGGGCGAGGGCAGGGCCCACTGGCCTCCGGGCTGGGGTGGGCGAGGGCAGGCGAGGCAGGTGAACGGGCCTCGCTGTCGGACCTTTTCAACGAAGCACCAGCTGTTTCAGACAGAGGAGCGGCACAGAGGACACATCCCGTGTCCCTGCCCCCGGCTAACGGCATCCCTGTTCCTACAGGAAAAGCCCCTCCCCCTCCCCACTGGCCTCTCTGCCCTGAGGTCACCACTGGCGTTTCTCACCCCAAAGACCCCATAATTCTCCCGGGCACCCGTGTGTGCCCAGTCTCAGAGGCGTAGAGCGGCCATTGTTAGACCCCAACTAACTGGCTTCGTGCGCCGCGCAGACCCGCCTGTGCCGCTGCACCCACGGCATCGCTGGCTCCCCACTCGGGGCTGGCATTCTCGGTATGAATATGTTCTTCCACCCCTTCTCCTGTAAGTCACCCAGCCCCCACTGCCCACAGCAGCTCGGACCCACGCGCTGAGACTGTCCTCCGCCCCTCCCCCACTCTGTGGCCCCCACGGCCCGGCCCTGGCCCGGCCCTCCGGTGGGGAAGAGGCCACACCCGGCTGACAAGGCAGAGCGGAGTGCAGTGAAGGAGGGCAGCCAGGGAGGGCTTCCCGGAGGAGGGGGCAGGGAAGCAAAGTCCCCAAAGATGGAGGGAGTCCGGCACGTGGCTGGTGCATGGCCCCAAAGGAGCTGCAGGTGGAGGGGCTCTCGATGGGCACACGCGTTGGGTGGTTGGGTGCCCCAGGGCGCCCACACATGCTTCCCGGGGACCCCCGGGTGAAGCCGGCATCTCACTTACTTGGTTGACCGAGGGACCACCATGTCCGAGAGGGACTCGTAGGTCTTCTGCCATTGTACGTAGTTTTGTCTGCGAGAACACAGTCGTTCAGTGATTTCCGCGGAAAAGGCTGCGGGGTGTCCCGAGTGTTTAGGAAGCTGCACACCCCTTTTCCCGAGGGACCGAGGCGAGCAGGACTGGGCCCTGCAGGGGCTCGGGGAACCCCCTGCCCAGCCCGATCCTGGGCCGGCCTCCCCGTGAGGCCCTAAGCTCCGGGTTTCTGCCCGGGCTCTGCCTGGCCCGGGGCAAGAAGCTGACCACCGCTGCTCCTGGCTTGCGGGGTGAAGTGAGCCTGTCTGACACCTGGCGCATAGTAGGTGCTCAAGGACTGGCTGCTGCGGCCTCTGCGATTACCCGGCAAGCCTGGTCACCCTACGGCTTCCTTCAGGCCTGCGCCCCGGCCGTGGGGGGTGGGCCTCTGGCGGGGCCAGTGTCCTCCCGCGATCACTTACTCAGGCTGAGGCGCCCACGGCCCACCTCCCCGCCCACTTACGTGGGGACGATGACCAGGAGGGTGACCAGGTACTCGGAGTCCAGCACAAAGTCGTCTTTGCTCACGATGTCGCTCAGTGTCCGCGTGAAGAGGTTCGCCCTGAACCCCCGTGGGACAGAGGGGGTGTGGTCAGCAGAAAGGCCTGTGGAGGCAGCACGCACCGAGCACCCACGGCACACACACGGGCGGGGACACGAGGGGCATGTGGGGGAGGCTAAGGGTGTGTATGGGGGGGCTCAGGGCACCCCCAGCTCCGCGTCTGGGAGGCCAGCACTGTGTGGCTGGCAGGGCCTGTCACTGCGCTGCCCTGTGCGAGCCGCTGCCGCTGGGAGGAGCCGGTGGCGGCCGCTGAAGCTGCTCCGGGGTCCGCTCGGCGGCCAGCCCTCCCAGCTGCCCGGCGTCCTGGGCGCGGCCGGCCCGGCGAGAGCTCCGTTTCCCTTCGCACGCCCCGCGGGCCCGGCCGCCGGGGACACTCACCTGAAATAGCTCTCTGCCGCGTGGAACCGGGTCGGCATCGAGGTCAGGGTATTTTTAGCACCCGGATCGAGGCCACTGCCCCGCAAACGGCTACCGACCGCCTGGCTGCGTGCACGCAGGCCGCAGTGTCAGCTAACGCGTTCACCAGCACGCAGTGCTTCCCGCGTGAAGGCTCTCAAGCAAGACTCCTGGGGCGCCCCGGGGGCTCTGAGAAGCCCACAGCGGGTGGCCGAGGGCACAGGCAGGAGGGGCGTCTGCTCCCAGCACCCCCTCCCAGCCAGCTCCCGAGTCAGAGGCCTCTCTGTCTGTCTGTCTGTCTCACTCTCTCACAGACACAGCCCGTCACCCGGGATCTGCCCGCAGGCGGGCCCGTGCGCGGTGCGGACGCGGCACTCACTGGGCCTTCTGGTTCAGGCTGTCCAGCGTGGCCTTCAGGGCGCTGTAGGCGGCCGTGCGGGCCTTCAGGTCCGTCTCGATCTGCGCCAGTTGCTGCTCAGAAAAGCAGAATCGTTGGAAGAGTCGGCCAAACTTGGCAAACGTGCCACCCATCGCTCCTGGTGCCCTTGAGGAAACAGCACCCCACCCGCCGGGTCCCCGCCGGCCTCCTGGGGCCGCCCCTCCTCCAGGGCCCCGGAATCACTGCCCGATTGTCTGACCGTCCGGCGGGGCTGGGACCTCTGACGCAGGTGATGCCCATGGAGCCGCACCCAGGTCCCTGCCTTCTGGCCCCACCCCCTTCCCAGACACAGGCCCGCAGCAGCCGGGCAGCCGGGCGTGAGGAGATGCCGCACCCGGGACGGGGCGGGTCCCAGCGGCCACCTCCTTCGCCCGCCCCGGGCTCTGCCACTCCGCGGAGAAAACAGGCGGCCTGTTCCTGGGCGGCGGACACTCCCCGGCCACGCGGCGGCCGTCGGGGCTGCCTGGGAGGCTCCCGGGGTGGCGGAGGGGGAGGGGACACCCCCGAGGGACACACACGGTCAGCACGGCAGCCAGACGCCCAGGGTCCCAGGTGCTCTCTTTGTGGCAGAAGCCGGAGGCCGCCGCTGACCAACACGGCAGCACCCCGGGGCCGCGCCAGCGGGCGCCCATTGTCACGGGCACCTCCGACGAGGGCAGGACCCCCAGGGCTGTCCCAGGCGTCGGGGCTAGCGGGAGGCAGGGGGGATGAGGACCCCAGCCGGGGCCCAGATGCCGTGGAGGGCCCGCTGTCCCCGTCACAGAAGCGCGAGCGTCCCTGCGGGAGCCCCCTCACCTTCGCCAGGGTGTCCACCAGGCTCGGCAGCGGCTGCTTCGCGGGGTACTTGGCCATGTCCCACTCAAAGTGGGTCACAAAGGACGTTAAGTCAACTGGAAGGACAGAAACCCGCGTCGGCGCACGAGCGAGCGGCTCCCCACCAGGGCCCCCGAGCTGTGCACCGAGGAGCGAGGCGGGTCCCCGGAGCGGTGCCGTCGGGCCTGGCGGGGAGGAGGAGCGCTGACGGAGGGCGAGCACGTGGATCGCGGTCTGACCGAGCTCGCACCCGCGCCCTAAGACCTGGGTTTGCGGGGAGCAGCGGCGCTCTCCCTACGTCGCTCCTCCGTCCAGGGCCCTGCCCGTTACCCGCGGGGAAAGGAGACCCGCTGATCTTTTCAACAAAGTCGCCTTTTTATTAGCATCAGCGAGAAACCCACGTGTGACGAGCAGACGGCCAGGAAGGCACCGGGGACTCGCATCTGCGCGGATGTGAGCTGGTGCCCAAGGGTTTGCTGGCTTCCTTCCACCGTGCACGCAGGTGGGAGAAACCCCAAAGCCCATGGCCCCTTCGAATGCGGGAACCAGGAAAGGCCTGCGTGGGCCCAGGGCACCCCAGGAGGCTCGAGAGAAGCAGGGTCCTTGCCCATCGAGGCCCCACAGAGCTAAGCCTGGCGTGGAAGCCGCCAGGGGCCACGGACCAGCCAGCCCCGAGAGCAGGAGGACAGCCGCCCGACAGGAAGCGGACTGCAAAGCCAAGGTGCAGATGTGCACCTGGGACCCCGAGTCCACGCGCCCCCAATGCAGGCGGCACGCAGAGCTGCTGGGCGGCGGGGAGGGGGGCACGGTTGCTCGCTGGGTCGTGTGGCTGCAGTGACCAAGTGCGAGGGGGCCACTCGGGAATCCCGTCGTCCCTGGTCACCGCACCCCACCACCAGCCGGGGAGCCCGCCTCCCCGGGGACATGCGGGGCAGGCACCACACGGAACACGCACACAGCAACAACACGCCACCTACTCTTTAAACATTTCATCTTTTCCTTCAGACCTGCAACGGGAGAAGGGCCATCATTCCACCGCGTTCACGCACACAGCCCCGGGCGTCTCCGCTCGCCGACGGGCACAAGCAGATGGGCACAAGCAGATGGGCACAAGCAGATGGAAGCTTTCTGAGGTTGCCGGGAGGGGGACTACGCATCGAGGCGCGGGCTTGAGCCGCCGAAGACACTTCACCACCGCGTTAGCGCTACCGTCTCCAGTCAGGGGCGCTCGAGTTCCAGGCCCAGAGCATCTGGGGTCTAACGCTCTACTTCCTGGGCGCAACTTAAGATTTCGGGGTGAGGCGTTCCTTCGCCCCTGAAGGCACCCTCAGCCTCGTTTCGGGAAAGGGATAAAGGGTGGGGGGCTGTGGGCAGGATGGGACCTTCCATGCGGGAGAGGGTGAGGCTGATGGAGACGGCGGGCGGGGCCCAGCAGCCACTAGACCTCGCCGTACACATTTCCACTTCACATTTCATGGAGGAGTTCAGCCGCAGGGTAAAAACATGCCACAGGGGACTAAACTGGCCAAGGAGCATGTCTTCCAAACGCCGGGTTGTTGAGCTAACAGCGGGGCGAACAGGGCTGGTTGGGGGGCAACTGAGGTCTCTGGGCCTCAGTCTTCCCATCTGTAAAATGGGGCAATCCCATCGGGAAGGATTGTTGTGGGGATTACACGGACCAGGTCATTGACTTCCGAATGGAGAAGACGGCCTGTCACCCGGGCTGTGGTGGGGGGAGGGGGGAGGGGGGGAGGAGGCCGTATCGTTTCAGTCGGGAGCCCGGAAGCACGCGATGACAGCGCCGAGCCACCTACCTCCGTTGGCCAGGAGGTTCTCCTGGACCTTGCCCTTGGCGTCCTCCATGACCTCCACCACGCTCTGGGCCATTCTCTTTATGAGGCTGTGGGGACAGAACAAGGGCCGCTTAGAGCCGGACACCGCGCCCTGTGGGGACTAACCTGGCCACAGGCGGGAGGAGGCCGCGCACGCTGTGGCCCCGAACCCGTATTTCCACCTCCGGGGAAGGAGCGCGAGGAAACGGGACCAAGAGGAAGGGCGTGCAGCATAAGAAGATGCCCTTCCTGGCCCCGCCGGGACCCCCGTGCGGCCCTGCTGCGACCTCCTGCACGGCCCTGCTGTGACCCCCTTCCTGGCCCCGCCGGGACCCCCTTCCTGGCCCTGCTGGGACCCCCTTCCTGGCCCCGCCGGGACCCCCTGCGCGGCTGCTGTGACAGCGGAGGCCCCACAGTAGGGTTGTCAGCGGAAGGGACGGTGCCTGCAGCTGGGCCATCGCCCGGCAGCCCAGGCGGGTGCAGCCCCTGCTGTGGCGGAGCGAGCGTGTGTTGTCACGCTGCGTGGAAAGTGTACACAGAACGTGTGGGTGCCGCCGTGCGAGCGGCTCTTCCTGCCCCGGCTCTTCTCCAGAGCCGTCGGCATCGCCTGTGTCACGCGGAACGGGAACTTCAGGAGTCTCCGAAGTCCCCGGGCTCAGACAGCGTCAGGGCAGGAGGACTCCCTGGCCAGGCCCTGCCTGCCGCCAGCTAAGGACTGGGCCGCATCCACCTCGTCCCTCCGAGCCTCCGTTCTCTTAGGGGCCAGCTGCGGAGGACCCCGCTGGGCGGGACTCGGATGCGGGTGAAGAGAACCAACCGGGCACCGAGCTGTAGGAGCCGAGTGTCCGCTCTGGAGGCGGAGCCGTTCGGATCTCAGCCGGAAACCTCGCCAAACCAGGATCACAGTCTGTCCGTTCTGACGGTCCAGGCCTCTGCCTCGGGCCCTCTCTCCTGGCTCCCAGGCTCCAGGCCATTGGGGGGGGGGGTGCAAAGAGCGGGGACCAGGTCATTGACCTCCAAATGGAGGACTCGGGCTTCTGTGGCTGCAGGCGCGGGACGTGTTGGCCGCACAGAGCGTGGAGGCCAGGCCAGGGCCGGGCAGGAGGGCGCTGGGCAGCCGGACGGAGGGACAGAGGGCGGGAGAGCAGCCTTCTGTGTCCTCTCTTGGCATGTTTCCAAAAAACATGCCAATCCCGGGCCCCGTCCATGGCGCATGTGATTGAGGTTTCCTTTTGCTAATACCTACCGCTCGGTGGAGTCCACCAACTGCCAAACATTCAATAACCATCACCTCACTAAATCCCCCCCCAAAATCCTTAAAGATGGGATTGCCCCATTTTACAGATGGGAAGACTGAGGCCCAGAGATGTCAGTTGCCCCCCAACCATGCAGTCCATGGGTGGACCCCGGGGCTCCAGGCCCCCAGGCCATGCTGCTGTCACGATGGCCCATCCTGGGCTCAGACCTGCCCCCCAACGTATTGGCATGGCTTAGAACAGCGGTCCGCATCTTACTAACTGTAACTTGAGCAAGCTGCCCCCCTCCCGATCGCCACCACCGGGGAGCACTCGGAATCGCAGTCTGCCAAAGCTCAGATGCCGGGAAACCACGGCTGCGCACGAACGCACACGGCCCTGGCTTCGCTGCGACGTCGGCCTGTCACCGGGGTGTCCCCGTGAGAATGTGTTTCTCGGTGAGGCCGCGGCCGGGGGGGCCCTGCGTTTGCTTTCTCACGTGGCAGCCCACGGGAACGCCCTTGCCGGTGGAACGGCCTCCGCACGCAGCCCCGACGCTGCGCGGTGCCTGGCCTCTGCTGGGGCGGGACGCCGGCCCCTGGCGCAGGGGCACCCGGAGGAGAAGTTGCCACAGAGTCACTGCTGGAATCCGAGGCAGAAACACTCGCCATTTTAGCAAATGGGCCAGGCCACCCTCCAAACACACAGACCCCGCGGGTGCTCTGGCCCCGGGAGCACGCTTCCCTGCCCCCTCCCTCGGCGGCGGCAGGAATCCTTCCTCTCCGCCGTCCCACAGCTGGGCCTGCATCTCTCTGGTCATCCGCGAGGGCGGACACCTTTTGGTGGGTTTACTGGCTCCTCGCACGGCTGTGCTCTGTGGAGAGTGTTCTATCCGTGGCCAGTTCCTCTACCGGTTTATTCATTAATAAAAAAATTATTGGGCCCAGCCGGTGTGGCTCAGGGGTTGAGCATCAACCTATGAACCAGGAGGTCAGCCGTTCAATTCCCCGTCAGGGCCCAGGCCCAGGTTGTGGGTTCGATCCCCAGTGTGTGGGGCGTGCAGGAGGCAGCTGGGCAATGACGCTCTCTCATCATGGATGTTTCTCTCTCTCCCCCTCTCCCTTCCTCTCTGAAATCAATACGAATATTGTTTAAAAATCCCTCCCGTGACGTTAGTCGTGCCTAGGGAGTGTGACCACGGTAACATCTGCCCGCCCAGCACCGTGGCCCGGGTCACCGCGGAAAGGCCTGCGGAGACAAACAGACGTGGGGATTGCCGGAGGCCACAGGCTCCTGGGTCGCTGGCCAGGCCCGAGACAAGGCCTCGCTATTTCCTGTCTCGATTGTAGGGTAATAAATTGGACACAATATCAGTATTTTTTCCATAAGGCCCCTCCGCACTTAAAAGCCTTGCCTGTTCACCCTAAGAGAGTGTTGTGGGTTTTTTGTTTGTTTGGGGTGTGTGTGTGTGTGTGTGTGTATGTGTGTGTATGTGTATGTGTGTGTGTATGTGTGTGTGTGTGTGTGTGTGTGTTTAAGAGGAAAGCGCAGGCTCGCGGGCCCACATTTCTCCACCTGCAGAGGCGGCTGGGACATCCCAGAGCCTCTCCAACCGCCGGGGTGGGGGTGGGGTTGGGGTTGGGGTGGGAGGCGACTGCTAGTGGGAGCAGGGCTTCTTTCTAGATGAAGTTCTGAAATTCCATGGTGGGGGAGGGTCGCATTACTTTGCAAATGTACTGCGGCCTGGTGAGTCGCACACATCAGAGGGGTGACGCTGACAGCGCGGGAATGATTTCTCAAATGACAACGACATGTCCTGGCTCTGAGGGTGGGGACCCAGCCTGGAGGAGGGGCAGGACTGGCCTGGCCCTGGTGCTGGAGGCCACCCCTCTGCCAAGGGCTCGGCTCCCCCTCCCTCACCTCCGGCTTTACGGTGAGCGTGAGTGTCCGAGCGCAGCCCCGGTCCCCTCCCAGGGTCTCCTTGCCGCAGGCTTCCTTCCCCAGCCTCCTGCTGCTTCCCTCGCCTCTCCCAAGCTAGCTTCCCCCGTCCCTCCCTCCCTCGGCAGCTGGAGGAGTCTCCAAAAACACACATCTTAGCATGCCATCGTACTGTTTAAACTCTGCCCGTGGTTTCCCAAGACGTTCAAATATTGATGTTCTAACTCCTCAGCACAGTGGGCAAGCGAGAGCCTGGCCGGCCCCGCTTCCTCTCTCCGCCCCTCACTCTCCCGCCGCCCTGGAGGCACCTGGACGCAACAGCCCGCGCCCCCTCCTCGCAGCCCTCCCCACACAGACCCCCGTGCTGGCAACACACCCACTCGAATCGTGTTGCTTCTTTCTCACCAAAACCACCCGAATGCCCATCGCACACCGGGCAGTGCTGGGGAGACTGGAGTGATGGCCTCGTGCACACGGGTGGGACGGAAGCAGGTTAAGTTGTGAGGACGCGGACAGAGCCTGTCCTTGTGTTCGTGTGGGTTCGTTACTGCGTTATTTTCCAGATGAACTAACTGCAAACCTGCTTTTGCCCGCTCTCTGCCAAAGCTCCTCGGTCCCAGTGCACCCCTCACACGTGGCCACCTCCTGCGCGTCATTCCCATTTGCAGGGTTTTTTAGAAAAGCCTCCACAACGCCCACGGAGCATTTCTTACCTGCCAGGTTCACTAACACACCCACATCGGACCCCACATTTCACTAGAAAGGTCCTAGGGAAACGGGGACCCCCCGTCGCTGGTGGGAACGCGGGATGGTCAGCCAGAGATGACGGGCACATCGACCAAAACTGACCGGCAATCTGGTGCCGAGCGCTCACCCTGCAGACACACCTGCACACCTGCCCGTGCCAGGGGACGAGGCAGTGCGAGGCCACACGGGTGTGGCTGGCGGCAGGACCTCCCCAGGCACGTCAGTAAGCCGGGCGGCCACCCCGGGGCTGCGACGCCCAGGACATCCCCACGCAGCGTGCAGGGCCGAGGGAAGCTCTCTACGGGCAGCTGGGAGGAGTCTCCCGGGATGTGCAGGTGATGAAAAGGAGGCGGGATGCTCAGTAGCACACGGGGGTTACTACTTTGTGTCTAAAAAGGGAAATATAAAAATACTAGAGGCCCGGTGCATGAAAATTCATGCACAGGAGGGGGGGTCCCTCAGCCCGGCCTGCCCCCTCTCACAGTCCGGGAGCCCTCAGGTGTGGGAGGCGACCTGGTGATCAGGGGAAGGTGACGCCCCCATCACACCACTGCTGCTGCCACTGCCGGCAGCGCAAGCCTCGCTGGCCCTGGTTACCTGAGCCTCGGGAGGCCCTGGGCGGCTGGGGGGCTGAGGGGACTGGGGGACTCCAGAGGCAGGCGTCCCGGCGGGTCTGAGGGGACTGGGCACCACCATCTTGTGGTTGTGGGCACTGCCATCTTTGAGGATGGGGCAGTCAATTAGCATATTCCCTCCTTATTGGCTGTGGGTGCTGCCATCTTTGAGGGTGGGGCAGTCAATTAGCATATTCCCTCTTTATTAGATAGGATGTGCTGGGCCTGGCTAGTGTGGCTCAGTGGTTGAGCATCGACCTATGAACCAGGAGGTCAATTCCCGGTCAGGGCACATGCCAGGGTGGTGGGCTCCATCCCCAGTGGGGGGCGTGCAGGAGGCAGCCGGTCCATCTTTCTCCCTCATCATTGATGTTTCTCTCTCTCCCTCTCCCTTCTTCTCTCCGAAATCAATAAAATAAAAAGGTTTAAGAGAATTTTCAAAAATAAATAAATACAAATAAAAAGAACACGGGCTGCCGTGTGGAGAGTAGATAAGAGAAAATCAGGAGATGGGTTAGGAGTTTGGTGCAAAAATACAGGAAGGAGAGGAAGCCGGTGTGGAGGTAGAGGCCGGCGGGCACGGGACCGGTTTGGCGGGGACGCCCCAGGGCTGGTCCCGCTGGAGTCCGTGGACGGTCAGAAAAAAGGCGCCCCACTGTTTGCGTGAGCCCCGGGTGCGTGGGCCAGGAGCCTTCGCCGCGATGAGCAGACGGCGGACAAGGGCAGTCCCTGTGAGCTGGCTGTGGGGACGGTATTCACCCAGGACGTGACCCCGTGCAGAGAAGACCCTTTAAAGTCGCCACGGACGCCGGTGCAAAGCCAGCCCCAGCGAGCGAGCGGGCCGGGCTGAGGGCGGGCACGGAGGTGCGGGCCCCGGAGCCGGCCGAGGCCGAGGCCGGACACGCTGTGTGTGAACTCTAATCTCCGAGGAATCGTTCTGCGAATTTCACAACGTGGCCTCGGGCCGGGGCTGCACCGAGCGGCCGGCCGGCATTCCTTCCTTCCCTGCCGGCCAGCCTGGCTTCTGGTTTGGCGAGCGCGGCTGGGAGTCATGGGGGGCGAGGGGGGCCTACGGCAGTGCCTGGGGTGGGTGAGGGCAGGCGGGCTGGGGAGCTCCGTGCCGGGTGCCAGGGCCTGCGGCCAGGACAGGAGGCCAGCGGACCGGGTGAAGCCTGCGGGCGCCGCGTGTGGCCTGGCCCGCCGGCGACCGCCTCCGGGCGCTGCGTGCGCTCACCCGTGGCGCCACGTGTGGCTGCTCCTCCGCGCGCAGGCGGCGGCCCAGGTGCCACGAGGAACGGAGAACGGAGAAACGGAGAAACGGAGAGCACCTGGCAGCCGGCGCCCCGGGGTGAGCGAGGACCGGCAGCTACCGACGCGGGGACGCGGCCAGGCCAGGCGTGCGGACCTCAAGACAGAAAACGAGTCTGGCCGGCGGGGCGCAGGGGTTGAGCGTCAACTTATGAGCCAGGAGTTCAGGGTTCGATTTCTGGCCGGGGCACATGCCCAGGGTGCCCGCTCGGTCCCCATGAGGGGCGTGCAGGAGGCAGCCGATCCGTGATTCTCTCTCATCATTGATGTTTCCCTCTCCCTCTCCCTTCCTCTCTGAAAGCAATTAAAAAAAAAAAAAAAAGACAGAAAACAATACAAACAGAGGCCAGAGAACACCATTTGTCAACCCTGATGGAGGGACGGCTGTCGCAGAGCGTGACTCAGCCGGGAGTGGCCGCGGAGCACACGTATGAAAACGGGCGTGGCAGACATGCACATCCTTGACCCTGTCACTCCAGCGGGTGTCAGCTCGACAGAAGGGAGCCGGGAGGAGACACCGTCCCGGAGACCGAACGCGGAGGAGAAGAAGCACCGTGTCAGGTCAAAGCAAACCTCCGGTTCCCGAGGCAGAGACGCGCTGACTTCCTTCTCCAGCAGCAAAGCAACGGGAGAAAGGAACCAGAAACGGCCGCCCAAGGAGCCTCAGCCGGCCAGAGGCAGGTGTTCCTGGTAAGTGGGTGAATCTGGGTCCAGGGGGCACTCCCCTGTGGCCCCGCCCACCCGGCTCCTCCTTCCTCGTTTGGGCCGGGAAGGGGTCAGACCAGCTCCCTCCAGGCCTGGAAGCTTCCCAGGAACCTCTCTCCCACCCGCTCCTTCCGTTGGTCCTTGGGGGCCCACGTGTTCTACACTCTGGGGATGTACTTGTGCGAGCGCCTGGCTTGGTGGGACCCCCTGTCTGGCCGGGGAGACGACTATTAGTCAGACAACCCCCCAGGAGAGAGTTGATGTCCGCTCTGGTGAGTGCTACACGGGAGGGGCTCCGGGCGGGTAAATCAGAAGATCGGGGGGAGGGGGCAGTCAGGGGAGCTGAGCGGGGTGAGCAGGTGATGATGGGGGTGAATGGGGCGTGGGGAAGGTTTGGATCAGTTTTTGGAGCGAGCAGGAGAACAGGGAGCACGCACAGTAGGACTGCCAAGCCGCTTCAGGCATCTAGAAACCACACAGCACACAGAGGCATTCAACTGGTGTTTGTCTAACACACGCAGGTGATCTCCATCTGATGTTCTTGCCACAACAGAGAAGCTTGGGTAATTTTTAAAAATTATATTTTGCGCCCAGCTGGCGTGGCTCAGGGTTCAATTCCCAGTCAGGGCACAGGTTCGGGCTGTGGGCTTGATGCCCGGTGTGGGGCGTGCAGGAGGCAGCCGATCAGTGATTCTCTCTCCTCATTGATGTTTCTCTCTCTCTCTCCCTCTCCCTTCCTCTCTGAAACCAATAAAAATATATTAAAAAACAAAATAAAATTATATTTTGCTTCTCTGTAGAACGGCCTTCGGAGAACGGACTCCCTTACCACCCGCATGCACCCACGTGGTGAAGGAGAGTCCCCAGCCCGTCCCCCAGGAACCGCCGCCGTGCGGGTGACGGTGGCGAGGTGCCACAGGCGCCCACCAGGTATGTCCGAACGCCCGGGCGCCTGGGAACGTAGTATTTCAACCAGCACAGCAATCCAGGCTGCGATGCCGTGAAGGGCTCAAACGTTGGAAAAACAAAGGGGGGGGGGTAGCTTTTTAAAAGATAAAAAGGTTTGGTTTCCCAAAGGGTCGTGAGCTGCAGTGTAAGTACCGAGTCGGTGAACCAAGGCAGAACGGGGACATAAATCCAAAATACAGGGGAGGCCCCGTCCAGTAAGCGAACCCGCCTTCCCGCGGCATGGAAAAACAGTGCCGTGCCCCGGGGTGAATAAATAATAAAAGGATATGGAAACAATACACCTTGAGAACGCCTCTCCGTGCTGCTGGCCGGAGCGGCGGGCGGGGTCAGGCTGCCGGGCCACTCAGCCAGCGAGCGTTTATTTACCCACAACACGGGGTCCTGTTCAGAGCACCGGGGAGGGCGTTCTGGAAACCTGAAGCGGGTCTGGGACCTCGTTATTTTACCCCAACTCCAGGGTTCACCCCTGAGGCCCTGTGCCCTGCTATCTGGACTCGGTAAACGCTAGGAATAAGAATGGTGGGGGTCTCGCCCGGCGGGCGTGGCTCAGTGGTTGAGCGTCAACCTAGGAACCAGGAGGTCACGGTTCGATTCCCGGTCAGGGCACAGGCCCGGGTTGTAGGCTCGATCCCCAGTGTGGGGTGTGCAGGAGGCAGCCGACCCATGATTCTCTCTCATCATGGATGTTTCTGTCTCTCTCCCTCTCCCTTCCTCTCTGAAATCAAAAAAAAAAAAAGAAAGAATTTTTGGGGTCTCAAACCGACCATACCCTTTTTCTTTTCCCCTATAGGTAGGCTCGTGAGGTTATATACCCACAAGTAAAACAACACACGGTGATTTTCATCCTTACCACACCTAGCCTGTTTTTTTGAAAAACACACACACACACACACACACACACAAAAAAAAAAAAAAAACACCACAAAAATAAAAACAAAGAGCCCACCACTTGAATTCCTATGGGTCCTATGTGTTTCACAATTGTAGCCTCAACGTGGCTTGTTCACACATTTCATGTCATTCCTTAAACAGATGCTGTCCCACCCCCACAAGCAACTTGCACAACGAACCGGTACAGAACACAACACGAACACCTCCTAAAAACAACAACAACAACAACATAAAGGTGGAAGTAATAGTACTGCAGGATCGCAGACTTCCAGGGCGAGAGAGGGCTTTGGTGAGTCAGAGAGAGGGTAACGGCTTGAGCTGGGGAAGAAAGTAGGTGGCTAGGACAGGCCTGGAAAGGCCTAGAAAGAGAAAATGCCGAGGAGCGGTCATTTCTACAGCCAGGCCTGGGAGCGATGCACAGAGAAGCCAGCACCTGCCTCGCTGCACAGCCGCCTGCCGTGGCTCGTGGGGGCCGGGGAGCCAGGGCAATGGCAGCCCGGGGCCGTGGGCTGGCCCCAGGGCAGCTGTCAGCGCCCGCCTGCCGTGCAGAGCGGCCCAGGAAAGGAGCTGGTGCTTAGGGGCCAAGCCACTTGTTCTTGGATGTTAACTGGTCACAGAGCACGTCCTGGGATTGGATTTTACTCCCCTTCATTTTTTAAAAAAAATATGTTTTTACTGATTTCAGAGAGGAATGGAGAGAGAGAGAGAACTATCAATAACGAGAGAGAATCATCGATCAGCTGCCTCCTGGGGATCGAGCCCGCAACCTGGGCATGTGCCCCCGACTGGAATGGAACCCAGGGACCCTTCAGTCCGCAGGCCGACGCTCCATCCACTGAGCCACACCGGCTAGGGCTCCCCTCCATTCTTGATTTAACACAATTTTACTCCCCTTCAACCTTCCCTGAAAGCAGAGACGGTCGCTATTATCCCATTTTACAGATGAGAAAGCCAAAGGCTAGTTTTCTTTCTCAGTGGCTAAGAGCTGCACACTTGGGACGAGACTGGCCGTGGTGTGGTTAGCCCAACACCCCACACGGAGCTCCATGGCAGTGACACGGGAGTCTTTGAAGGCTTGGGCAATGAGTCCACGGAGAGCAGCTGCACAGAGAACCAGGTCCCTGGCCCCGGACGCCAGTGGTGAAGGTTAGAAATCCTGAAATACGTCCACCAGGACGCCTCGTTACACATTTTCCACAACAAGGCATCAGGAAAGGCAGTAGCAGCCGTAACACCAGCCCACTGACACGTGCCCACGGGCCCCGAAAATCTGAACCCTCCAAGGAGGCGGCGAGATCAGGTAGTCAGACCTGGGTCCTTTCAGGAGGTGCCTACGACCGTTTCCTCATCTAGCCTCTCTGCACTTGTTGTTGTTGTTGTTAATCCTCACCCACGGATATCTGTTCCATTGAGTTTTAGACAGAGTGGGAGGGAGGGGGAGAGACAGAGAGAGAAACATCGATGTGAGAGAGAGAGAGAGACATCGATTGGTTGCCTCCCGCACACGCCCCACCTAAGGGCGGGATATAACCCGGGGATCGAGCCTGCAACCTGGGATTGTGCCCTTAACTGGAATCGAACCCGGACCCTTCAGTCCGCAGGCCAATGCTCTATCCACTGAGCCAAACTGGCCAGGGCCCAAGGATATTTTTCCATTGCTCTTCAGAGGGAGTAGAAGGAAGGGAGGAGGGGAGAGAGGGAGAAGGAGAGAAGCATGGATGTGAGAGAGACAGCATTGACTGTTCCCCCTGGGGGCAGGAAATGCACCGGAAACCCAGGCAGATGTCCCTGACCAGGAACCAACCCTGAGCTCTGTCGTTGCCCAGGCTGATGCTCCAACCAGTGAGCCACCCAGGCAGGGCCCATCTGAATATTTTTTAAAAATCATTTGTTAAACAACAGATTTTCGTCTTCACCAAAACAAGGGATTATTATTCTAAAACCACCTAGTAAGTGATGGCAGATTCACATGGCATAATATTACAGTGCACTAGTTAATGGTGAGATAAAAAGAACAAGATATGAAAAGCAAGTTACAAAATATGTATGAAGTGATGTCACCTTTATTAATAGGTGGACATGTGTGAGTACATGTATGCATCAATGATATTTATGTGGCCCAGCCGGGTGGTGTTGCTCACTGGTTGAACATTGACCTATGAACCAGGAGATCAAGGTTCAGTTCCCAGTCAAGGGCACAGGCCTGGGTTTGGGGCTCAATCTCCAGTAGGGGGTGTGCAGGAGGCAGCTGATCAATGATTCTCTCATCATTATGTTTCTCTCTCTGTCTCTCTCCCTCTCTCTCAGAAATCAAAAATATATTTAAAAAGATAATATTTATGTGTAGGAAAAAATGGATGTGCATGCTGCAGATATAACAATTATGGGTGCTTTGCATTTTCTTTTTCATGCTTTTCTGGGATCTGTACATACTTTTCATGGTTTTGTACCAGCTGGTAAAAGTGTTCCTAGACGGCAAAGGATGCTCAGACTATAGCACCCTCATGCCCTTTGGGCGGGAGTGTTGACAAGAGCAGCTTCTCGGAGGGTCACCTGTACCATTTCCCAGCATTTCTCAACCATCTCACTTCCACGCGTGCACGAGAACAGTCCTCACAGGTTGTCTGTGCAGAAAAGACTAGAACACTTGAATGTCCACCCATAGGGAAATGGCAATGAATCAAGGCCACGTCTAGTCAAGGTGATCGCCAGGAGGAAGAACGCGCACTTAGGGACCGGCTCTCATCACGCGATCAGGTGCCGACGCGAGGTGCAGGCTGCGTGCCACCACTCGGATAAAACCACCGTGGAGCATACACTTGTGTGTGCGTGTGCGTGTGCGTGTGCCGGCCGTCCCGGAAGGCTCTCCTAGGGAAGCATAACCACGCCGCCGCCTTCAAAGGGGAGCAACAAGGGCGACGGGACGGGGAAGCCGGCCGGAGGGGAGCGGTTCTCACCGGATAGCTTTCCCCTGGGCTGTTGAATTTTTTACCACGCGCATATGTTACTCCACACACAACCCCAACAACGCCCTGGCACAGCCTGGGGGGGCACGGCCCCCCTTCTCTTCCTGCGGTGCCAGCACCTGAGCCACATCCTCTTTGTCCTCTTGGTGCTGAAGGCCGGCCCCCTAACAAGAGCCGCCTCCCGCAAGCAAGCGAAACTGGGGGGCCCTGCATGCTGCTGTCCACCAGCGCCCTCAGGGGACCCCCCCGTACCCCTCCCCCCCCACACACTCTTCCCGTGACTTCTAGGACCCGGTTCAGGCGGGTGTGGGCTCAGCCAAAGCCAGAGCCCTGTGTCTTCTGGCAACAGCGGCCGGCTCTCCCTGTTTGCAGTAAATAAGAAATCGTTTACCTTTCAGCAAAGGCATCGAGTTTCCCCAGCTCGTCCGAGAGGCCCACGAGGGAGTCCAAGGTCCCCACCTGGAGAGGGAGAGAGCCGTCAGGGGCCGGGGCTGCGGCGGAGGAGCCAGGGCGCCTTTCACCGCGGGGCCGGGCGTCTGTGCCCGCCGCCTGGCGTTAGTAGTCCTTGGTCAGTGGTCGGCAAACTCATCAGTCAACAGAGCCAAGTATCAACAGTACAACGATTGAAATTTCTTTTGAGAGCCGAATTTTTTAAACTTAAACTTCTTCTAACGTCACTTCTTCAACATAGACTCGCCCAGGCCGTGGCATTTTGTGGAAGAGCCACACTCAAGGGGCCAAAGAGCCGCGTGTGGCTCACGAGCCGCAGTTTGCCGGCCCCGGTCCTTGGTCAGTAGCCAAACTGGAACCTGGGAAGAGCTCTTGAGGGAAATCAGTGGATTTTTTAAAGTGTTTTTACATTTCTTTTTGCCAGTGGGGTCCATGGCCACGTTTGTGCCACAGGAAGACGGGACTAGGAGGTGGCGGCTGCCCTCCTGTGAGAGAGGTGGCCTGCTGGTCACAGGTTAACCCCGAGTCACGGGGCAGTCAGAGCAGAAAGCAGGTTAGAGAGATGCTCCTTCCAGAAGCCCCTTCTCCCAGCGCGTCCGCCCGCCCCTTCCTCTCTCCCCTTCGGGGGCATCACAGTGACGTGGCGGGCAGGGCAGCTTCTCCTCCCTCCCGTCACTCATGGAAGTCTCTCCCTGCTCAGATTACGCTCCACAACCTGCCTCTAAGCGTGGAGATCCTCAGAGGCTGAAATTGTATTGCAGGTCTATTTGCAGAATCAGAAGGAAAAACTCTGTGGTCACGTTAGCAGCCACCAATCAGACATTAAAAAAGTAGCTGGGAGCCCTGGGAGCTCAGTGGATAGAGCGTCGGCCTGAGGACGGAAGGGTCCCGGGTTCGATTCCCGTCAAGGGCATGTACTTCGGTTGCAGGCTCCTCCCTGGCCCGGGCTCTGTCCAGGCTCGTGCAGGAGGCAACCAATTGATGTGTTTCTCTGTCTTTCCCTCTCTCTTCCACTCTTCCTAAAATCAGCGGGAAATATCCTCGGTGAGGATTAAAAAAAAAAAAAAAAAACTGGGAAACTATGAAGCCTGGATATCTCTGGTACGAGAAGTGGCTTCTTCTTTTCTAATATATATTTTTTTGATTTTTTACAGAGAGGAAGGGAGAGCGACAGAAAGTCAGAAACATTGATGGGAGAGATACATCGATCAGCTGCTTCCTGCACACCCCCTACTGGGGATGTGCCCACAACCAAGGTACGTGCCCTTGACCGGAATTGAACCTGGGACCTTTCAGTCTGCAGGCCGACGCTCTATCCACTGAGCCAAACCAGTTAGGGCGAGAAGTGGCTTCTTTTCAAGAAATTTGATTTTAAGCAACTTTGGGCAGGGGTCCTGTATGTTTCCCTCTCTGTTCCCTCCAGCCTCGCACAGAGGGAATGCTGATGGGGGCTGAACGGACTCCCTGTCACAGCGGCCGTCACTGGACACACAGCGGCAGGTTCGGAAAGTCAGCAAGTTATGGGTTCAGATCCCGGAGCTGCCTCGCACCCTCGCTCCAGCCCCGCGCCCTTCCTCGGGCCCGAGTGTGGGACTTGCAAAGATTTGCGGTAATACGTTTAAAGTGCCTGACCCCGATCCCGCTCGGTAAACACTAGCAAAAGTAAAAGCAGAGTCCGGCCCGCGTGGCTCCGTGGCTGAGCGTCGACCTAGGAACCGGGAGGTCAGGGTTCGATTCCCGGTCAGGGCACAGGCCCGGGTTGGGGGCTCGATCCCCGGTGTGGGGCGTGCAGGAGGCAGCCGATCCGTGATTCTCTCCCATCACGGATGTTTCTGTCTCTCTCCCTCCCCCTTCCTCTCTGAAATCAATAAAAAAAAAAAAAAAAAGTAGAAGCATCACCAACAACTATGGCAGCTCCCGTGGGAAGGGTGCCCGGAGGTTGGGACGGGTGTGCGTGGCAGAGTGCGGGGCAGCGCGTCCCTCCGGCACTTGCAACGCGGCTCCCCCCTGGAAGCCCACCGTCTCGGAGCAGCGCGCACCGTCCCCTCCCTGAGAAGTGAGAGCTGTCCCTGTGTTTGTCTGTCCCGTGCGTTTCAACCGCACGTTGTTCTCCAAAGCAAGAGCCCTTAGACCACGCATGTCACACTCAAAGGCTAACACGGGCCAAACCAAGGAGGCCCACGGCCCGCAGGCTGGGAGTCTGACACGCTTGCCTAAGCCACTCCTGCTGTCAGATCTGTCTGTCTGTCCCCTGCCCGGCTGCCACCAACTCCCCCGCCTGCCTCTCCCACAGACCCCGGAGGACCCTGGGTTTCCCGCCCTGTCACGGCTGACACTCTCCACGCCTGAACACGTCAGCTATGTTATCGGTCTTCCCAGATGTGGACGAGGAGACAGGAAGAATCTGAAGCGATTCACCAGAAGCCAGGTGTGTGAGCTGCTCCTCCCACGGCGTGAAGACACCGCCCCCACCCCCGCTCCCCGCTCCTCCTGTCCTGTCGCTCCACGTCCCCCGGGACCACGACCCATTTGGGCGATGGCGTGGAGTCCCAGGCGGGCTCCGGGCTCCGGGCTCCCCGTCCACCCTCACCCCCGCCCTGACCGTCTCCTTGGCTTCCAGCAGACACCCCTCCGCCCCCCCCCGCCCCTCCCGCCTCCCCCCGGGACTGTACCTTGAAGTCGGGAATGGCGAACTTGGTGTTATACGACAGGTTGGACTTGGAGGTGACCGTGTTCATCCTCTCCAGCGCTTGTAAGTTTTCCTTGTCGCCGGGGGCAGAAATCAACCAAAACTCGGACATGCTTCCAGTCCTCTCCGATCCGGTCACTGACCTGAGCCGGAGCCGCAGCCACACACAGAAACGGGACAAGTCAGCGGCCTCTCCTTCCTCACCCTCCCTTCCCTGCTTCCCATTCTCTGCGCCTCTGACCTTCAGCTCAGATCCCATAGGACGCCCATCGGCGCAAGCTGATCTGCAATGTTCTCATCTCCGCCTGCAGCGCCCTCGGGTCTCCCCCAGGACTCCCCAAGGGGCTCCCTCCCGAGGGGGTTCTGACTGGTTTTCAGGGACAGCATGCTTCCTTCCCTCCGCTCCCCCAGACCAGTGACAGGCCCCACCCCACGTCGTAAACGGGGGACGGTACATGGGGCTGGGGGACCTTCAGGAATGACATTTCCTCCCTGCCACCGTGCACCTTCCGGGATGCAGGATGGGGTGGAGGTGGAGGCAGAGGGGAGACAAGGCCACCTGGGCCAACCCCAGGTCTTCGCTTACCGAACCTGAGCTGGGCCCCGGCTGTAAAAACGGGCTCAGGCCCCGGGGGGCGGCTCCTTGGTCAGAGCATCGCCCGCCCAGGTTCACTCAGGTTGCAGGTCTGATGCCTCCTCAGGGCAGATGCCCCTTCAGGGCACAGGCCAGAGTCCTCCAAGTTCCTCTCCCTTCCTTTCTCAAATCGATCAACACATGATTTTTAAGAACTTCAAGCAGACTTCAGAAGGAAGTCTTTTGGTGAAATAAGAAAAAAAAGGGGTTTGAAAGGTGTGTTTCCCGAGACTGGGTCGCCCTGCCCTGCCGAGCGGGGAGCCTGCTGGGCCGGCGGCGGCGGATTCTGGCCAGCGGCCTCCGACGCCCATTAGTCCTGCTCATTCGAACGTGCACACGCCCACACCGTCCTCCCTCGCTCCGGCCTCCCCTCCCGCGCCCCGCAGCGCCTCTGGGAGGCCGGGGGCGGCCCGGGATGTAGCTGAGACCCCTCGGGCAGCTTTTCTCTCCCACAGGCATCTCCCTGCGCTCAAGGTAAGCTCAGTCCTCCCGCCCCGCGCGCACCGCGCAGTGCTCTCCGTCGATGGCCTGGGGACAAGCTGGCCGTGCGCACCGCCCCAGAGGCCACCTGCCTGGCGCGGGGAGGGCGCAGCGGCGGCGCCGGCTCGGTTCCCACGGAGGAAGCTGTGCCCGGGACGCCCCGCGGGGATACAGGGACGCGGGCGGCGGGCGCGCCTCTCCCCCGCCGTCTCCGATCCCCGATCGCGCGTGTCCTTACCGGGAGCCGGCGGGCGGGCTGCGGGCAGACGGGCCGGGCGGACGGGGCGCGGGGCCGGAGCGCTCGGCCGGCTCCCGGGAGGCAGCGGCTGTGCGCGGCGCCCCGCCCCGAGCTTATATCCCCGCGGAGGCGGCCCCGCCCGCCCCGGGGATTTGCATACCGGGTCGCCGCCTCCCGCGATCCCGGGCTGGGGGCCGCGGGCCGCCCCGGGGACGGCGGAAAGGGGGCGCAAGCCCTCCCCGCGGGGGGCCGGGACCTGGCGAGGCGCTGGGAGGTCGGACGGGGTCGCCAGACCCGCAAAGCCCCGCGGAGCTGACCGGACGTGAGATGACCGAGCGAAGCGGGAGAGGCGGGGGCTCCCGGGACGGGGACACCTGCCCTCGCGGCCGCCGCCGCACCCCCAGCCCCGGGGACAGGGCTCGAGGGTCTCAGGGGAGATCGCCGAGAGACCGGGCTGGCCTGGGGAGAGCGAGCGCCCGCCGGCGCCCGGGTTGGCACACACCTGGGCAGAGCGCGGATCTCCGGGGCGGGGGCGAGCGCCGTCCCTGTTCCCCGGGACACTCCGCCCGCCCAGGCGCCCCCCTGGCCGGCGCGGGGAGGGACTTGGTGCCCGGCCCCGGGGGCGCAGGGGGCGCGCGGGCTCACCAACCCGGCCGCTACCGCGCGCGGGTTCCAACGCAAAACAAGAAAACTGGGCAGCCCTTCTCCGCGGAGGGCGGGCGGGCGGGAGCGCCTCTCCGGGGCGCTGTTTTCGGTGCTCGCTGGGAGGACTTCTGTTTGGTTTTTAACCTCAGGGTGACTCTTTGGGAGAAGGCATGGTTGCTGCCTTCCGAATGGGCGCCCCCTTCCTCATCGACGGCTGTGCACGCAGGACTGTGGGTGCGTCCAGACCTTGGGGAAGAGGCGAAGGGGGGCCCCGCCCGCCGGGAGGGAAGGCGGCTTTGGGTCACAGCCTGCGCCGCAATCCGGTTGTGGATGTGGGATTGGCCGTCTGGAGCTCCCGGCACCTGCGCCCCGCATCACCCTAATTGGGACACTCGTGCGCATTAGTCAGGCCTTGCGACACCTTCCCGAGGGAGGAAAACTGAAACCGGGATGGGGAAACCCGGTGTGCACGGCGCGGTTGGGTGGCAATTCCAGGGAAGGAGTGTCCCGGTGGACACGGACAATGGGTCTCCCGTTTTGCAACTTACCCACAATGCCATTCTTCCAGCCCGGGGAGACCGGCCCCGGAGCCGGAGCGGACGCCACGTCCCCACGCGCGGAGGGATGCGCGTGAACCGCCGGGCATCCACAGCAGGTTCCGGGCCCAGCCGTGGGTGGGACGCGGGCCTCTGCCCAGCCTGTCTCTGCCCAGCCGTTCCCACAAGCCTGCGAGGCCGGGCCGGGGCCCTGACGGGGAGCCCAGGGTTCCCATGGCCTGGATGTTTTCCTGCCTTGGAGCTCAGGACCACGGCCCGGCCTCAGCGCCCGGGGGACACGCCTGGAGGGCCCCAGCTTGCTCAGGGGCACCCTTCTTTCTGCAAAGACGGTTTCTTCCTGACGAGCTGGTTTCATGAAATAAGAGTCAGATACGGCCTGATGCCTGGAGATTAAGAAAACAATAAGGCCCCGGCGTGTCCCTTGTCTTCCTGATACCTCTCTCCTCAAAAACCTGCGAGTCTTTCACATCTCACACTGCTTCTCACACGTCGGGTTGTGTCATAGTTGGTGACACCACTGCTGTAAGGGTGACTTGACACTCCTCAAAGGACTTTTTTTTGTTTTGTTTTGTTTTTTTCTGCTTATAAAGGTAATCCTGTGCTTCTTACAGAGATTTTGGCGAACACCAAGAAGTAGGAAGAGGGAGGTAACACTATCACCTGCGCTTCCATGATCTGAAAATAACCACCACTAACATTCAAACTATCCGCATTACTTTTAAAAGATTCTTTATTGTTTGAAGTACTACATGAGTCTTCCTTCCCCCCCATTGATCACTCCCCAGCCCCCTCACCCCCCAGCACATGCCCTCACCCCCCTGTGTCCGTGTCCACGGGTTAGGCTCATATGCACACATACAAGTCCTTTGGTTGATCTCTCACCCCCACCCCCCGTCTTCCCTCTGAGGTTGGACGGTCTGTTCGATGCTTCTCTGTCTCTGGATCTATTTTTGTTCATCGGAATACGTTGTTCATTATATTCCACAAATGAGTGACATCATGTGATAATTATCTTTCTCCGACTGGCTTATTTCTATCCTTACTACTTGTTAATGCGTATTCATGTAAACAGATATAAACGTTCTGGCGCGAACGAGATTACAGAAACATTATACGTAAAGCCTGGCATCCTACTGTCAATCGCTTTCTTAAATTGATCAAATCTCCCGTATCAGTGAATTCAACCTGGTGTCACCAGCGGCTTAACAGAGCTCAGGACTTGAGTCAGAGACATTTGATTACAAAGGCAAATCAAGAGATCTTGTTAGACAACTTACATCTTGAAGGAGAGAGAGGGAGAGTTAAAAACCATACTAACTTGCCCAAGGGCATTTTGATTTGCAATTTTCCAAGGCAACCAGGCAGATCCTGGTCACTGGAGGCGACGTGTGCTATTCCCTCGTTTCCCTGTAAAGTGAGATCCGTCTTCAACGCAGAGAAATTGGCCACAGGCTGTGGGGCCTGATCCCTTGGTCTATTAGGAGAATATCAACTATCGTTCCCAGCATGGAAGGAGAGCCATTCCCTCCCGCGTATCAGCCCGAAGCAGCATTTAACGACCCATTTTCAACCCCCCTCGCCCCCCCCCACATCCCCCCACTTCCAAAACTTCTAGAACCTGCAGCAACAGGCTGCACGTTTACGTGCCCTGACCACTGATGCCCAAACCCCCGAGGTGAGGAAAAGGGCTGCCGCTCCGCGACCCGCGGGGACCAGGGCAGGAGAAGGCTCTCTTCCGAAACAGACGGGCGAGCAGGAAACGCACCGGCCCTGGCTCATCTCTGCTTGTTAAGAATCAGGCTTTGGCCAGATAGGCCCGAAATGGCCCCGCCGTTGGCAATGGTTACGCTGCGAGCCGGCTGACAGGTGAGCAGGAGCGAACAGTCCTGTCAGGTTTGGGAACCAGAAGAACGAGGCTGGCCCAGCGGGTCGGCTCCTCCGCGGCCTCTCCCAGATGGCTCCTTCTGGGCCTGGCTAGCGCTTGCTTCACGGACACGGCCCGGAGGATGCTCTGTCCACAGCAGCACAGGCACACGGCCCCCCGCCGTGGGCTCAGGTGAGTTCCAGGCTCCGCTGGGAAGAGCCCGGGGGGGTTTCTGGAGGCACAGCTCCCCAGAGGAGAAACATGGAGGTGGGATTGTCCCTTGCGAGGCCGTACGGTGTGGGAGAAACAGATTAGGCTTTGACGTGAGGCCATCGGTGATCGGCTTAACCTTGTCCATCCCCCCAAGAGGACCCGCCTTCCGCTTGTTCTGAGGCTGGTAGGGAATAGCATGGGAGGCCCTGGCTGGTGTGGCTCAGTGGATAGAGCGTTGGCCTGCAGACTGAAGGGTCTCAGGTTCGATCCCAGTCAAGGGCACATGCCCAGGTTGTGGGCTCAATCCCCCATAGGAGGCGTGCAGGAGGCAGCCGATCCATGATTCTCTTTTATTATTGATGTTTCTATCTCCCTTTCCATTCCTCTCTGAAATAACTAAAAATATACTTTAAAAAATTCCAATTTTGTAAAAAATCATATATAATACATAATATACATCTTAGAAGGACTATGTCATGATGGTAAAATAGGTTGTTGCTGAACACTTGTTAGCAGTTCACTTTTCACATTAGTATGAGTTAGCAATCCTGGTGTAAATGGATAATGGAAGCCGATTTATCACATGAGAGAAGGGAGTTACAGGTGCAGAGAAAGAGAAAACTAGAGCCCAGCCGGCGTGGCTCAGGGGTTGAGCGTTGCTATGAACCAAGAGGTCACGGTTCGATTCCCAGTCAGGGCACATGCCTGGGTTGTGGGCCCGAACCCCGGTGTGGGGCGTGCAGGCGGCAGCTGATCCATGATTCTCTCTCATCATTGATGTTTCTCTCCCTCTCTCCCCCTCTCCCTTCCTCTCTGAAATTAATAAAAATATATTTAATCAGAAAAAAAGAGAGGGAGAAAACTAGAATGAACCCTGAGTTGCTGGATTGGAACTAGAGGTATTAGTAATGAACTAGATTTAAGATGGATGGATGGATGGACGGATAGATGATAGATAGATAGATAGATGATAGATAGATAGATAGATAGATAGATAGATAGATAGATAGATAGATGATAGATAGATAGATAGATAATTTCCTCGCTCTGTTGATGGAGGGAACCTGGAAGCAATGTGTTACCAGTAGCACGGAGACACCTCAGTAGCCCACACCTTGATTTCGTTTCTGTCTTTCCCCGGAAGGGGGTGCATCACCCCAGGAGGTGCTGCAATACCGGGTCGGTGCGTGGAGTGGACGGAGCAAGCTCCCATTCCATCCCCTCATTTCAAAAATCCGTTGAACATGTTGTCCTTGGGTAAAGGACGTACCAGATACTGAACTGGTAAGAACCGATACTACACCTGACCTTAGCCCAAAGGCCCGAGGCGATGCTACCTTAACTGCCAAGCACCATTGTCCGCTCAAAGGACCCAGGCTCCGCGGAGAACTGGGGGGTGCCAGGGCTGGACTAGGGGCCGGTGAGGGGACAGGGTGTCTTCACCTTACCCTCAAACTGTTCAAAATAATAACATGTCTTTGTAAACGTGTAACCTCACCATATATCTGCATATCCATATCTGTGAACTCTTACAACTTCGCTAATTCTGGAATTACCCCTCCAGAAGGAAAACCTCCCTTTGCAGGCTGCAAAACACCCAGGGGATGGCACAGTTGAACCGGTCAGGTGTGTAGTATGTGAATGAAGTCTCAATACAGCTGCTTAACAAGAGGAAAGCAGCCACAAGTACCATCGAGGCTACTAAAAAGCTAACCCAAAACAAAGTCAGCTCAAGCGTGACCTGTCCTTTCATTTTTTTATTTTATTTTTTTATTGATTTCAGAGAGGATGGGAGAGGGAGAGAGAGAAACATCAACGATGAGAGTCATTGACCGGCTGCCTCCTGTATGCCCCCTACTGGGGATCGAGCCTGCAACCTGGGCCTGTGCCCTGACTAGGAATCGAACCCGGGACCTCTTGGTCCATGGGATGATGTTCAATCCAGTGAGCCACCACAGCCGGGCAAGCATGACCCGCCTTGGAAAACCTTTCTCGATCCTTGTTCGAATTCCCACATTACCTGGCGTCTCGCATGCCCCCACCAGTTTTCAGTGCGCGAGGCTGTAGTCCTGGGTTACTCCTCTGTCCCCACCGCGGACGGCACGTCGCTTAGAGGGCCGGGGCCACACCTCGCCCTCCTGTGAGCCACCACCCAGCACAGAGCCTGGCAGGTAGCCAGTCCATGTTTGTTTAATAAGGGAATTCCCCACTTGATAAATATTATGATATTGAATACATAGAGCAACCAGACATTGAATTATTTGATAAATACACATTGTTCACTGCCATGAATAATACATCCTTGGCGCATACACAGCTGATAAACGTTGCTGGAACTCAGATTCTGAGAGCCACGCTGTGCTGGCTGATGTCAGAGGTCACGCACGTCAGGTTCTCCGAATACTTGACCTCTATGTTGATCTCAACACCATGCAGCCCGCATTTTGGGGGAGCCGCTGTGTGGATGGCTGGGGGGCCGGGCCTGGCCGCCGCTCCTGGCTCTCAGCCCGAGGCCAGCTCTGCTGAGAGACCAGGGCTCTGCATCCTGCCTCTGGGCCATCCCGGGGGTGGCTCAGCCAGCTCAGAGGGAGTCTGCAGGCAGGGGCAGGAGAGCACAGGCGACAATGGTGGGGACGTGGCCAGTCCTGTCCTCCTCCTCCTTTCACGCCACCAGGTGCCTGCTGCCAGCTCAGGGGACAGTCCACACCCTTCGCCCCGCTCCGCGGGAGGACAGCGTGGGTGTTGCGCCCAGCCTTTCCTGCCGGAGGTTTGAAGGCTCCCTTTCAGAGCCGCGGCGCCTGTGAGCAGCCGCTGCTGGACGCCGCCCTGCCCCTCCCCGTGGACCCGCGTGGCAGGAGGACACCTGACAGGTGGCCTAGGACGGAAGGGGCCCACGGCATCCTTTTAGCACAGCATTGGTTTTCCATCGGAAACCTGAGCGCCGGGCGCACAGGGAATTTGCATAAGAAAGCCTCAGGGAGCAGGGGATCTCCGCACACAAAGCCGCGAGAGCAGCATGAGCGTCCTGCCAGCTGCGCGATGGGGCCGCGGCCTGAGCAGCGTACGCAGCGCCATGCGGAGCGGCTTGCAGGGCGTGGGGGAACCAGGGCGCATCTCCGCGTGCCCGCAGGTCCGGGGCATGACCCCGAGCGGGAGCTCCCGAGTGTGGAGAGGCCATCCACCCTGCGCACTTCCAGGCCACCCTGCTCCCCACCCGCCGCTCACTCTGTTCTTCCCAGAGTCCTCTGCGTCCTCGCCCTGATCCCGAACCCCCGGGGCTCCCTGGAGCCGTCTCCCGGGCCAAGCCCGGCCTTCCCCGAGAACCCCCCAGAAACAGCTGGTGCCAGACCAGACGCCCCGTGTCCGTGGAGAAGCTCGGCCCTGAGGCTCTGGCCGTCCAGCTGCCCCGCTGCCCGCTGCCCGCTGCCCCTCCTGGGCAGGATGGGAAAGCGGAGGCGTGTCCTTGGTGGCAGGGCCTCGAAGATGACAAGACCCATGAGAAAAGGCCGTGTCTGCCGGGCTCACCTCCAGTCAGGCTAACCGACGATAGGTACTTCATGAATGAATGAGTGAATGAATGAACGAATGAGTGAATGAACGAATGAGTGAAAGGCATCATCTGGTCACAACCCTTCCTCAGTGCAGCCCGGCGTCTGACCTGGGGAGTCCTCCTCTCCCGCTCCAGAGCGTGTCCCGTGACAACACCACCCACCTCCGAGCACCTGCATCTCCTCCGCGCCAGGGGCCGCCTCTGCCCCGTCCCGCCCGCTGCCCACTCCTGCGGCCACACCCTCGCTTGTCATCACCTGAAACTGCTCCACCTGTGAAGGCTTAACTACCACGAGCCCACTCTCTGTCCACAGCCGCTGCCCTTCCCACTCATGCCCAACTCCCACTGCGCGCACACACACACGCACACACACACATGCACACACGCACAGAGGCACAGGCACACACACATGCACACGGGGCACACGCACACACAGGCACATGCACACACAGGCACACAGGCACACACACGCACACAGGCACATGCACACAGAGGCACACACGCACACAGGGACAGGCACACACAGGCACACAGGCACATGCACACACAGGCACACAGGCACACACACGCACACAGGCACATGCACACAGAGGCACACACGCACACAGGGACAGGCACACGCACACACAGGCACACACGCACACAGGCACACGCACACACAGGCACACACGCCTCTGCTTTCTGTTGTTGCCTCCTCCGGATCTGGCCTCTTTTCCTGCCAGACCGGACCGTCTGACTTCCCGCTCAGCGGCACCTTTGGTTCCCTGGTGCCCTGCTCTTTCCACACCCCACCCCCCGCCTCGTTTCAGCAGAACCCTCACCTAGATCAGCTCTGTCTTCACCTCCGTCCTGGCGCTGAGCTGGCCCAGCCAGGGCCCCGCACGACTTCTTCTCCGGAGGTCCGTCTGCCTGCTCACTCGCCCGTTCACACGTTCCACACCTGGGCGCCGCGCCGGGCCTGCTCTCGGTGCTGGGAGTGAGTGGTCAGCAAGGCAGGCCCGGCCCCGCTCTCGGTCCTTCCTGCGGCTGGGGAGACAGTACGCAGAGAAACAGCCGTCCGGGGGAAGCTGCGTCCAGCATCCCTGCTCTGCTGGGGTCCCTTCCCTGGGCTTGCAGTCCCCATTCTGTAGATGACTCTGCCTCCTACGTAAAGAAGAGTGACACCCGCCTGTCCCTTCTCGTTCCACCGGCTGTGATTCATCGCCCACACCCCGGTCCCCACTGCCGCCTTTCTCTTCTTGCCTCAGAGGACGGACAGGCTCCCCTTCTCTGAGGTCAGCACCACCTCCTGTGCTCACCCCCAATCCTCGCCTCTCCCCCCGTCACTCTTCTTTATCGTCTCACTGTCAGTCGCCCCATCCCTCCCCTCAGCTTGCAAACAAGCTCAGTCGTCTTCCACCTTAAAATCCTGCCCCTCGGGGGGCCTTCTGGCACGGTCTCGGAGTCCTGACTGCCCACACACCTGGGTTCTCCGGACAGTGGAGGACCTACTGTGTGCTCCTTGTTGGGAGAACAACGTGGGACATGACTGGCAAGGCCACCTGCCTCGGACGCTCACAGTCCGGGTGGAAAGCAGGTCGTAGGCAATCGTGGGAGTTCAGATCGAGTCACCCCGAGATTTGCCTCTGCCGTCTGTGGATTATTGGAGCTAAAGGCAACCAAGGCCCTGTGGCTCCAGAGGAACTCCTGCTCCACTTCCTTCAGTTTCCCAGAGGAACCTGAATTGGGGACCTTGCCCATAACAAGAGACGGTCAGGTAACCCTTTCGATCTAGTTAAAGGTCAGAGCAAAATGCCACTTACTGAACGCCTGCCCTTCCTATCATCCTGCACTGTCCCTTTTTTGCCCCCCGTCCCCCTCTCTTGGAACCTCTCATGTACCCAGAGTCTTTGACTCTCTCATGTCTATGGGGTCCCGTACGCACAAAAATTAAATTTCATTTTCTCTTGTCAGTCTTGTTGATCTGATTATTCAGCCGGCCAAACGGACCAGAGGATGAGAGGGGAAGCTTTACCCTTCCCAGCACAAGAAATCCTATAGAATAAAGAGCTAAGATGCAAATGGTCGTCGCACCCTCTCTCTCGCCGGGGCTGGGGGACCTGAGGCTGCACCAGGACACCTGAGGCCGCGACCCCTGCCCGGCGGGGCTTGACGGGGGTGGGGGTGGGGCCGGCTGGGTCTGGGTCTCACGTGATTTCGAGGCACACGCGGGTGGGGCAGGGACTTGACTCTGGGTCCCGTGGCGCGCCCCAGACTCTGAGAGGAGGGAGATTTTCATATACATTTTACTAATTTTCTTTCATCTCTGACACTTCTATTGTAGAGAAAGGGCAAATAGCAATATTAAAATATTTCCTCTAATTAATTCCCTTTTAATGTGCACAAATTTCGTGCACCGGGCCACTAGTAGGTAAATAAAAGCGAGAAATTTACTTTTTCTCTTTTCACAGTTCTATGAAGAAAGGGGGTAAGGGGACTGAGTGTGACTGGAAAATCCACTTTAAATAGGGTTGACCCTGAAGACATGACAGGGTGAAAGTTTAGAATGACCCAGCGGCCTGAGGAGCGCAGGGAGTGGGAACAGGAAGTGCGGTGCCTGGTGGCGGGAAATGACGGGCTTAGTTGGGGGAGGTGTGTATAGGTGGGACTCCCCCTCCTCAGTTTGCAGACATCTGCTTCATTTAAAAAATATATATTTTTATTGATCTCAGAGAGGAAGGGAGAGGGAGAGAGAGAAAAACATCAATGATAAGAGAGTCATTGATCAGCTGCCTCCTGCACGACCCCTACTGGGAATCGAGCCCACAACCCGGGCCTGTGCCCTGACTGGGAATCAACAGTGACTTCCTGGTTCTTAAGTCCACGCTCACCCACTGAGCCAGCCACACCGGTCGGGCTGCTGCACGCCTTTCACTGTGCACGTGTTCCTGTCGGGTAACCGCGGTGCGTTTGGATGGGTGCTGATGTGAACATGCTTGTCTAGGTCTTTGCTTGAACGCATGGCACATTGCTGTTGACTCTGTACCTGGGAATGAAATTGCTGGGCCTTCCGGTTCTGTCCATTCAGCTCCTGTGGCTGATCAAAATGGTTTTCCCGAGGGATCGCACTCCTTCACACACCTGCCGGCCGTGTGTGGAAGCGCCTGCCGCTCCGCGTCCTCTGAATCCTGGGTATTGTTGGGACGTTAGCCATTCAGGTGTGTGTGTGTGTGTGTGTGTGTGTGTGTGTGTGTGTGTGTGATAACAGTACGCGGTGGTTTTACTTTGCCTTTCCCTGATGACTGATTATGTGGAGCACACTTCCATGTGTTTATTGGTCACTGACATACTCACACATTTTTATTGGATTGTTTTATTCATGAATGAGTGGCAAGAGTTCTTTCTATTTCCTGGCCACCAGTCCTTTGCCAGGTATGTTTTGTGAATATTGCCCCCCGGTCTGTATTTTGTTTCTTCATTTTCTTAACTGCTTTTTTTGATGATCAGAAGTTTCTAATTTTGATGAAGACTACTAATTGTTGCTTTTTTCTTTTTTACAATTATGGCTTTTTGTGGTATGTGGATTATTTGAGCTAAAGTCACAAGTCCCCATCCCCCAAGACACAAGCTATTCTCCTGTTTCTTTTAAAAAGCGTTATGGTTTCAACTTTGATGTCTAGGTTTATGATCATGGTTTGGGTCCATGGTTTATGATCATGGTTTGGGTCCATGGTTTATGATCATGGTTTGGGTCCATGGTTTCTGATCATGGTTTGGGTCCATGGTTTCTGATCATGGTTTGGGTCCATGGTTTATGATCATGGTTTGGGTCCATGGTTTCTGATCATGGTTTGGGTCCATGGTTTCTGATCATGGTTTGGGTCCATGGTTTATGATCATGGTTTGGGTGTGAAAGAGGACTCGCGCGCCTTTCCTCACGGGGGTATCCTGCTTGTCCCAGGACGTTGTTGAAAAGAACCTCCTTCCCTCATTGGGCTGCGTTGGTGCCTGTGGTGAACATCAGATGATGGCATTACTTGGGTCTATTTCTGGGCTTTTTAATCTCTTCCCTGATCTGTCCGGTGATTCTCACTCCAGAATGACGCTGTTTTGGTCACTAGCTTTATACAGTATGTCTGGAAATCAGGCAGCAGGACGCCTTCTAACTCCCCACCATCCCCACAAGTGTTTTGAAAAAAAGAACAAACAACAAACATTTTGCGTTTTTACACATTCTAGAACCAGCTTGCCCATGTCTACCAAAAATTAAAAAGCCTGCTGGGATTTTGATGGGGGTCGCATTATATCTATAGATCAATGTGCTGAGAATGGACATCTTAACACGAAGTCTCACCCTGAATAATTTTGTTGTCAGCTCCATTCCTCCCCCAGCCCACTGCTATCTGCCATCTTGCCTGACTCAGACGGGGAGGAGCCTTGCCTTGCCCTCAGCCCCCACAGCAATCAGGGACTGCTGATGTTTCTCCCAGCTGTTCCCGCACCCAGGCTCACTCTTCCTTACTGCCTGCACCATGCTGACGCAGGCCTCCCTCTCCACCCCCACCCCCCCCCCCCCAGCCACATGCGGCTCTTTGGCCCCTTGAGTGTGGCTCTTCCACAAAATACCACGGCCTGGGCGAGTCTATGTTGAAGAAGTGGCGTTAGAAGAAGTTGAAGTTTAAAAAATGTGGCTCTCCAAAGAAATGTCAATCGTTGTACTGTGTTTTTCTTGTGTTTTTTTTTTTTTAAAATATATATTTTATTGATTTTTCACAGAGAGGAAGGGAGAGGGATAGAGAGTTAGAAACATCGATCAGCTGCCTCTTGCACAACCCCTACTGGGGATGTGCCCGCAACCAAGGTACATGCCCTTGACCGGAATCGAACCTGGGACCTTTCAGTCCACAGGCTGATGCTCTATCCACTGAGCCAAACCGGTTTCGGCAATCGTTGTCCTGTTGATACTTGGCTCTGTTGACTCATGAGTTTGCCGACCACGGGCCTAGGTCATTGCAATCACTGCTTCCCCAGCCGGACCCGTAGCTCTAGCTGCAGGCGAGCCTGGGAAGGAAGCTCGTGCACCGGAGCTGCCACTCCGCCTGGCGCCCAGGAGCCCCAGGGTGAAGTCCACTCGCCTTAATGCGAACTGCACACGGTCACGACCTGGCCCTCCCGACCTTCAGCTGCATTTCCTGCTAGCCCCTGTACGTCCTCTTCCTGAGAGCCTCGCCTGCCCCTCCTCGGGTGCCCCTCATGGCCTGCACACGGCACTGGCCACCCAATGCACAGCCCCTCACTCAAAAACGATTAAGCCCGGCCGGTGTGGCTCCGTGGTTGAGTGTCAACCTATGAACCAGGAGGTCACAGTTCGATTCCCCGTCAGGGCACAGGCCCGGGTGGGGACTCAGTCCCCAGTATGGGGCGTGCAGGAGGCAACCCATCTATGATTCTCTCTCGTCATTGCTGTTTCTCTCTCTCTTTCTCTCTCCCTTCCTCTTTCTGAAACCAATAAAAATATATTTAAAAAACAACAACTTCCAGATGGTGACAGCGGGATGTTAACCCAAAGGTGAGGCCTTTCTGACGTGGGGCCAGCGGGCTGCGTGTCCTCCGCGTGTCCCTCACGCGTCGCTGTCTGTGTCTGTGGAGCGGGCGGCCCTGGAGCTTGGAGGGCCCAGCAAGTCATCCGTGAAGCGAGGTGCTTTCTTCCAGGGTCCCCGGCTTTGGTTTTGGTTTTGACCTGATGGCCTAACCGCTCTTGGGAGGTAGAACATTCGCTAGTATTGTAGCCGGGCGCCTGGGTTCTGAGAACAGTCAACAAATGGCCTAGGTGGGCCCCGCTGCGACCGGGGCACGGCGAGCTCCAGGGCTGTGGCTGAAATGTCAGCCAGCGGCTCCATCACAAAGGGGGAGGCTGCGATACGCTTCCAAGAACAGCGGTCCCCTTGCAGCCATCTGTGGCCTAACTAGCCTCTGCTCGCTCGCCGGCCGCAGCTGCTCTCGTTCACGGCGATCCGTTCATCAACACGCCAACCCGTCTCCTTCCGAACGCCCTGGATGTGCACGTGCACCGTCCTGCGTGTCACGGACACAAGGGGCAAGGGTGGGACTGAAGGAGGACACGGGCAGGCGCGGCAGCCCACGGTCCGCAGCTGGGCGGCGGGCGTTTCCTGCCCTCTGGTTCGGGGCCCAGGCCCTGGAGAGGGTCTTCATGGTCAAGTCCGGCAAACCTTTCGGCTTGTCTTTGCGCAGCGTCCCTGGCTGAGTTCTCCCCATCCAGAGCTCCCTGGCGGGCGGGACTGTGTCCCAGGCAGCCTTTTGTTCCTCATAGGCATGAGGCCTGGCAATCGGCCCAGCTCATGTTTGGCTGATGTGAGGAGGCCGCTGGGGAGGAGGGGGAGCCACTGTGGGTCAGAGACGGCACCTCGGAGGGGGTGACATTTCCGCTGAGCCCTGGAAGGTACAGAGTAGCCGGCCATGGGAACGCTGAAGGCAGAGCATTCCAGGCAGAAAGAACAGCAGGTGCAGAGGCCCTGAGGCCAGAACAGCAAGAAAGCACTGTGGCTGCGCCCTGCACAGCGCTCTTGGGTCAGGGCCGAGGCAGGCTGCAGGCGGGCTGGGTCGCTCTTGCCCGGGCAGGAGGGAGTGTGGGCTGAAAGGTGTGCACACTGGGTACTTAAGCAGGGGAGTGACCCTATTCTGACGCAATAGTTTACGAGTCTCTGAGGGCTGAGGGGAGAGCTGGCTGCAGCAGGGAGGAGGGGAAGCTGGGACCCTGAGGTGGTGGCTGCTGAGGTGGCTGCGGTGGCTGCAGGAATGTCCAGTGTTCCGGGGCGGCGAACGGTGGAGTCTGGGTCAGTGGGTCCTCCCGGGTGGATTTGGGCAGGGCCCAGCCTCCCTTGCCCCTCTTTGGTTCCTGAGCTGGCCTCCTTGCTTTCCTGAGGATTCTGTGAGTCTCGCAACAGCCTCCCTGGGAATTCCTTTTCCTTTTAGGTTGGCCAGAGCCGGTGACTGTCGTTTGCAAGTAACCACCTGGCGGATGTGGGATAGAACCATAGAAGAGGGAAAGGGCAAAGAGGAGGAGGATGTGGGGGGTGAGGGAGGAGAGGGGGAGGGGGAGGTGGCTTCTGGAGTGGCAACTAATAATGGAACATTTAAGGTTAAATAGTCTGTAGCGTAACTTTTCTTTTTCTGATTATAGATTTTTTTAAAAATATACTTTATTGATTTTTTTACAGAGAGGAAGGGAGAGGGACAGAGAGCTAGAAACATCGATGAGGGAGAAACATCGATCAGCTGCCTCCCGCACACCCCCCACCGGGGACGTGCCCGCAACCAAGGTACATGCTCTTGACCAGGAATCGAACCCGGGACCCTTCAGTCCACAGGCCGACGCTCTATCCACTGAGCCAAACCGGTTTTGGCTATATTTTTTTTTTTTGTTTCAAGTATTACATATGTCTCCTTTCTCCCGATTGACACCCCCCCGGCCACTCCCACCCCCGAGGGCAAGCCCCCACTGCCCCAGTGTCTGTGCCCATTGGTTATGCTAATATGCATGCATACAAGTCCTTTAGTTGATCTCTAACCTCCCTATTTTTTTCTTAAACGATACTCAATGTTTTGATTCCCACGAGTAAATAACTAATACTTACATGGGGTTAGCTATGTCAGGCACTTGCTTCATTATGTGCCTTATTTCATTGAATCTCAGTCCATTCATTAACTCGAAGTTGCACCATTACCCACATACCACTGGAGGGAAAAAATACTGTCAATTAAACACGCCTGACACGCAAACCACATCCTTATTTCAGGGATGTTAAAAATAGATGTCTTGCCAAAACCGGTTTGGCTCAGTGGATGGAGCGTCGGCCTGCGGACTGAAGGGTCCCAGGTTCGATTCCGGTCAAGGGCATGTGCCTTGGTTGCGGGCACATCCCCAGTAGGGGGTGTGCAGGAGGCAGCTGATCGATGTTTCTCTCTCATCGATGTTTCTGACTCTCTATTCCTCTCCCTTCCTCTCTGTAAAAATCAATAAAATATATTTAAAAAAATAGATGTCTTGGACTCAGTGATCTATGGCCCATATTCATTTATCTTCACGACAGCCCTTCGAGGTCAGATGAGGACAGGGAGGGAGGGAGCGACCAGGTTAACTCGCTCGATCCAGGTGCTGTCGGGGGCCAGGATTTGCACCCAGGCGGTATGGCTCTGGAGCCTGCGCTCTTAACTGCAAGCATGGGCATCAAAGAGGGCGTC
Organism: Eptesicus fuscus; assembly: GCF_027574615.1. Lineage (NCBI taxonomy): Eukaryota > Metazoa > Chordata > Mammalia > Chiroptera > Vespertilionidae > Eptesicus > Eptesicus fuscus. The sequence goes on along the minus strand of NC_072488.1, from coordinate 2,467,062 downwards.
CTATCAAGTTCATTACAGCCCAGGGACCGAGGGCTTGTGTTGGAGAGGATACCAGGAACGCCGGGGAAACTGCACTGTCCTCTCTCCGCGAAAGGCAGCCCTGGGCTGCAGCCCTCGGGCCGGTGCCTGTGGGGAGTGGTTCTGGCCGGAATACCAAGAACACCTTGTTCAGCTCCCAGGAAACACTGTGGTCCCTCGTGTGCGGCTCCTGCTCTGAGGATGACTTTATCCTAATTGTTTTGGTGAATCCTCACCTGAGGATATTTTCCCATTGGTTTTTAGAGAGAGTGGGAGGGAGGTGGAGAGACACAGAGTGAGAAACATCAATGTGAGAGAGACCCCGATTGGCTGCCTTCCGCATGCCCTGACCAGGCCTGGGAATCGAGCCTGCGACCGAGGTATGTGCCCTTGACCGGAATGAAACCCAGGACCCTTCAGTCTATCCACTGAGCCAAACCGGCCAGGGCCAGCTGTGACATTTCTAGTTGGAGAGACACAATGGGTACATGGACCTGTTTGAAAAAACAATCGTCTGGCACAGAAACACAGTTTTCATGACCAAAGGCCAAAACGTATAGGAAAAGAATTGGGGCTTCGGCTGAGGAGTGGTCAATGAACGGATTCATTTTGACAAGAAACATTTACTGAAAATGTGCCATACGCCAGGCACTGTGTCAGCCCCAGGGAACCCAGCGACGAGTTAACAGTCCTGTCACCGAGTCTAGATGGAGGGGGTGGCCAGAAAAGCACATTACAATCCACAAAGATGGCTGCCACAGATTTGTTTCAAAATCCTTCAAAATAATCCAAGAATGAGGGAGCGGTGAGGGTGTAGCTGAAACCCAAAGGATGGGTCATGTGTCAGTCGTCCAGCTACGTGGTACATCTGTGAGTTGACGACATTAAACTTTTAAATATGTTACAAAATTTTCCTATAGTCAGAATCAAGAGGGAGAAAAAACAGAGGAGTGAAGAACGTGTTCAGAGGAGCCCATCCCGTTTCGTAAAGAGCGAAGCTTTGTGGGCTCTTTAACAAGGACGTTTTCATCAGCCGTGGGAGGTTGTGGTGACGTTAAGGAAACCAGGGTGCCCGAGAGAACCAGGGTCCAAGCAGAGATATTGGGTAGAGTATTACAGCCAAGGTCAGTATCACTATGCTTGTAGGATGTGCTCCTTATATTTTGATAATAAAAATCTAACCAAAAAGACATAATTGCCGTAAGAGGTATTGATGCAGCACAGCGAAAGCACAGGAGAAGGAGCAAACAGGTGAGTTCTGATGAGCTGGGAGGATCTGGCTATCAGAAGGGGAAGGTTTTGCAGAGTCCAGATTAGCATAGGGTGAGATTCAAAATCAGAATGCCCAAACTGAGGCTAGCGAGACAGAAGGCAAACCTAGGGGTCAGTGGGAAATAGGGTTGCATAAAGTAAAGTGAAATGGTCTGGGACCCTTAATTATTAAAGTTAGGAGCGGGATCTATTTATATATCTTACATCTAATACCTAACAATAAGTGACAGATACTATTTTACAAGTCAGTGGACATTTACAATACATCCTTGGAAATAATAGAAGGAATGTTATTGTGCATAAAGTTACTCGAGATTTCTTGAAAGTCACCCTGCATGTTTTGGAAATAAGCGTCTTCTATCTTCGTGACTTGCTTCAAGGACCTATTCTACTGCCACTCTGAAGCCCACCATCTTTCTCCAGGCGCCACACTGCCTCCCCACGGAGGATGTCCGTCCTGCATATTAGTTACAATAAAAACAAGCCGGCTAAGTCCAGGATTCCTTCCCTGCCATGAACCCGTACAGCCTGTGCTCAAAATGACCCACCTCGGTTACCCGTCAAGGGAAGTGAGTATTATGCTCCAATTTCAAAAGGACCCTTTGACTTGCCCCTGTTTTCATCCAAGCCCCGATTCTCCAGTCCTGGGCAACAACCAAAGCGGTTCTCCACCAACTGAAGATCAACAAAGTGTGTGAACTTTCCTAAAGCCAAGGGCATGGAAGGGGCTGTGTCTGTTGTTATTGCCACACACCGTCTCGAAGGACATTAGCCTTAAATCCACTCTTCCCTGGTCTTCACCCCTTCTTTTACTATTTTATTTTATTTTTAAAATATATTTTATTGATTTTTCACAGAGAGGCAGGGAGAGGGACAGAGAGTCAGAAACATCGATGAGAGAGAAACATCAATCAGCTGCCTCCTGCACACCCCCCACTGGGGATGTGCCCGCAACCAAGGTACATGCCCCTGACCGGAATCGAACCCGGGACCCTCCAGTCCGCAGACCGACGCTCTATCTACTGAGCCAAACCGGCTTCGGCTTACTATTTTATTTTTAAATTTCCTTCCTTAGTGGACGAGTGTCTAACAAATCCAGACCAAATAATATATTTTTTAAAATTACATTTTTCTTTTTCTTTCTTTCTTTTTTAGAGATCGAAGAAGAGATGGAGAGATAGAAATAACCTCCTACACGCCCCGCACACCCCCCTCCCCCCCCCGCCCCGCCATGGAGCCCGGAACCCGGAGCCCGGAACCCGGGCCTGTGCCCTGACGGGGGATCCATCGGTGACCTCCTGGTTCATAGGTCGGCGCTCAACCCCTGAGCCACGCCGGCCGGGCACAAAATAACACTTTTAACACACGATTTGAAGGAGCATTTATTTGCAATGCAATGCTGCAGAAACACCGCAGAGAAAACACACTTCCACTCCGAATCCCCTCCACCGAGCCCGCAAGGCCTGGGGTCAGCCCACACCGCCCGCCGCCCCGCCCGGGACAGCGGCCCTTCCGCCGAGGCAGCGGCCCCGAGGGCTTCCTACCGCTCAGGACGCTGCGGGGACGGAGAGCGGCTCCCGGCCCGCCCCGGCCAGGGTCGCCGGCAGCCCCGCCGCCCCGCCGCCCCGCCGCCCCGCGGGAGCCTCGCAGCTCCAGCCAGCAGCTGCCCCACTCCCCTCAGGCCGCCGCTCTCCCGCTTCCGGGAACTGGCGCTTCCGGCGCCGGAAGTGCGTCATCACCCCGCGCCCGCGCCGCGGAAGCCCCGGGAGGCGAGGCTCGCGTGCGCCGCAGGGACCGCGGCGCCGACGGGGATCTCGTGCCGCGCCTCCACGCCGCCATGCAGGTCTCCAGCCTGAACGAGGTGAAGATCTACAGTCTCAGCTGCGGCAAGTCCCTTCCCGAGGTGAGTACCCCGGGCCTCCTCGGGGCGCCGCCCCCTCCGCCCGGCTCCGGGCCTGTCGTGGCTGGGCCCTCATCGGCCCCGGCCCGGGGAGGTCCGGGGGCCGGAGACGATGCCGGGGAGCTGTCGGCGCCGGTAGAGGAGGACTGAGGGCGAGCCGGTCAGTGGGCTTTGGGGGCACTTTTGTCAGGTCCTGTAGGACAGGGGACGCGTCCCTTTGCGCTCCGGTGGCTGTTCCCAGCCGCTGTCACACGAGGAGGAGATGTGACGGGTTGGCCGACAGACAGGTCTCCCTCATTTTAACGCCCGTTCAAATATATTTTCTGTTGATTTTAGAGAGAAAGGGAGGAGAGAGAGAGAAGCATCACTGATGAGAGAGAATCCTTGATGGACTGCCTCCTGCACGCCCCCCACAGGATGGAGCCCGCCACCCGGGCCTGTGCCCCGACCTCCTGGTTCGTAGGTTGATGCTCAGGGGCCAGGGCAGGGCTTTGGAAACTTGCTGACCGTCATGGTTTCCTGGCATCTTAGGGCGTAGAGTGGGAAGGGGCCGGGGAAATCAGCGATTCTCTCCTAACCTCATGGTGAAGTTGTGCGCAGATCTGGTGAGGCCACTTCCCCGGGGCCACCCAATAGGCTCTGAAGTTGGGCTTTTCTTTCTTGTAAGCGATGGTCGAGTTTCTGCCCAAGCACCTCCAGTGAGCAAACGTTTTGCAGAAGCGCGTTCACATCTGCAGATGGCTTGTTGGAGGGGGGTTTTAAAACATTCCGCCTTAGCCCAGCTGGTGTGGCTCCGTGGTTGAGCGTGGACCTATGAACCAGGAGGTCATGGTTCCATTCCCGGTCAGGGCACAGGCCCCGGGTGGCGGGCTCGATCCCCAAAGTAGGAGCGTGCAGGAGGCAGCCCATCCATGATTCTCTCTCATCAATGATGTTTCTCTCTCTCTTCCTCCCTCCCTTCCTCTCTGAAATCAATAAAAACCTCTGTCAGCGGTCGCCAGCCGGTGGTCCGCAGACCACTGGTGGGCCGTGAGGTCCGAAAGGTTGGCGATCGCTGATCTGTTTAACACGCTGCTTGCTGCTGGCCTGGGTCCTGCCCTGGGAAGGCAGAGTCAGTATAGCTCTTCTTCCGTGTGTCCCTCCCGAAAGACCTGGAGCCGGCGATTAGATTCTTCCTTCCTTCTCAGAATCCAGGTCACAGGCCTCCTTGTCTTCCCGCCATTCTTCACACGTGGCCGTTCTCATCTCGTTCACCCCCCACGTTTGCCGAGAAGTGACTGTGAGCTTGGGGAGACACGGTGCACCTGCTGCTGCGTTCCTGCTGGGGAAAGGGGCTGAGTGAGCAAACAGGGAGAAACTCTCCATGTGGTTGGTGCTTTGAGAGACGAGAAGAGGGCTGTGGAGGGCCAGGTGTTTGGGATACAGCCTTCAGGGAGGGCCTCTCTCCAAGAGGTGACATTCGAGCAGAAACCTGGGTGATAAAAAGGGAGAGTGTTCAGCGCCGAGAGAACGGAAGGTGTAAATCCCCACAGTGGGCATGCGCGTGGCATGTTGGAGGGACAGAAGAGGCGCAGGTGTGACTGTGGCATGCTCAGGAGGGGAGAGATGGGGCAGATGATGGTGGAGAGGTTGGCCTCCTCGGCCAAGGGAAGAGGTGAGGGTTTTCTTCGTGCTGTTGGGAGTCGTTGTTGGGTTTTAAACGGGGCTGCTGTGTGCAAGTTACCACGGCTGGGGAGGGCACAAGTGGGGATGGGGCAGGGCAGGGGCAGGGCCGGGGCAGGGGAGAAGTGTGCCTGCTGGTCCCGTGGATTGTCACGTGTGGATGTCCAGCTGAGAGATGTGGGCGGCTTGGGCTAGAATGGTAGCAAAGGAGACACTAGGAGGTGGTGGGACGCGGGTGGTAGGCTCATGGGACTTGCTGATGGATTGGCTGGTGGCGAGGAGGCGTCAGGTGAAGGAAAGGAAGAATCAGGAGAGAACTCTGGGATTTGGGATCTGAACACCTGGCTACATGGTGGGGACGGGGAGCTAATGAGCAGAAGGTATCGAGTTTTATTTTTGCTAGTAAACATCAATGTGAGTAAACAGCTGTGTGCATATTAGTATGGTGATCTCTCTTGGTCTTCGTTTTAAGGTAATTCTAACTTAAATTGCTCAGTTTTCTTTACCTACTTCAAATGTAAGATAAAGCAGGGTCTTTTTTTTCTTTTTAGCAACAGTGAGGCCTGTTTAGTGGGAGAATATTAGAGCCCCAGCATTTCCAGAGCCCTTTCCTAGGTTTCTGATTAGATACTTGGCAGTGGTCACAGGCCGGTCTTTATAGAGAGGGGACGGCTGAGATTAGTGACAGTTTTCAGTTCTTTGGCGAACTTTTTTTATTTATTTAACTTTAGCCTTACTGTTCATGCCACATGTGGGGTCTTAGTCTTGTTTGCTCTGCTGTAGTGCTGTCTGTACAGAAACTCCTGAAGGAAATTTCCCATCATCACTGTGTTAGCGACTTCTGGCCCCTTAGGGTCCCAGGCTCTGTTGTCAAAGGAAATCTTCCCGCCTTTGCTTCGAGCTTGTTCGCTCAGGCTGTGTGAGACCAATTATTGTGTCAGCTGCCTCCTTGTTGAGCACGACCTCCTGTGAGGAGGAAGCAATCCCCTGTTAGAGGGGAAGCCCTGGTAGTGTGCCTTTATTCTGCTTGCATTAGGTGGCTGTGAAGAATATATTGAGTGCCCAGAAATATAGTGTGACATCACCATTAACTGAAACATTACTCCCTAAAATAAAATCAAAGACCAGCATAACCCTATAAATTAGTGCACTAAATACAGAGGAAAGCCTGACTCAAACTCAGGCCTTTCAAAATATTATATGTTTTCTTTTTTTACTATATTTTTACTAGTAGCCCTGTGCACAAATCTGTGTGCCAGTAGCTCTCTGCGGGGCCTGGCTGCTCCGCGCCTGCTGCCCAGAGGCTCTCCACGGCCCAGATGCCCATTGCGGCTGGGTACAGAACGCTTGCCTCATTGCCATGGCGACAAAGCAAGCATTCTGCCAGGCCGCTCATGCTACCTGCTCCCAGCGGCCGCCCCCCTGGGACTGGGGGACTCCAGTGGAGCTGAGAGGACTGGGTACCACCATCTTGTGGCTATGGGCATTGCCATCTTTGTGATGGAGTGACAGTTAATTTGCATATTACCCTTTTATTCGATAGGATTGATTTCAGAGAGGAAGGGAGAGGGAAAGAGAGATAGAAACATCAGTGATGAGAGAGAACCATTGATTGGTTGCCTCTTGCACGCCCCCCACTGGGGATCGAGCCCATAACCTGGGCATGTGCCCTTGACTAGAATTGAACCCGGGACCCTTCAGTCTGCAGGCCGATGCTCTATCCACTGAGCCAAACCAGCTAGGGCAGTATTTTATGTTTTCCAATGTAGTCACTGCCTCAGGTATTATGCTTAGGATTTTGAGTGGCGAGTCTGCCATATCAGAGAGTCCTAAACATGACCATGTCATGTGTCTCACATGGGCTGTACATTGGGCTGTGCTTTTAGAAATGACATCTGTTACTTTTACTCTTGCTTTTCTTTCATTTCTCTAGGGCAGGGTTTGCCATTATTGACATTTTGGGCTGAACAGCTCTTTGCTGTGGGGCTGTCCTGGGCATTGTAGGGTATTTGGCAGCAACTCTGACCTCTACTCACTGGATGCCAAGAGAACACCCCAGTTGTGACAACCAGATGTGTCTTAGGAATTGCCAAATGCCTTTGGCGGGCAAGTTGCCCTTTATTGAGAGCCGCTGCTTTAGGGTAATCGTGATTGATTAATGCTGCATCGTACTCAGACATGTCATTATGCTGCTGCTAGGCCGGGGGGCATTAATTACAGAACAGAATGTGGTAACCCAGTAAATAGGACTTTCAAAGGTATCATTGCTTTCTTACCAAGTATCAGCTAGTTAGTCAGTTATTTATTTAGTTTTGTTCTTTGTAAACATACTTTCAATAAATATTCTCCTTTTAATGGCTTGCTTTATTTATTTACTTTTAACCTTTTGCACTCGGATGTCGAGTGTGACTCGACACAGTTAGCATTAGAATAAAGGAATCGAGAAAAAAGCAACGAGTGCAAAAGGTTAATGATGATTATTATTATTTTATTGATTTTAGAGAGGAAGGGGAAAGGAGAGAGAGATAGAAACATAAGTGATGAGAGAGAATCATTGATCGGCTGCCTCCTGCACACCCCCTACTGGGGATTGAGCCTGAAACCCGGGCATCTGCCCTTGACTGGAATCGAACCTGGGACCTTTCGGTCCCCAGGCCAACACTCTATCCACTGAGCCAAATTGGCTAGGGCTTAATGGCTTGCTTTTTAAAATTTCACTTAAATAGACTGAGTTCCATATATTAGTTATAACCCATAATATTTGAAGCTTACTGTTTTCTCTTAGATTGATTAAATGAATTAGTTTTCCCTTGTTTAAAATATGGTACAGTTAGTTCTAAAAATTTATTGTCTAATATATGTAAATATGTACAAGAAAAAAATCCAGAGGATATGTTAACAGTAGGGTTAGGATTACAGAATATTTTTACTTTCTGTGTTATGTATTCATGTAAAGTTTCACAGTTTTTTAATGTGAGCATGTGTTATTTTTGTCAGCAGAAAAACAATTCAAGTAAATATGTTTTTAAATAAAGTCTCTTCGTTTTCTCTAGTGGCTTTCTGACAGGAAGAAGAGAGCACTACAGAAGAAAGATGTGGGTGAGTATTGTTTTCCCTCTACAGCTAGAGACTTCTGGCCCTTTAGGGTCCCCGGCTCTGTTGTCGAAGGAAATCTCAGTCTCCTCGCCTTTGCCTCAAGCTTGTTCGCTCAGGCTGTGTGAGACCAATTACTAGTATTCTGTCAGCTGCCTGCTTGTTGAGCATGACTTCCTGTGAGGAGGAAATGAATCCCGGTGGTCCATGTTAGAAACCTTGCACTCACTTATTGCAGGAAAACAAACTTCCTTCTTCCTAAGTAATCTCTTGTTGTGGTTGATGTGTTCCTGGTGAGGTGGGATTTGATTTTACCTAATTAAAAGCTAATCAATGCATGGTCATGATTTCTGGGGGGCCCTTCCCTGTGGGCCTCTCATAGTGGACCCATGCCAGAGGAAGTTGCAGCCTCAAACCATTGCCCAGCCTCCTTACCCTTGGGCTGTGAGCACTGAAGGGGGCTGTACAGTATAAAACAAATAAATTAAATAATTAAAAAAAGCTAATCATTAGCCTTTTACTGTTTCATGGATTATAACAGATCAGCTGCTCATGTTCTCTCTTTGTAGATGTCCGGAGGAGAATTGAACTTATTCAGGATTTTGAAATGCCTACTGTTTGTACCACTATTAAGGTTTCAAAAGATGGACAATATATTTTAGCAACTGGTAAGCATCTTTTTGGTTATGATTTATGTACATTTTATATCAGGCAATATGATGGCATAGGTCACTTTTTAAATTTCCCTATCACTTCATTATAAAAAAATTTGAGCCGAAACCGGTTTGGCTCAGTGAATAGAGCGTCCGTCTGTGGACTGAAAGGTCCCAGGTTCGATTCCGGTCAAGGGCATGTACCTTGGTTGCGAGCACATCCCCAGTAGGGGGTGTGCAAGAGGCAGCTGATCGATGTTTCTAACTCTCTATCCCTCTCTCTTCCTCTCTGTAAAAAATCAATAAAATATATATTTAAAAAAATTGAAATATTGACGAAGTTGTACAGTGAGCATCCATTTACCTACCCCCTAGATTCTTCAGTAGTTTGCTGTATTTGCTTCATTACATGTCTGTCTGTCCATCCATCACCCATCCTGGTTTTTAGTGCATTTCAGAGTAAATTGCAGGTATCAGTATACTCCACCCCTACATACTCAGCGTGTATATCTTTAACTCCAGTTCACTATTTATTTATGGTTTTTTAACGTAAATTTACATACGTTGAAATACACAGATCTTAACTGTGATGCGTTTTGACAAATGCAACACCTGTGTAGCCCAAACCGCTCTGAAGGTGTAGAACATTCCTTTCACCCAGAACTGCCTTGACGTCCCTCACAGTCGGCCCTGCTCCCACCCCTGCATAGGCGCCCACTGCTCTGCCTTCTCTTTTTTACTGCAGACAAGGTGAGCCTGTTTTGGAACTTGATATAAATGCGGTCATGCACCTAGGGCTTCATATTTGAGATTTATATGTTGTTACATGTGTCCATATGTTGTCCTTTTTAAATTGCCGAATGGTATTTCCATGTTGGCATAGACCACATTTTGTTTATCCTTCTCCATCACGTGGACACCTGGCCAGCCCTGTGTTTTGGCTGCTTTCATAAAGCGCTGTGTACTAGTGTGTTTTGAGGCCATTGCTAGGTCCCAGGGTAGGTGTATGTTTAGTTTGATAGAGAGCTGCCAGGCTTTCCACCAAAGTGGTCAGATCATGTTACGCTCCCACTAGAAAGGTCACTTTTAACATCACTTTCTGTGTCATATGCTTAATATTTTTATGTCACTAAGATTTTATATTAGCAGTATTCACCGGTATCAGAGCCATGACTGTGGGAACATTTAATGTATTATAATTTAAAACATTACCACCCAACCATTTTTGGTTGTGATTTTGGTACATATATTCTATGTATTGTCCATGTACATTATTTTGCTGGCTTAACATTATTCACCTTTGTCCCTTTTCAACCACTTTCTTGCTTGACAGAACTTCTGTGCATCTACATGCCAATCTCTTTTGTTCTTTGTGAATGGTTGTCTCAGTGGTAACACTGTCTACGTTTCCTAGCCTCCCGTTTTATATTTAGAATAGATACAGTTTTATATCCTATATAATGAAGAGCTAATATGCTAATTAGACCGGAAGGCGGAACAACCTTCCGATGACCTTCCTGAACGACCAGTGGGCGGGGCCACATGGGCTGGGCCACGGGGCTGCTATGGGCTGATCCCCTTGCACAAATTTCGTGCATCGGGCCTCTAGTATGTAAATAATTACACATAATATACACACTATGCATATTATACATGTAATCTATATTCTGTATATAGTCCTATGCTGCATAATGACGTTTTGGTCCATGATGGCTATGTATACGACAATGGTCTCATTAGCTTACAATGGAGCTAACCAATTCCTATCACCTCGTGATGTCCTAGCTATGTAACGTCAGAGCACAATACATTGCTCCCGGGTTAGTGGTGATGTTGGTGTAAACAAACCCACGGCGCTGTCAGTTGTGTAAAACTACAGCACATACAATTATAGTCGTGGACTGGACCCCCTAGGCCTGTGTGAGTGCACCCTATACTATTAGCGCAATGATGAAATCGCCCAGTGAGGCCTAATTTTTCAGAATGTGTCCCCATCGGCACTTGACTGTATAGTATGTGTATATGTATATATTATACTGTTTTGTTTTTAAATCCTCACCAGAGATCGTGTTTCCATTGATTTTAGAGAGCAAGGAAGGGAGTGAGAGAAATGTCGATCAGTTGCCTCCATCATGGGGGTTGAACCTGCAACCTGGATATGTGCCCTGACTGGGAATAGAACCTGCCACCTTTTGGTGTATAGGACGACGCTCCAACCAATGATCCACACCGGCCAGGGCTATATACTGTACTGCTTCAAAAAGTGATCTTGGGCTTTGATACCTGCCAGTGAACATAGACCTACCGCATTCCTTTCTTTTAAAAGTATCTATTGGTTTTAAAAAATCAGTCTTTTTTTATTGCAAACATGATAAACTTATATAAAATGCAAATTTGACAGAAGTGTAAATATAAAATGTGAAAGGCTCTAAAATTGCACTGTGCTTATTCCTCCAACTTTTTTCTGTACAAAGTGCTAACATCATCATTGTTGAGTTTTAAAAAGAATGGAATCATACTGCAGACATCAGTCTCAGCGCCCACTCTTTCTCTCTGTTCTCTCTCTCTCACTCTTTACTACATTTAGGCAGCTTTCCGTGTCTGTGCCATCCTCTTTATGATCTGTGTGAAGATTTACCCTCGTTTATGTAACCATTTCCTATCAGTGGACATTTCATTGCTTTCCGTTCTTGGCCATTTGTAAACAGTGCCGCAGGGAACTCTTCATGTCTTTGGTAACTTGTGGGTGTGTTTCCATACGACGAATTTGTACATGGTGAGATACAGATTCAAGATGTGTAAGCATCACATCGTTCACAGATATGGCCAGGTTGTCCTCCAGAGAAGCTGTAACCATTTATAGTAATCACCAGTAGTGGATGAGAGAACTTTTCTTAACACCCTCATCTTAACACCATATTAGCCATTCTGATGGACAAAAGCGATTTCAGTGATGTATCTGCTTTGTTAGATTGTTTGTGAGGTGTGTTAATTATTTGTCTCTCCTTTCCTGTAAGTTGCTTGCTTACATCCTTGCTCATTTCCCCTGGGGATGTTGGGGAGGGTTGCGTCTGAGTTCTTTTCCTTTGCTGTGGTTACAGTGAATCCTACTTACCTCTGAGCCGAGTGTACTCGGCACATCTGCAGGGAACTGACAATGAGAAGTGTGTCCTTTGGGTTTTACATCTCATTAATTTCTTTATAGGAACATACAAACCTCGGGTTCGATGCTATGACACCTACCAATTATCCTTGAAGTTCGAAAGGTGTTTAGATTCCGAAGGTAAGTAAAAGGTTAAATTTGAATTCATGAAACTAGCTTTTTATGTTCGGCATCTTTTCTGCCTGTTAAAACGGGAATGGTTGTGTATTGGTTTTCTCAGCTGTGTAACCAATGACGGTAAACACCCACTGAGGAGCTCACAGGTCTGTAGGCGAAGTCCACCCGGCTCTGCTGCGTCCTGTGCTCAGGCTGCCGCAAGGGGCCAGCCTGGTGGGACCCCTGTCCAGAGGCTCGGGAAGGAATCCGCCTGCAGACTTCCAGGCTGGCGGGATGCAGTTTGTTGCAGTTGAGGACTTGAGTCCTGTTTCCCACCGGCCGTCATCCTAAGGTCATGCTCGGCTTCCAGAGGCTGCCGGCTTCCCTCCTCACCTGGTCCCACCGCCTCCAGACCCCAGCAGCTCATTGGCTCCTTCCCTCTGCCCACGGGAGAAAACTGCCTTTAAAGGGCTCATGTGATTATAAATCTCCCCTTGGCCATATCATGTGACAGTCACGGGAGTGGTGTCTCAGCGCATTCACAGGTTCCACTCACTCCAGAAAAGGGGGCTGTCGATGGGAAGGTCGGTGGGTCATGCTTAGAATCCTCTCTAGCACAGAGGGCAGTGAAATGGGAACATCCAGGTGTGTATCAGGGAAAAGGATGGGATCTGTATCCTCCTAACTTGTTTCACCCAATACAGACTCCATGTGCTGCTAATAACAACTGTTTTCACTCTTTATTTTTATTTACCCGATACACTGTGAATGAGTGCAAAGTTACTGTTATCCTTTTTTTAAGCAACAATTTGTGAATGTTCTGCAATACCTACTTTATTTTGAACATCTCAGAAAAATTGGGACAAAATTTAGAAGTCATTATGTTTTGTGAATTTATATTTAATTGCCTTCAGTTCTGCAGGATATCTAATTGGTCAGTACTGAGAAATTATAAAGCTTTAAATTTTCCATTTGGTGTTTTGGGAGCAGCATAACATGGCAACTTTGTTCTTATTTTATGAAGGGGCAAAATCAAGAAAAACCCAGCATTTGTATATAATTTTTGTGTTGAATTGGAATCTTTGCATTAAGTTTGCCTTTTTATTAAAAACTTGAGAATTGATGGTTTTTCCCCACTGTTTCTTATTTTCCAGTTGTCACCTTCGAAACATTGTCTGATGACTATTCAAAGGTACGCTTGATTGGTTTGTACTAGCTATCATCAGTACATGAATGAGTGGAATTTAGTTTTACGAAACCTTACCTGTATTTTTAAGAATTGGTAGCAGTCATGTTTAATAACACCATTAAACATGGTGTTATTTGCCAGGTTGCTTTCATATTCATATGTGTAAAGTAAAATAGCTATACTGTATGTTTAATTTTATTAACCCTGCAAATAAGATATCATGGCATATTCCGAAACAGGTCAAAAAACAGCCAATTATATACATTTTTTTTCTTTTTCTTTCTTTGCCTTATTCAATTTCAATGAAAAATTTTAAATGATGTCAGATGTCACCTTGAAGAAAATTGAATTTCCTGAGCTGACATGGCTTTAGATAGTGTATTCAGTTCTGGAAACTATGGAGTATAGTTTATCCTTTTGCCTGTGGTAGCCATTTGTCATGTGTTGGGGACATGTAATTTGATAATGCATTTGATCTAGATATTGATAAATTTGCTTTTACATACCACCTGAAGGTTTTAACCCTTTGCACTCACTTGCTTTTTTCTCGATTCCTTTATTCTAATGCTAACCGTGTCGAATCACACTCGACATCTGAGTGCGAAAGGTTAAAGATGCCTTTGTAATACATTGAAGTTGAGTTTTTACAAGTTTATCGAACCCTGTGTGATAATTGTGAGATTATTAAAATGGGAAATTACTCATTAAAGTTACTGAGCAGTGCTCTGTGTTATAAAGTGGTGGTGCCAGATAAGAGAGGGCCATTTGTTTTTTTGTTTTTATTTTTTTTTGGGGGGGGAGGGGCCATTTGTTTTAAGCCTTTCAGTTAGAAGGTTAGGTTTGCAGAAAAACTAAGATGCAGGAAGGCATTAAGTACCCACTGGAGAGTTTTGATTCTTCATCACTCTTTTAATCATGATGGAGCGTTGTGCATATATACTTGTGTGTTTACAGAGAGAGAGGAGGGTGAGGGAGATCAGAGGTTTTCTAGCGTAGCTAGTTTTAGTGATGATGAAATAAACACTTCACCTGGTAACCTAAGCAAACCAATTTTCTTGTTCCATTTCAGATTGTCTTCTTACATAATGATAGGTACATCGAATTCCACTCTCAGTCAGGCTTTTACTACAAAACCAGAATACCCAAGTTCGGGAGAGACTTCTCCTACCACTACCCATCCTGCGACTTGTACTTCGTTGGCGCCAGGTACGGGCCTAACACCCTTTGTTTTCTCCTTTCCACCTCATTTCCCCAGACAATTGCTGTTTCCAACATCGAGGAGAATTAAAAGAAGAAAAAGCCATGATGCCTGCCTTTCAGTTGCTCACAGGGTGTAGCTCCAAAGTGGCCCATTTAGGAACTACATCCTTGACTCTCCCTAGCATGGTGCTCTAACGCTAGGGACATGGTAACCTAATAGGGGCATATGAGTGGGGAAGTCCGTTTCTTAGCACCATTGCTTGGCATTTAAAAGCTTTTTATTCTTAAATATTACCTTCTTTATGGTTATAAAAATAATACATATCCATTATAGAAAATTGGAAAATAAAAAAGAATAAAGAAAAAAATCACTCATCCAGAGGAAACCCTTATTGATCTTTTATTGTATTTCCTTCAAGTCTTTTCTTATATACATACACACTAGAGGTCCAATGCACGAAATTCGTGCAAGAGTAGGCCCTCCTTCCCCCAGCTGCCAGCACTGGCTTCCCTCTGGCACCCGGGACCCGGGCTTCCCTCGCAGCCCTGGCTTCGTCCAGAAGGTCATCCAGAAGGACGTCTGGTCTAATTAGTGTATTACACTTTTATTATTATAGACTAGAGGCCCAGTGCACGAAATTCGTGCACGGAGGGGGGTTGTCCCTCAGCCCAGCCTGTACCCTCTCCAATATGGGACCCCCACCGGGATCGGGCCTAAACGGGCAGTCGGACATCCCTCTCACAATCCAGGACTGCTGGCTTCCAACTGCTTGCCTGCCTTCCTGATTGCCCCTAACCGCTTCTGCCTGCCAGCCTGATTACCCCCTAAACCACTCTGCTGCCAGCCTGTTTGCCCCCAACTTCCCTCCTCTGCCGGCCTGGTCACCCCTAACTGCCCTCTCCTGCAGGTTTGATCACTTCCAACTGCCCTCCCTTGCAGGCTTGGTCCCTCTCAACTGCCCTCCCTTGCAGGCTGGGTGCCTCCCAACTGTCCTTTCCTGCTGGCCATCTTGTGGTGGCCATCTTGTGTCCACATGGGGGCAGCTATATTGTGTGTTGAGATGATGATCAATCTGCATATTACTTTTTTATTGGATAGGATAGAGGCCTGGTACAGGGGTGGGGGCCAGCTGGTTTGCCCTGAAGGGCGTCCCGGATCAGGTGGGGTTTCCCTTAGGGTGTGGGGTGGCCTGAGCGAGGGGCCTGTGGTGGTTTGCAGGCCGGCCACGCACCCTAGCGACCCAAGCAGAGGCCCTGGTATCTGGAATTTATTTTCCTTCTACAATTGAAACTTTGTAGCCTGGAGCGGAGCCAAGCCTGGGGCTCCCTCCGAGGCCAGCCGGCAGCCATTTGTGTTGGGGTTATAATTGAAACTTTGTTGCCTTAAGCGGGTGGGCCTGGCCAGGGTGTGTGAAAAGTTTTGCTTCCCCTGTTGCCTGCAGCAACCCTGGCCTGCTCTCTCAAGCTCCATCCTGCCGCCATTTGTTTGAATTTGTTTACCTTCTATAATTGAAACTTTGTAGCTTGAGTGGAGGCTTAGGCCTGGCTAGGGCAGGCAGAAAGCTTGGCTTCCTCTGTTACCTAGGAAACCTTGCTCTCTGTGGCTGTAGCCATCTTGGTTTGGGTTAATTTGCATACTCGCTCTGATTGGATGGTGGGTGTGGCTTGTGGGCGTGGCTTGTGGGTGTGTCGTAGGTATGGTCAATTTGCATATTTGTCTATTATTAGAGAAGATATAGGTACATTTTGGATCTTGTATTCTCCATGTTATTGTAAATTACAGTCTACCTAATGACTTCATAATATTTCCTTGGCATATGGGTGGTTTAAATCACTTATATGCTTGAACAAACTTACATACAAGGTGATTCTTTTTTAGGTTTAGAGTAAGTACACTTTTGTATTTTACAAAAGGAAGCGATGCCTTATGAGACACACACACACACACACACACACACACACAAGGGTGGGCAAAAGCAGGTTTACAGATGTTTGTATGGAAAAGACGATAATAATAAATAATGCAAGAATAAATTTTCATGAACTCACCTACTTTTGCCTACCCTTTATATATATATTTCTAAAAATCATATTTATTTGAAGAAAAGTAGTTTGCCATATTTTTTGCTGTTTTTTAGTTTGCCATATTTTTAACTTTGTATATTATTTTGCAGCTCTGAAGTTTATAGGTTAAACTTAGAACAAGGACGGTACCTAAATCCTCTACAAACTGATGCTGCGTGAGTATTTTGTTTTAAGAAGCCTGCAGTATTTATTTGGGCCAGGAGATGGAGCCAGATGCTCAAATTGTTATCAAGCACTACTCTGGGCAACTTAATTAAAAAGTAGCATTAAGTTTTTTCTTAAACAAAAAATTCGCTAAAACATCTGGTGACTTCTTGAAATTTTTAATTTTTAGAAAATAGACTTGAGCCGAAACCGGTTTGGCTCAGTGGATAGAGCATCGGCCTGCGGACTCAAGGGTCCCAGGTTCGATTCCGGTCAAGGGCATGTGCCTTGGTTGCAGGCACATCCCCAGTAGGGGGTGTGCAAGAGGCAGCTGATCGATGTTTCTAACTCTCTATCCCTCTCTCTTCCTCTCTGTAAAAAATCAATAAGATATATTTTTAAAAAATAGACTTGAAAGTTTTAAAACTCACTAAAAAATTCAGTTGATTATTTTTTGTAGTGTTCTTTAACTTTCCCTTCATGATTTTGTCTTGTGATACATTTTCTTGTGGAGAAATTGTGAATTAACTTGGAATAACACTTAAAAATGACCATCTTTTATGTTGTTGCTAGTAGAAAGTTAAGGTGGTTTTTTTTCCATTTTCCTTTTATACCTTATTGTCTAAACTTTTGTTTTATTTAAAGAGAAGTCCTTTTAGGAAGAATCTGAATCTGTCATCATCATCATAATAACGTTGAGTAATAACAACAGCAATAATAGTAAAAGGGCTTTCTATGCCAGGCATTATTCAGTATTTTATATACATCAACTCATTCTAAACTTATAACAAATTTTTATGGTAGGTGCTATTATTAGCTGCATTTTACAGATAGGGCAGCTGAGGCTCAGAGAGTAACTAGTGTGAACAAGTCACACAGCTAGTGAGGGATGGAAGCTGGGTCACTCCTCATCTATGTATGTAAAGAGCTTGTTGGGTTTCCTTGTTGCTCTGAAAGGGTTTTTAAAGTTGGAAGAACATGTAGTGATAAACCCAAGTACATTCTCACTATTTCTTTTCACGTTGATTTGAAGTGCTCTTATTTTATTTAAAATATGATAGTAACTTTATGATGCATTGTTGAATAATAAGTTATCTGCTCTTTAGCTGCACAGTTTTCTATTTATAATAACAGCTGTTATTATTGAGTGTCTTGTAACTCTAGACGCTGTGTGGAACATTATTTAGTTTTTACATTTAATCATCACAACAACTAAATGAGGTGGGTGACATCTTCATTCTTCAGACAAGGAAAATGAGGCCTAGAGCAGTAAACCCAGCTTAAACTAGTCAGATCTCAGGGTTGCCACAGCCCCAGCCTGTGTTTTTGCCTGGGGAGAAAATATATTGAGAAAGTGGAACGCACGTTTATTCTCATGGCCGTGGACTGGTATTTCAGGAGGAAGTTCTTTGCTGTCTCATCCCCTGGGAGGTAGAGTGTCGCTGTGCTCCGGGCACTTACCCGTCATGCCTGGTGTTTTTCACAAGTCGCTCAGGGAGCATCACATGTCTTCTTTCTCCATTGCACTTGGTTGACTGTTGGTTGAAGTTTATTGGGTTCCCCCCCCCTGGGGGGCACTAACATGTTCTCCCTGTTGCTTTACTGTTTTAGGGAGAACAACGTCTGTGACATAAATTCCGTGCACGGCTTGTTTGCCACAGGCACAGTGGAGGTGAGCATAACTGACCTGATGGTTTAAAAGTGTTTGTTTACGTTGGATAATGAACGAAATTGTATTTAAAGACAGAGTTGCTGGGCTCCTAGGAGCCGGTGCTAATGAAGCCACAAGCCACTGGTTTGCTTTTTGTGTGGAAAGCTGCTACAGCTGCTGGCGACTGCCCCACTCTGCAGCTGAGGAGGCGCACTCTGACCCTGACCTTCTGGAGCTGGATGGGGAGTCACTGCTGGGTCCCAGCTTCTGGGGAGCAGTGTGGCCGCCGTTCTTGTTCTTACGGGAGGCGCTGTGTCATGGAGCCCGCTCTCTGCTGCTTGTTAGTTTCCTTAGTTACTTTCCCGGGGGCTGTTTCCTCGGGTGAAATGGAGATGGTAATCCTCACCTTGCCAGCTTCATAAAGGTGCTGGGGAGAACCAGGGAAGCATCCTTTACGCCATTATCGCTGTAAAGGCAGATGGGATTGTGGTTGGTACGTCCTGGAGAGTAGCATCCAATAAAGACACACCACGTGCCTTTTAAACCGCAGTGCCTCCGAATCGGTGTCCTTCACGCTGGTCAGGAGTGTTTCTAGATTCGCACTTCTAATGACAATGTAAAATCCTCATAGAAAAGTAAAGCCAAGACCGGTTTGGCTCAGTGGATAGAGCGTCGGTCTGCGGACTGAAAGGTCCCAGGTTCGATTCCGGTCAAGGGCATGTACATGGGTTGCGGGCACAGCCCCGGTGGGGGTTGTGCAGGAGGCAGCTGGTTGATGTTTCTCTCTCATCGATGTTTCTAACTCTCTATCCCTCTCCCTTCCTCTCTGTAAAAAATCAATAAAATATATTTAAAAAAAAAAAAAAAAGTAAAGTAAAGAGGAAGTATGTCAGACATCTAGTGCTTAAACGTGTCCTCTGTGCCTCTCAGCCTCCAGACTGCACACTGAGAGCTACCGAGTTAACAGTTTGCAGTATTATCCCTTTGGGTTTTCTGAGTATATGCAGGTGTGCATATGTGCTAGTATCACGTTTTTTTAAGTATTCTACACAAAAGAAATTTATCATGGTTCTCCACTTGTTTTCTTTTTTTTAACGTGACGGTATATAAATGTGCATTTTTATACATTGGTACTTATAATTACTTACAATACAAAACTAATTTTTGTAAACATATGGGCAGGGTTCCATTGTTTGTTTATTAAATCAATCCCATGTAGATGAAATTCAGGTCTTTACTCAAGTTATTTTTATGTTAGGAGGTGAGGATTTGAAATGGGACACATGATGTTGATTTAATGGAAATATGTAAAACTATATTGGATGTGTTATGATACTGTTATGCTTAATCAGGCCAGTGAAGCATTCTCTTGGTAATTACTTTTCCTGAGATTACCAAGGGGAAGTTTTTAAATAGTTTTTGTAAAAAAAAAAAAATCATTTTTAGATAGAGTCCTAACAGAACAATATAGGCTAGATAACAGGAAAATGCTCTGAAAAAGGAGTTATGGCCCTAGCTGGTTTGGCTCAGTGGATAGAGTGTCTGCCTGCAGACTAAAGGGTCCCAGGTTCAATTCCACGCAAGGGCACATGCCTTGGTTGCTGTCTCAATCCCCCTCAGTAAGGGGCGTGCAGGAGGCAGCCAATCAGTGATTCTCATCATTGATGTTTCTATCTCTCTATCCCTCTCCCTTCTCTGAAATCATTAAAAATATATTTTTTTAAAAAGGAGTTATGTATTAAGGCTCCTCTTCTACCAGCCCAGCCCTGAGACCTGGTGAGGGGGAGCAGACCCCCAGCCCAAAGCCTGGGCTTCCTGAGATTCCGTGATTGTTGGGGCTTGGGATTTGATAAGCATAGAATATCACATTGCCAAGTATATTCGAGGTCTTGCTTATAAGATGGTTAATACTGTAAATAATTTTTTTCATCTTTGTGATGTTTATATTTTTTATCATTAAGGCTTTTTTTGGCATTCATCTAAAAAATTTCCAGTAGCAGCTGTTATTTGAAGTTGCTGGTTTCTGTTCGTTTAGGGTCGAGTGGAGTGCTGGGACCCACGGGTTCGAAGCAGAGTTGGCCTGTTGGACTGTGCGTTAAGTAGTGTCACAGCAGATTCAGAGTAAGTAGACGTGAACTTGCAGTTTAAATATTCGTCCGCTTCTGATGTAACAATACTAAATTAAGGCCAGTTACTAAAGGATGAACCTCTTGAGACTCTTGTCTGAGGTTGTATTTTTTGTGATTATGTAAAAAGCCTCTCCCGTGAAAGCTCACTGGGTGGGTAAGCGAGATAGAACTCCTCTCTGAAGTACTTTAGAAGGCAGGGCTAGTGACAGACCCAGGAGTCCACCGCTGCTGATGAGCAAAAGAAGTGCTTCTGAGGCTTAGGAGGTGAGTTCCAAACAGATGCTCATTGTAGTTCTGGGCTGAGGCTCTAGGTGGCGTAAGAGACATGAGGATGCTGGCAGTCCCCGCCTGGATGCAGGGTCTGGTGGCAGGGACACAGTGAGGCGTGAGAGGAGGACTGTGGTTGGCTTCTGACCTGTCGGCTAGCACCGTTCCGCCACAGCGTGGCTTTGGTGCTGAAGCTCTTGGCTGCTGAGGGGAAGCATGTTCCAGGTTCATGGCCGTAGCCATTCCTCCCTCCTTGATACTTTTACAGGTTCCAGGGCCCCAGGTGCTCCCTAGTCTTTTATTTTAGCTTGACACGGCAACTTTGAAAAGGGGAATGGGTATATCCATGCCTGAATAGAGAATGTTTGCTCGTAAGCAAAAAGGGGATGCTTCTGTAACTCCCTCATCCTGGCTTAATGAAGGTGAGAGAGGTCAGACTGAGTCTTTTTAACTGGTTTTATATTTTTAGGAGTTTTCGTTGTTGTTTGTAGCTACTTTGAGAATATTCTTACAATTTTTGAAGATAACCTACAGATTTCTGAAGATTGGTTACATTTATATGTAGACATTTTTACTTTGATTAGGAAAGCTTGGATACGATTGCCTTCTAAAAAGAAGGGAGAGAGTGATTCCCCTTAGAGTTGAAGGAACGCTTGAGAATCACTTTGTTTCCTGGAAGAGGCTTGGCCGTGTCCACATGGAACAGGAATGCTTTGCCTTTCAGGGTGAACAGCTTACCAACCATCTCTGCTCTGAAGTTTAACGGTGCCTTGACCATGGCAGTTGGAACATCCACAGGGCAGGTAAGTGTTTAAGCTGGAAACTTCACGCTTTAGTGTTCAGATACACGTGTGTATCGTGGGAAACAGCCACATAACTTCTTCACTGTGGGAACAGAAAGTGAAGCATTGCGTGGGGGCAGGGGTTGAGGGGGGGGAGAGGAAGTTTACAGTGTGAGTGCACGAAACAGTTTATTCTTTTATTATCATTTATTAGTTATTGTGTTCTTTCCATACGGACGACTGTAGACCTACTGTGCCCCACCCTGTACGTTTGGCCAGAGTGGAAGGAGTATTCCAGGTGCTGTATTCTGTTAGCACCTTGCGACACTTTGGTTCTGACCTCAGTGGGTGGTCTGAGAAGCTCTTGAGCGGAAGTACAGGCGGCTCTGTTCTCTTGACTGTGGTTTAGAACTATTTTCCCAGAGTGTCCTGGGACAGAATTCTGTGGTCAAAACAGTTTGGAATCTGCCAGATTCCCACTCTTGGAGATTCATAATGCATTTAAATATATATTGAAGGCTCTGAGAATTCCTGTAGACAAGAAATGCATTGAATACATAATTCCAAAATGTGTTTGTCCCAGGCATCTGTCTTTCCCCTAGCACTATTTACCAGATCCCCTGCACGGGCGATCGGGGCACAGCTCAGCACGAGTGGAATGGCTGCAGAGGTTTCAGTCCCTCCCTTTCTCCCTCGCTTCCTGGCAGAGCCCATACATTTGTCAGTGTGCTCTCCCCTCCGAACACGTCTGAGACCCTGCTTCCAGGACATGTACTGCCTCCGCCCTCATGGTCTGGAGAGGCCCTGTCACCTGGGATGAAGATCGAGCTGCCCCAGGTTTCTTGCCTCTATGGCAGGGCTCAGAAGAGACACCCCCCACCCCTCAGCCATAGCCTTGCCACCACCATCTGTCCAGAATCTCCCAGGACGGTCTTCTTTATGTCTGTCATGCTTGTTTCTGTCACTCACTGTGCCAGTGCCTGGTACATAGTAGGCCCTCAGTATATATATTTGTTGAATTCCCAAATGACATACATTCTTTTAGGCTTACTTTTTGTTCCTTTCTTCGTGTAGCTCAGTAGTTCTCAATCTTAGTGTGCTCGCAAACTGCGCTCAGGGCTGAACTCGTACAGCCATGCACTCTGAGAGTAACGTAGAAATTTCTCAGAGCGTTTTTGCGGGCTGACTAGGGTCTTTGTACCCTGGGTGAGGGTGTCCATTGTGCTCATAAAAAGGCAGTAGAACAAATGGCAGCCACCTTTGTAGCTTAAAAGTTGCTTTTTAAGATAAAACATTTAATTTGTTTAAACAGAAATAGCTTATTTTTTCTTTTAGGTCTTATTATATGATCTTCGCTCGGATAAGCCACTGCTAGTTAAGGATCACCAGTACGGGCTACCCATCAAGTCGGTCCATTTCCAGGATTCTTTAGATCTGATTTTGTCTGCAGATTCTCGAATTATCAAAATGTGGAATAAGAACTCAGTACGTATGTTTTTGTTGAAATTTTTATTGAAATAATATTTTCTTAAGAATATTTGATGTGCTGTCTTCTAGCTTCAAGTATTAATTAACTAGAGGCCCGGTGCACGAAATTCGTGCACGGTGGGGGGTTGTCCCTCAGCCCAGCCTGTACCCTCTCCAATCTGGGATCCCTCAAGGGATGTCGGACTGCCCGTTTAGGCACGATCGGGCCTAAAAGGGGAATCGGACATCCCTCTCACAATCTAGGACTGCTGGCTCCCAACTGCTTGCCTGCCTGCCTTCCTGATTGCCCCTAACCGCTTCTGCCTGCCAGCTTGATCACCCCCTAACCACTCTGCTGCCAGCCTGTTTGCCCCCAACTTCCCTCCTCTGCCAGCCTGGTTACCCCTAACTGCCCTCTCCTGCAGGGTTGATCACCTCCAACTGCCCTCCCTTGCAGGCCTGGTCCTTCTCAACTACCCTCCCTTGCAGGCCGGGTGCCTCCCAACTGCCCTATCCTGCTGGCCATCTTCTGGTGGCCATCTTGTGTCCACATGGAGGCAGGATCTTTGACCACATGGGGGAAGCTAAATTGTGTGTTGCAGTGATGATCAATCTGCATAGTACTCTTTTATTAGATAGGATAGAGGCCTGGTACAGGGGTGGGGGCCAGCTGGTTTGCCCTGAAGGGTGTCCCGGATCAGGGTGGGGTTCCCTTGGGGCATGGGGCGGCCTGAGCGAGAGGCCTGTGGTGGTTTGCAGGCGGGCCACGCCCCCTGGCAATGCAAGTGGAGGCCCTGGTATCTGGAATTTATTCAGCCATTTGTGTTGGGGTTATAATTGAAACTTTGTTGCCTTAAGTGGGTGGGCCCAGCCAGGGTGTGTAGAAAGCTTTGCTTCCCCTGTTGCCGGCGGTAACCCTGGCCTGCTCTCTCAAGCTCCATTCTGCCGCCATTTGTTTGAATTTGTTTACCTTGTATAATTGAAACTTTGTAGCTTGAGTGGAGGCTTAGGCCTGCAACGGCTGGCAGAAAGTTTGGCTTCCTCTGTTACCTAGGAAACCTTGCTCTCTGTGGCTGTAGCCATCTTGGTTTGGGTTAATTTGCATGCTTGCTCTGATTGGGTGGTGGGCGTGGCTTGTGGTGTGTCGTAGGTATGGTCAATTTGCATATTTGTCTATTATTAGATAGGATAAGTAACAAAATCCTATATCACTGGCTTTAATCTGCCTCTGCTTTTCATTTCAAAACCTAAGTATTTTGAGAGAAGTAAAAGGTTAGTTCATCAACTAAATAGGAAAACATTCAGAGTTCTTTGCATTCAATTAATAACAAACTTGACATTTTTAGTCCAAAAGTGTCACTCTTTTATTTTTTTCTTTTAACTTGTTCTTGAGAGGAAGCGGGAGGAAGGTCCAGCGGCCTCACGTGGTGTCTACAGGGCGAGCACCAGCCTTTCCCGCGGGGCTGCCTGTGCTCGGGGCAGAGGTGCCAGCAGCCCCATCGCAGCTCGGCTCCTGTCAGAACCCCTGGCTGAGCAGGCCATTGGTTTCGTGTGCACTTTCTGTTTTCGTTCCCCAAGCATTGACCTTTGCTGAGCCTACGTCCTTGTTCCCTGGGTCTGTGGTGGAGATCACCTACCTTCGGGGGTTGTCCCCCCCCAACCCCCCCGTCTCTCCCCCCCCCCCCCCCCCCCCCCAGGAGCTTCTTGGCTCCGGTGCCTCGGCTGACTAGGGGAGAGGAAAGCTTCCAGCTTGTCTGGTCCCGGCAGAAGCACCCGATGGCCACCGGCACCGACTGAGCTGCTTGCATTTGGCTTTGGGTGGGGAGGGTTTTCTTGGGAGGCTGCGTGGTGCTGTGGGCTGGGTTTTCTCTGCTCTTTTTCTGGTAATCCAAACTCACACTTAAACAGTACCTGTTTTTTTTTTTTTTTTTTTTTTTTTTTTTTAACAGTACCTGTTTTTAATGCTACAAATGGAGACGTCTTATTTTTTTGATTCATAAAATATTAGGGAAGTAGAAGTTACCCTTGATCTGGCTTCCCTGCTGGTTCAAGGTAACGAGTGATGTCAGTTTGGATGTGCCCTCCCAGGTTTTCCCTGAGGTGGAATTCGTCTTCTTTGTCCCGTGCTGTTACAGTTCTCTTTCCCCTTCCTTTTTTCTTCCCTCTTTCCTTCCTGCTGCAGTGGGAGTTGGAGAAGAGAGGGAGGTAGCTGTGTGAATCTCATTGTCTTGAATTAGAACTTGGCTGCTGTTTGTCACTGAACACAAAATACCCGCCTTCCCCATACTTTACCCCCCCCCCCCCCGCCCCTTTGCCATGGAAGCCTCTGCTAAGGAGTTAACATAGCAGGAGCCGGCGGGGTTGTTGCATCGGCTCTTGGAGTCACCGTGCTGTAGTTGCTACAGTGCGTTTCATTTTGGCATTGTTGTTATGACTAAGTGCACCCTCTTGCCCAACACCAGATGTCTTGGTTTTGCTTGCCTGGCTTTCCTTGTTTCTCTTTCTTATCACCTTTTTCCATACCCATCTTATCTTCTGTCTTTTTGTCTTACTTTCCTTCTCTTAATTTTTTTTAAATATATTTTTATTGATTTCAGGGAAGTAGAGAGAGGGAGAGAGAGAGAAACATCATTGATGAGAGAATCATTGATCGGCTGCCTCCTGCATGCCCCCCACTGGGGATTGAGCCCGCAACCCAGGCATGTGCCCTTGACCGGAATCGAACCCAGGACCCTTCAATCTGTAGGTTGATGCTCTATCCATTGAGCCAAACCAGCTAGGGCCCTTCTCTAAATTTTTAAAAAAGCACATTTCCCCTCACATTTAAAATAAAAATGTCTTAGGCTTAACTATATAATAACCATCACTTTATGTATTTACAGGATTTCATTTTGCCAGTCATTTTGTGTTCGTTATCTCATGCAGTCTCCCCAGAGCCTGTGGTTTAGGTGTGGGAGGTGCTGTCCTCACTTCACCACGCTGACCATCTCACCTCCTTTGGTTTCCCTGAGTAACAAGTTCGACCAGGGTGTGTTTCCCAGATTAAGAGAATTTGTTTTAAGTTGATGTACAACTTTATTTTAAACTTTACCCTTTTTTTTTGTGTAGACAGTATCTCTAAAACTGTTTGTTTTCTTGGATAAGTCACGTCTTCCTCCTGGGCCTCAGTTTCTTTGTCTCTAAAATGAAAAGTATTTGATAAATTGGTCAAATGAATTCTCTAAGGTGTTTTTAAAACTTAAATTCTATGATTGTATTTCTTCACGTACCAGTGTGTGCTTGAGTTACATCTCCAGTATATTTTCTTTACGGGAGATTGCCAAGAGCTGTCTTCCTTTAACTAATTATCGATTCCTTTTTGCTTACTCTTTCAGGGAAAAATATTTACTTCCTTGGAGCCAGAACATGACATTAATGACGTCTGCCTCTATCCCAGCTCAGGTATGCAGTGTGTAGCCTCGGCTCACTCAGTGAGACAAATCCCAGCTGTGCTTTATTTGGTTTTAGACTCAGTTTATTTCTTAAGACAGGGTTTGGCTTTGTCAGGACCGTTCTTGGCTATTGTATGTACTTGAAGAGCCAAGAGTAGGAAGTGGTGTGTGGGTGACTCAGAAAGTGGCCCTCTCAGTGACTCAGTCCTCGGCCAGCCTCGCTGTTAGTAGGAACTGGAGACAAAGCGTAGGCAGGTGGCAGGTGAGATGCTGTTTTAGCTCTTCAGCTCCTTGATGTGATGAGTGATCGTGCGTGGGAATCCAGGTAGGGGCTGGGAGAAGTCCGTGGTTGCCTGATAATACACAGGCTATGAAACCATGGGTGTTGGCATGTTGTATGCAAATTACAAGGCAGATTTTAGGATTTAACAATACCTTCAGGGCAGATCTATGAAGACTGGGGGGGTCTGAGAGAAAGTGAGAATAGTTCCCATTCAAACAGTGTTGTGCTCTGAGGACAGATACACAGGTCATTTTGATAGAGAGACACAGGACACAGGCGGAGCAGGAAAGTTCTGTCGTGTGTACAGGCAGCACTCTGACCTGCTGGAAGGGGCTTCAGCCACAGCAGCTAGAGGAGGCCGTAGAGATTTTCGTTTGCGCTGAGTGTGGAGTGATGAGTGAGATTTGGTTGGTGGCGTTGGAGCGAGATGATCCAGGTGAGGAACAGTGCAAGAAGAGCAAGAGGCTAGGGGAGGGGAGGGAGGGGAGGCCATTCTAAGATAGGGCAGTGTAGGCTAGGCTACGACCTGATACCAGACAATGTGACATGATGGGGGACTTATTTGGGGAAGGGGAGGCGCCGCGTCCCCGGGTGTGGTGGCCCGAGGAGGAATGAAGTTGGAAGGCCGGTGGTGGTGGACAGAGAAACATCGATCGGCTGCCTCCTGCGCGGAACCACTGGGTATCGAGCCCACAATGCGGGCATGTGCCAGCGACTTCTTAGTGCCTGGTCAGCACTCAGCCACTGGGCCATCCGGCTGGGCAAGGTGCTCGCTTTGTTGAGTGACCACCAGGCCTCTTCATGGCAGACGTACACTTTTCTGAAAGGCACACGTTTTAACGTTTTCTGAAAGGCACACATTTTAACGTTTTCTGAAAGGCACACATTTTAACGTTTTCTGAAAGGCACACATTTTAAGGCGACGTTTTTGGACAGAGACCATGACTTACAGTCAAATAGCTGGTAAGAGGTTAATCAAACACCAAACCAGCCAAATAGTTTACTTCATGCGACGGCAAGCGCAGCATGACAAGTCCCCCTGCTTCCCTGGGCTGGGCCCGCGGCTGCTCCCCACCTCGCCCTGGCTTCAGCACGCCTCTCCCCCACGCTGCTCTGTTTTGTGCCTCATCATTATGAGCTGAATCATATGTTAGAAAGCTGAAACCTTTCTCTTCCTTTATCTTCTCTCTTACTCATAATTAAAGCCGAATCATGATGACTGCTGTGGAATGGTTTTCGGATACGGAGGCTGCTCAGAGTATTGAGAAATGGTCCCGCCCTCCTGCTCCTCCTGCGCTGTTGCTCATTCAGCCGCCTCTGTGGGTCAGGGCGCCCGAGAGGCGGTGCTGCCCTTGGACTTGGGTGCGCATCAGCTTCATCCGTGCTTGCTGAGCTCACGGCGGGCAGAGCCCCGCCCCAGCCCTGTGCTGTCTGAATCGCTGGTTCCAGAACCACAGGTGGAGAGAACAGATTTCCGCTCGGGAAGACCTGCTTCAGGCTTCACAGCTGTGCAGCTCACCTGCCTTACAGGGCGGCGGGGAGCGGGGGGGGGGGGGGGGGGGACGGCTCTGCTGTGAAATGTGAAGTCGCCCCTTATTCCGTCAGTGTCCTCCCATACAGAGTGAAGAGGGGTTCGGGTCATCTGTCATGTCCTTGGGGCCCTACCCAGGGACATCACGTGCTCCCTACTTAGACCAGAGTTGAGCACGTGGGATGTAAAGCACCTGGCACGGGTTCCTCCCTTCTGTCTCGCTGCACTACCTCCCCGGGCCGGTGCGGCCGTCTCCTCCTTCACAGCTGGTTTCAGGCCTGACCTCCAGTCAGAGGTCAGCTTGTCTCTGTCCACATGTGGCCAAGTGAGATCCTGCTCCGGTGGGAACATTGGTGCGTTGAACGCTTTGGTGTAATCAGAGCCTTCCTGGGGTTTGTGGGGGAGATGTGGTTGTGTTCCCTCGTGGAACCTTCGCTGCTGAATGTGCAGTGTTGAGGGTTGCCAGTGAAGCCAGGCGGAGGGATTGCTTCGGCAAGAGCCTTCTCTTGGTTGTGACATGGCTTTGCAGTCCCCAGAACGTCGTCTTTACTCACGTCTCAGGGTCCGGAGGCCCCGGCCTTGCTGCCATTGAGACGTGGGTAGCATCGCGACCTCAGGGAGCTTCCGTCTCCAGGGCCAGATGAGGAGCCCACATGAGTACGAGCTGTGAGAATGTCTCTAGTTTTTGTTTTGCTTTAAATTAGACACACATTCCTGCTTTTCTTGACCTCGCCGCATGCTTTGGATGTTTTCATGGTGGGTGTCTGTGGTGGGGAGGGTGGGTCCCAGTTCAGGGCCAGCTCCCACTTTGGAGTCGTGTCCCAGATGGGCTTCGGCTGAGAGGCCTGCTTTCTGATCACAGTTCACCTCGGCTCTGTCAACGTCTCAGTCCTGTAACCGCGTAAGATCACTTCCACGGCTTTTGCATTAACAAAAGCAGCAAAAATACTTTTTACAACTCAGAATCAAAGCATTGTCCTTAGCATTTGGCATATTTAATTTTGATTATTGGTGTGATAATCCAAACATCTTCGCTCTGTGGATTCCTCTACTGAATGGATTTTTAAAACAAGTATAATTTGGTTGATTTTTAAGTGTTTAAAAAACAGAGCTCTTGAGTTTGCACTTCAGCTCTAAGTTCCCTAGCTCGTGACAGGACCAGTTTTGAGCTTTGTTTTTTCATCTGTGGAAGAGGGGTGACGGCAGTGCTCACCTCACAGGTGGGTTCCCTGAGATGCCATGTGAAGGCGCGGAGGGATCCTCAGGGACGCCCGATGGCTGCTGATTCCAGCTTGTTTTGGGGAGCAGCTTCGGGGACTGGGAGCAGGCCGTGGCCGATGTGGCGCAGAGCAGAGGGCGCAGCTGAGGCACCGGGCACGCTGGCTCCTTACCGAGGGGGCTTCGGAGGCCGCTGCTGGGCTTACAGGGAAACCTGGATTGGGTGCCAGGAAGCTGTCCCTGCTTTAATTTTGCTTTCCTAAAATGCTGGCCCGAGGAGACTAAATCGTTACCTACTCTGTTGGTTAGTCTGTTAAAATTCCCCCGAGAGTGAATTATTTTTGTATCGCAGGAGCTGTTCGATGCTGTTTGGTCTTTCCAGGTGTAGCTCCACGTAGCGTTCCCCGTAAGTGGTTTTGTGTCCGGTTGGTGTGAACGTGAATGCAGACATGAGGAGCTGCTTCGCTGTGACACTTGGTGGGGATGCTTCACCTTGGTCCCGTGGTTCCTGATGGACAGAAAGACACCTTTCCTCTTAGCTTCCTCACTTTTACGGATAACAGAGCACATTGACACTCCATGCTATCGGTGTGTCTGAAG
This sequence comes from Eptesicus fuscus, assembly GCF_027574615.1. Taxonomy (NCBI): domain Eukaryota; kingdom Metazoa; phylum Chordata; class Mammalia; order Chiroptera; family Vespertilionidae; genus Eptesicus; species Eptesicus fuscus. Next base: position 2,437,228 of record NC_072488.1, on the reverse strand, counting down.
CGTAAACTGCCCCCTTAGACATGAAGGCACACTGTGTGGGCCTGCGCGCTCTGTGGGGAAGGCTCCTTCCCAGCCAGGTCAGGTGCTCCCTGGCCCTGAGGAGCCCCATGGAGGAGGCCAGGGACAGCCCCGCGGCCTGACGCCCAGCTGCCGTGTGCTCCGTGCTCTGAGCACTTCCAACGTTGCAAATTGGAAAACAAGTCGAAAAGGATACTTTTCTTTTCCCACGTGTTTACCTTTCTGCTGTGTTTATTTTTAGGAATGCTTCTCACCGCCAATGAAACCCCCAAGATGGGCATCTATTACATTCCGGTAAGTAGTACACAGAGGACCTCAGATACAAATAGGAGAGGGAAGGGTGCTTTATTTCTAAACTGGACATAGTGAGGGACTTTGGGTCTGCATGCAGCTGTGTAAGTTACACACCGTGGTTCACTTTGCTTCCTGGAACCATTAAAATAATGCGTCACCTTTCTTTTATGGGAAACTACTTCATATCGCATTGAAATAGGCAGATTTCTTCAGATTTACATTTGTTTTCAGGTATTTCATAATCTCACTTTCAGCTATTAGTGATCAAGGTCAAATTCTGAAATAAAAGTCTAGTACTCTTCTGGTCATCTCACTGTAGTTAGTTTCTTTTAAAAATAAGTGATAGCCCTAGCTGGTTTGGCTCAGTGGATAGAGTGTCAGCCTGCAGACTGAAGGGTCCTGGGTTCAATTCTGGCCAAGGGCACATGCCTGGGTTGCAGGCTCGATCCCCAGTAGGGGGCATGCAGGAGGCAGCCGATCAATAATTCTCTCTCATCATTGATGTTTCTCTCACTCTTCCTTCCTCTCTGAAATCCATAAAGAAATATATTTTTAAAAAATAAAATAAAATAAAAAACATATAAAAGAAACTTGGTATTGACATGAGCAATGATGGCATGCAGTTGCAGTCCTGCCTGTTGTTTGTTTGTTTCTTAGAGAACTTTCCTCTTACCCGCCCTGGAAGCATCCCCGCCTTTACCTCTCAGGTAACGTAGGAAAGGAGCGTGGGGAATACGATCCGAACAGAATGCCGCAGAGCACATGTTGGCATTGGGTTATGGTCGGCAAACATCGCCCTTTTCTGAGATCTGCGAAGGGGAGAGTGAGGGCGCTGAAGATCAGAGCTAGAGTGGCGAGCTCTTTAGAACCACTGTCAGCCTCCAGTTATGAAAATTCCCCACGTTTCCGATGGGCCTTTTTAAAAATACAACTTTTTATTGATTTCAGAGAGGGAGGGAGAGGGCGAGAGAGATAGAAACATCAATGATGAGAGAGAATCATTGATTGGCTGCCTCCCACTGGGGATTGAGCCGCAATGATTTGCATTGTGGGAGGAGACTGGCTGAGCCACAGGAAGATGGGTTAGATAGGCTCTCGTTCGTTCGTCTGTCCGTCCGTCCGGAGGAAGAGGAAGGTGCCTGTGTTACCTGGGCCAGGCCTCCGTTCGCGTTGTTGGAGCGAGCTCGTGGGGCTCTGGGACAGTGTGAGAGGAATCTGATGGCAGGCCGTCATTTCAGAGGCTCCTTGTCCTTGAGCTGCCAGATGGCACATGTCCGAGGTGTTTATCGAGGGGGACCTACATCGATGACGAGAAGGGCCTCCCCTCCCCCCATCACAGCCTTCTCCCAGGTCAGCCCCCTGGAACATTCACTGCTCGTCCTGGGGGAGGTCTCTGCTCTTCCTCCGGGAGTGCCTGCTGTGCTTAGTTCTCAGCGCCTGCCCGGAAGCCGGTGTCCGCAGTGCGGAGCCTTTCCCGTGGCGGAGCTGGCAGTCAGCGTGGGAGAGGAAAGCATTCAGGTGGAGGGCTGCACTGGGAGGGCTGCTGACCAGGTGAGGAGCCCCTTGGGGGGGGCGGGGGCAGCCCTGAATACGTTTGTGGTGAGGCCATCTCACCGCTGGTGCCCAGTGGCAGTGGTGCGGGTAGCAGTGGGGGGATCGTCAAGGTTGGAAGGCAGGCCGGTAACCGAGTGGGTGGGGAGTGAGGGAGAGGCAGGAGCCGCCGGTGGTAACTGTGCGTGAGGAGGGCATCTCTGAGTCCAGGAAGGGAAGGGAGTAGCAAGTTCTTCCCCTTCGCATTCTGCATTTTATAAAGGACCTTTGAAAGGAACGAACTCCTGGAGGTTTTGTTTATGCAAACCATGTATGCACATTCCTACTCATTCCAAGTGTTACAAAGTATAAGAAAAGAAAAACCACTGTTTCCCCCTTGATATTCTTAAGTACTGTAATATTTGGATATACCGTCTTTCAGTTATGATAATAATGTTATGTGTGCAAAGTCAGATTTTACATACAAATTTGTATTCGTAAAAGTATTCTAAGGCTTTAAAATGACTTAAAGCATTTTTAATTACCTCCATTACAGAATCAGAACTATAGGGGACCCGTTACTCACTTCGGACTCTCCAGGTCTATTTCTCAGGGTGGGTTTTATGTTCCACGTAGAGAGGACCCTAATTAGCCTGGGTGAGAGGGCGGATGCTAGCCAGGTGGTGAGAAACGGCTTTCTTGACAGGTGTTAGCTTATCTTATAAGACCTCAATGTCAGCTTTCTAATTCCGATTTAACAGAAAGCTGTGAGAAATATCCCGAGACGACTCCCAGGTGACTGTGCGTGTGGGGACAGTGCGAGCACAAGTTATTCGTGCTCAGCTAAGCCTGGTGCTGGGACTTGTCCTGAGTGTTCCTTCCTGACCCACATCCGCCTGCTGCCTCGCACCGAGTGAGGTTCAGTGCCATGGCCTTTGCCTGGAACCTGCTCTCTGTGATCCTCCTTCAAAGCAAGGCGAGCCCGGGGGCCTGAACGCCTGCCATTTTTCATCAGATTTCATCAGATTTCCCGAGCCGATGCTTGGCACAGGGCTCACTTGAGGCCTCCAGGACCAGAGAATTTGAATACATGGCTCATGCCATGCAGAGGAGGCTTGGGCTGCGATTTGTATTAGCATCTCATAAATCAGGCAGGAAACCTCTTTCCCCTTCGGGGCTGTGCAAAAAATGAAGACAACCTAATGTTCTTTCAGCTTGTTAATTTTTGCCTTTCTCTCTGATACCATCTTCATTGAATACTTAACTCATTATAGATTAAATGCAAGTCCTGATCACTCACTCTGCCACTTACAGATTCCCATAGCTAGCTAGTCTTTTATGACCCAACTAGAGGCCCGTTGCATGAAGATTCATGCAATAGGCCTTCCTTCCCCTGCCTGTGGCACCGGTTTTCCTCCGGTACCTGGGACCCAGGCCTTATGCTCTGGCCACAGTGGAGAAGCCAAGCCTCGAGCACTCTTTGGCCCACTAGTGTATGTTGAGATGACCCTGAATATATCAGGCTTGGCTTCTCCGCTCTGGCCGCAGCAGAGAAGACAAGCCTCTTCAGTCCTCAGTTGGGCCGGAGCCTTCAGTCTTCGCTCTGTGACTGCATATGCAAATTAACCCAACATCTTTGGTGGGTTAATTTGCATACACACTCCTGATTGGCTGGTGGGTGTCATGGAGGTATGGTCAATTTGCATATTTCTCTTTTATTGGTGTCGATGGACTTTCTCTGGCCTCCTCAGAGACCAGGATCTGTTATTTGGTTCATTTGCTCTTTAAATTCGAGAGCCTAATTCACCTGCAACTCCTGAGACTTAACGCCAGAAATTGTTTTTCAGGTTTGGTTTTCCCCTGAAATGTAATTTTTTTTTTTTTTTTTCTGAAATGTAATTTAATCTTAGGTTGGTTCTTTGTACTTAGCACTGTTGGCAACTGTGTGGACTCCTGAGGGACTTGGGTCTCCTTCGGGATCCAAACCCAGCCGGTGTTGGTGTCGGTCCAAGGCGAGCCCCGTGTACCCCCGGCTCCTGAAGCTCTCATTGGCAGCTGATTGCTGGCATACCCGATAACATGTATGCCAGAAGATAATTTTATACGGTAGGATAAGGATCAGTTCCTTTGCTCTGACAATACATCTAATCAGCCAGATCTGAGAACCCTGGTGTGATGCAGCCGGGTTTGGGAGTGCTGGCAGATTTCTCAAAGTAGTGCCTTGTCCCAGAGACTTCATGGTGATTCTGTTAAAGGCTAACAGAAAATACAAAAGGAGAACTTGAAGTAAGGACACAACTTTTGTTGGATCATTTTAAAAATTTGTCCAAAAGTTGGCTGTGTATCTAGGACTGGACTGTTTTGAAAGCAGTACCTTTGTTTTCCTTCCTGTGTGACCCTGTGCTTCACAGCTGGAGCTGCTGGGAGTGCTGGGGATGATCCTCCTGTGATTTGGGTTTCGGTCGGACCAGGATTGGTCCAGTGGATACATTTCCGTTTAAAGCCAGTTCTGCCGGCTCACTTACATTTACTAACTTGATATTTGGAGAATCCCCAGACACGAGCGCTCTTTGGCCCACTAGTGTATGTTCAGATGACCCTGAATATATCAGTGTGCATGTAGAACCCTAAAAGTGATGATCACATTTTCATCTAAAATGCTTGTTTAAGCAGAGAGCTGCTGGACATGGTGCCAGAGTAATTTTGTTAGAAATCCCCATTTACAGAGCCAAAAGCAGCATATTCTCCTGGCATAGGGAGGTGGTACCAGGTGCAGAGAAAATTGCTCCCTGGGGGATTTGCCAGCATACAAAGGATGCACAAGACAGAACACAAACTGAACAAGTAGTTGCTGAGATGTCTGCACACCTGAGGGTTTTTCTGTGTGCCGTAAAGAACGGGGGAGCTTTCAAAACAGAACATTCTAGCAGGAAGGGAGATTCGAGGTCATCTGATCCAAACCCTTAATTTTCAGCTGAGGAATCAATTATTTGTTCAAGGGCAAATGGCAGAACTGGATCTGAAGACATTTCTTCCTTCACATTGCAAGGAGAAAGAGCTTAGATTTCGGAATTAGTGTGACCCGAGCTTGAGTATCAGCTTTGACACTTACATATTCCGTGACCTTGACCGAGATACTTACTCTGTCTGAGCTTTAGTTTCTTGACCTTCAGAAGAGGCGTGGTGGTGTAAGGAGTGGTGCGCAATAGACGAGCTTTTTCATCGTGTGTCACGGTGCATGGTCCGTGATCGATGTCCATCTGGTTATTGCTGCTACACTTTTTGCAACCACCAATCTCCAGGGGTCAGGGGCAGAGCACCTGGCATTATGTGGATGCGGGCCTTTATGTGGACTCCCGCATAAAGCTTTTAGAGAGATGTGATTCTGAACAAAATAAAGGTGCACAGAAAGGTTCTGGCAGATTCTGTGTGAGCAAGGAAAATCTCTCAGGAATGCAGTATAGGCTTGCTGAATCTGTTGCAAACCATAAAATGCAGGATGAGAAAGAACTATTGCATGCCATTGGTTTTGCTGTTAATTATTGCAACAGAAAGCAGTGATGCAGTCTAGTTGATAAAATAAGAAATTTTTAAAAGTGAAGTTCATTTCCCCCATTATCTCATCACGCTATAGAAATGGCGAGTAAGGAAAGTAGAAGGAAACTTAAACACCTTCCCGCCATCCAAAAGCAAACACACTGACACTTCGCTGTATTTTTCCATCGTAGTCAGAAACATCATTCATATCTTGCTTTTCCCCCAGTTAATTAATATTCCCCATGTTATTGTGAGTCTTGGAGATCATTAAAAAGAGGATTTTGTATATGAATATGAAAGTCATCTATAGTTATTTTTTAAATGTTTAAATATTGGAAAGGAGATAAGAAAACTATAGTCTTATTAGTCAGAGACATGCTTACTACTATTTTTGTTACACTTACTTTGCATTTAGGACTATTGTAGTCACTTTTAAGTCCTTCAGGATGTTGGAGAGTGGGGGAAGACAGAGGGAGGGAGGGAGAAAAGGAGGGGTTTCAGTTAGGTAGCCACCCAGCTACCCATTCCACTTGGTGGGCACAGGTCCAGACTGAACTTGAGGAAGAGCCTTTTCAGCGAAGAGTTCAGCCCAGCTCCCTAGAGCGTCATCACCTGTGCCCAGTGCCTCTCCCCTTTGTCTCAGGAAGGGTTCGTTACGAGTCGCCTTGGGAAAACGGGGCAGCAGTCCTGTATTATTTGTTGTGTTCGGTGGGTGAGATGAGCCATTTGAAAAGGCTGCTTGAATCTGTTGTTTTCTTCAAAAGATGTTTGGCCCCTCACCTCGCTCAGTGTCACCACACCGCATGTGGTTTCGGTCATTGAAGACATGGGGTTTGGGTAGGACCAGGCCACTCGCTGCGTCTGGCCCTGTTCCCACCTGCGGGAAGGGTGCTCCTTTAGGCTCGCTGAAGGACACCCTGAGGGTTTAGGTTACCTGCTTGACTTCAGAACCTGATCTTAGGTAAGAGGTTCAAACATTGAGCTTGAACTTCAGAAATTGTCAGTGCAATGGCTAGATTAGGGGAAGGGAAACGGTATTAATAATATAGTTAGCAAGTTCAGAATGGGCTGAGCAGCAAGCAGCATCTGGAAAAAAAATGCATCTGGAAAAAAAATCTAGAAGTTTTATTCAGCCAAGGAATAGATATTAAGCAGAATGTTGGCAGTGATCCACATGTGAGTGGGGGTGGGGAAAGACAGGGTGGTCTGATGAGGGGTGACTTTGGGGCTCTTAGTGCTCATGGAGAAATATTTTCAGGGTGAGGGTCAGAGAAAGTTCAGGAATCATGTTACCAGGCACCATCTGAGAAGGCATGATTTTGGGATGTAGAAAAAGACTAAGATCATGAGAAAAAGATGCCTGATGTGAAGTAAAGACAATATTGGGGCATTGGACTGAAGAAAACTGTCATTACTGAGGATTCGGGAGGGAAGGGCTGTCCTTTCAGAACTTCTAAAGGGAAGAAAAAGACAAATTTGAATGAGAAACACAATTCATTGAGTTCACCTTTGAGCTCAAAGGTCCGTATGTTTTAGATGTCTTGATTCACAAGAATGCAAATGGGACATATGCTTAATTTTGTTCTCCAAGAAAAACATCTTAAAGATCAAACCAAGCCTTTCAGAAAGATCTGGAAAGATAAGACATCTTATGAAAGGTAAAAGACCCAATTTTATGAGGGGTCGGGGGGAGTGTGAGTCATTTACAGACAGGACCTAGCAGGTAGTGGAACAGTTCGATTCCAAACTCCAGGTTTCCATCACCCCTTTCTAGCGGTGACGCAAAGCTGATGCCAAGGGGTGAGGCGTTAACTTTCTAACGCAAGCTCAGCAAATCTGTCCTAGTTTAATTTTATCTTATGCGTGAACTGGCTTTATAAGGCTTGGTGCTCTATTTGTAATTTTTCAGTTGCATATTCATAACTATCAAATGGGAAGTGAGGCCCGAAAGTCAGGTGGCAATAAAGTACTCTGTTCTCTACACACAAGTTGTTTGTGTCTTTGCCGAGGGGAAATGTGGCTTCCTATTTCCATCTAAGCACCTTCAGGCAGTAGCAGAGCATCCGAGGCGTTTTTCTCAGCAAAGGAAATCCTCTCCATTTCCCATTAAAGATTATTGGGTCACAAGAATAGCAGACACAGGGAAAGCATTAATGTGTGACACTCAGGAAGTAATTTTCTGAGCTTCCTGTCACATTTTCAAAAGTTAATTTCGTTCTGCCTCGGCAAAACTACCTGTAATTTCCATATGAAGATATCTGATGCACGTATGACATATATCTGTAATGCATCCGATGATGCTTGTTTTGCTTAAACAGTCACACATCTGGCATGCCCATCTTCTTGAAAATAAACGGCAACTTCCTATTCAGGTCCTAGCTATTCCGTTGGAATCCATTGTTGACAAAGGGCTTGTCTCCCAGCTCTGGCTGGTCCCTTCACCTTGGTGCTTACACCTTGGTAAAGTCGGTCTCTCTACCAACTTGATTTGGAAGTGAATCTGCTGTCGGGTTCTCGCCGTGCCACGTGGGTGGTGGTGACAGAACCGAGTGCTCACAACCAGGGTGTTTCTGAGTGTGCCCGGCAGCTGGAGTCACGTGGCAGTTTCATTGGTAACTGCCCTTACCTACTCTGGTTTGTTGTTGTGTTTGGTCTTTTCCTTAAAAATAGAATGTATACAAATAGGTAAGAAATTGGGCCACATTATTTTAAAAGGCCCAACTTATGCAGAAAATAATAGAAAAATTCTAGGACTTGCATTGTCTTTACCTTGATTCTGTTTTTCTCAAATCCCAAGAAAGTTCGTTTGTCTTCTCATGCCCATGTGCTCGGCTGAGAGCTCCGTGAGGGGGACTTTGGTCTCACTCTTGGCTGTGTCCCTGGTGCCCAGGGCCGTGAGCTGCTTCCGAGGCTCTCAATACATGCTCATTGGGAGCATGAATAGTATTGATACTTCGTTCTTTAAAACTTACAGAAAAACTTCAAATGTACATAAAAGTAGAGAGAAATATAATGAACCCCCTTCTACCCACCTCTTCCCTTCCATACTATGTTATCAGCTTCCCCCCCATGGGTTCTGGAGGGTTGGAGGTGGGATTGGCTTGTGTTACTGGCATTTCAGATTGCTCTAGAAGGCTGTTGCAAACGGTCAAACAGGAATGAGTACTTGATTTTCACGTTGGCACAGGTCTTTTGTAGTTACATGTTTACGTTCTTGTTGAACAGAGCATTACTCCTGGTTGGGAAAACAATGTGCAAATGACGGAGGTGAGGCAGAGTGAAAGATCCGCCTGTCTGTGCTTTGGCTTAGCTGTCCCTGGTTGTATCACACACCCATTCGTTCAGTTGACTGTTTTTTAGAGCAGCCGTCGCCAACCGGTGGTCCACGGACCCTGGTGGTCCATGAGGTCCGAAAGGTCGGCGACCCCTGTTTTAGAGCACATTTAGGTTCAGTGCGAAACTGAGAGGCATATGTAGTTCCCACATATTCCTTAGACACACACACACCCACACACACCCTCCTTTACCGTCAGCACTCTGTGCCACGTGGTGCATTTGTTGTACTTGGTGAGCCTACATTGACACGTTATCACCCAAGGTCATTGGCACTCACTCTTAGTGCTGTGCACTCTGTGGGCTTGGACAGATGTGTAGTGATCTAGGGCCACTGTTGTGTATTATACAGAATAGTTCCACTGCCCCAGAATCCTCTGTGCTCTGCCTCTTCATCTCTCCCTGCCTCCCCAAACCCCAGCGACCACTGATCTTTCCTGTCTCCAGTTTTGCCTTTTCTAGAATGTCATCTATTTGGAATGATACAGCATGCAGCCTTCTCACATTGGCTTCTTTCACTTAGTAACGCATCTTTGTTTCCTTTGTGTCTTCCTGTGGCTTGATAGCTCATTTCTTTTTATTGCTAAATACTGTTCCACTGGATGTACCACGATGTGTTTATTCATTCACCAATTGAATAACTGCTCAGGTTTGGGCACTTAAACATTGTGTGCAGGTTTTGTGTGGACACAATTTTCAACTCCTTTGGGTAAATAAACAGCAGGAGCACAGTCGCCAGGTCGTAGACGAGCGTTCAGCTTTGTGAGGATGCCCGTCCTCCGAAGTGCCGCTGCCACCAGCGGGGCGGGGCGTGCTGCCGCTCACGTCCTCCGCGGCGTTGGGTGCTGCGCGTTGGATTCCAGTGGTGTGTGGTTGCGGAGTGTGTATTGTGTGGATGTGTCAGGGTTTATCTACCTAGTGTCCTCTTCATGCGTGTCTATCACCCATTTCTTTGAATTCTGTGAGCCAGCGCAGTAGAAGCTTCTGCAATGGTGACAGCATGCTAGATCTGCTCCGGCGACATGGTAGCCGCTAGCCATGGACGGCTCTTGAAATGTGCCCACGGAACTGAATTTTCCATCTCATTTATTTTAATTAAATTTAAATAGCCACATGTGGCTGGTGTCTACAGTGTTGGCCTGCACATCTCTAAACTGTGCCAGAGCCCAGGTAGGCCATCGGCTGCTTGCTTGGACCACATTACTTTGGCCTTTACAGCTTACAGTTTGGTATGTTCCTTTGATGTTTAACAGCCATGTGAAGTTTCTTTTGTAAAGCTCTTTTAAAGAAATACTGCTCAGTGTCGGAGTCCCTAAAGAAAGATCTATGATGTTCTTCTTGAGTTTAATTCCCAGAGAGTTTCTCTTTCAGACATAGCAGTGTACGCCCCTTTATCAAGTGAATATTTTTCTTCCTATTGTGCATCTCTCTTTACCGTGGCTGCCAGGGAGCCCAAAGTTAAAGTTTTGGTTCAGCCATAGCAGGTGGTCATTTACCTCTCACCACTCCCCCACCAAACTACACAGCTTCCCATTCTGAACAGAAAGACTGCATTAAGTTCGTGGTTTTTCTTGTAAAGCTCTTCTCTTTTTTAAAGATTTTACATGACGTTTTTGGGATCCATCCTGAGACGTCTCTCAGAATAGATGAATGCCGTGTGCACACTGCTTCCCTCCCACAGCCCTGCGTGCACACATGTCGTAGGTCTTAATAGGATGGTGTATCGTCATGTATGAGAAGCCTTTTTACAGTGGGATATATAGATGGAAGACTCTGAAACAGATATTCTACTTAGGGTTGTAGAGAGTTACTTAAACAATTCATGGTTGGCCCCATTTTATTCGCTGTGAGTCAAAGTTGGGTTTCTTTACCCTCTTCTTTTGCTCTGCCAGCAATGCTCGCCTCAACTTTCTTTGGAAACCTGTGGCCAATTTTACTTTGCTGGAATTTAAAATGTATCCTTCAGGATTTCCTAGTTGCATGCATGGTGCCCTGTAGATAAACAGTAGCTGCTGAGTGTCTTTGATCCTCCTAGAATAGCACTGCTGAGATGTGTAACCTGGAGGGAAAGTATACATGAATTTAAAAGCAATTTATTCTTCCTTGGTTTCTGCCAAGTTTCCACCTCTAGATATTTTTAAATACTGTATTAGGCTACCCTTAGTTTTCACATGGACTACAGAATTAAGAATTGGAAGGCAAAAGGATATGCTGAAAAATTATTAGTAAATACCTTTCCCTACAAGGAAGTAGATTAGAACCAGGAAACCACTGATGGGGTAACCAGGATAGCACGCTGAACCATCTGTGTAACTCTTGGCAGGAATAAAATGACAAAACAAGGTCTTGAGAGTGCTCATTACCAGGTGCGTGATCAAAAGATAAACACTTTCTCACACGAGAAAATTGGCCCAGCGCCTTTAGCCCCCTGGGTGGTTGTGCGTGCGCCTGTGTGGGGGCATAGCTGTCGAGGTTGAGCACTTTTAGTGTAGCGGGGGCATTGGGAGAGGAAAGGGCTGCGAGTAGAGGAGGTTGTCATTGCTTGGAGTTATTGTCACTGTAAACTGTGGGTGTGAGCTCAGGAAACTGCAGGGGATTTCAAGTGTAATACGACCATCAACATCAAACGGGGATTGTAGCAGAGGTTCAAGGCCAGGCTCTCAGGAAAGAATGAATGGGAGACTTGGAAAGAAACGTGGTTTTCCTATCTATATATATAAAAGGCTAATATGCGAAGTGTCCCTCCAACCGTCCGACCGGTTGCTATGATGCACACTGACCACTAGGGGGCAGATGCTCAACGCAGGAGCTGCTGGGATGCTCACTGGCCATTTACAAAGAAACTACACCACGGACCTGGTGCCGACAAAGCAACACTCGGCTTCCCCCAAGTGGGACACAGGCCCTGCCCCCACCCCTTAGTGACACCTCACCAAATCGCAGCCAATGCTGCCAAGACCCCATGGCGCAAAATGCAGCCCACAGCCCAGCCAGCCCAAAACGGTCGTGTGGGTGCCGGGTAATGACGTCACGTAGCAACACCTGGCTTCCTCTCCCTAGCGACTAGCCTCCTTGGAGTTTCTTCAGCCCAGGAACATGACTTGCTTTATAGCCAGGTGCAAAAATTTTACACTTTAACCAAATGTCTGTGAAGCGTTTTCCTGTGCCTCATCTCATTTGATCCTCACAGAAGCCCTGGAGTAGGTAGATAGGAGACTCGGTAGAATCTTATTTTCTTTTTATTAGCTGGGAAACAGAGATTTAGAAAGCTTAGAAACTTGACCCCACTGAAAAGAAGTAAGAAATGGTGGGCCTTGAAAATGACTTCAGGTTTTCTCACTGCACAGAATATAGTCAAACACTGCTGCAGTTAAATATTTCACCCTTTGTTCTCCCTGCATGATCTACAATAATAATCTGCTTCGTGTTGATATTTACTGCTGTGTTCCTGACAGTTACCTGAAAGAGAAGTTGGGGTGCTTCACTGGGCTGGAAAAAGTTTAGCTACATCAGAAAGCAGGTCTAATTAAGCAGGTTTATTCTATATCTATAAAAGGCTAAGTTACTCGCACATGTGCGATACAAATAAAGCTCTCGCTGGTGCCAATCGCACGTGTGTGTTTCCATCTGTCATTGTCAATCGTGAACTTGGTTGACACTTCTATTATAGAGAAAGGGAGAATAGTGATATTAAAATATTTCTTCTAATTTCCTTTCAATGTGCACGAATCCATGCACCGGGCCACTAGTTTAGTTAAGAAAAGAGCCGAGGGCCACACAGTTTGATAACTGCCATTTATTGTGCTGATTTCAGCCCCACAGCTCAAGTGACCTTTGCCCAGTCTCACTGGGTGGAGCAGCTTGCCTTCCCTCTGCAGCCACCCTCCGGTCTCCTAGGGGTGGTGGGACCTGGGCGCTCATCCGCGCCATCCACTCCCCTCCGTTCAGGCCATCTTCCCAGACACAGGAGTCTGGACGTGCCGGCTCTCAAAGACCCCGCCCTCCTTTCTCTTTACCTCTGAAACCCCGACACTTACCACTTAAATTCCTTAACCTCTGTATTTTCTCTTGTTCCTTTTGTCCTTGAAGGTTAATGCTTTTTTTTATATCCATTTACTGTAATTTTAACTAGGCTTGGCACAGAGGGGAGATAAAAATATGTAGTTACCATGCCGTTATTAACTGGAAGTTCTCTGTGGTTGTTGCTACACTCAGCTTCATTTGTGTGTTTGAGTGCTTGCTTCGGGTGCCCTGACTCCCTGCCTGGGCACAGGCACGCCATCCTAGGCCTGTTGGTACTCACAGAGCCCTGCAGAGAGGAACTGTCGGATCGATCGACTGGCATAAGCAATCCTGATGATTTCATTTCAGTGCCTAAATTACTTTTCAGATACTAAATCAAAATTGAAATCATAGTAGATAATAATTTTTCTTCTTTTAAAATAAATGTTGAAATTAAATTGCCTCTTTGCTAATCTGATTTTTAGGAATGAGTGAACAAAGCACGACAAGTAGAGTACCTTTAAATGACTCATAATTACTCACAAAATGCACATAGACTTGGGCGTGCAATCAGGCAGCTCGTTATGTGGCAAATGCAGTTACATGCCTCAGAGCGTGCCACTCCCCGGCTCCCCCGGCTCTCCCCGTCTCGGGCCTGTGAGCAGTTATTATTAAGCCCAGCGGTCAGACTCTGAAACTGCGTGCCGCTGCTAGTGGTGCCTCTCGGTAACAGGAGGGAAGTTGTGAGTTCACATATTGCAGAGTCGGTCCTCTTAGTTGGCAAAATCCTGCTGGAGGTTGCAGGCTATGCAATTAGAAAAATTATCATTAATCATAACAGTGGGCAATGATATTCACAGTATAATATACCTTCATCCTCTCTGAGCTGCAATTCTGAAATCCAAAAAGCCCTGGAAAACCTTTTGTAACTCATTGCTGGCAAAGCCGAGCCTGAGCTTCATTAACACTCAGACCTTCCATGTGCAGATGAGGCTTTTTCTAGCTTTATTTATCCCGAATCACCGATACTGATGTGCTTGATTATGGACCACTGGCCTAGACCCACGGAGGACATTTTGTAATACACAGTATACATGCTGTCTTGCCTTTTAAAATGCAAAAAATTAATTTTATGTAACATTAAATTCTAACTATGGCAGTTGTGTTTTACTGAGTATAAAATCATGACCTCTACGAGTTTTTCAAGATAGCGTGTCTCCTCTCTTGATCTCCTGTCCTCAGAACCATTTAAAAATCTCTCTTCTGTGGCACCAATCACAACATTGTTTTCCAAACTCGTTTTACTTATATTTGACAGCTAGCACTGCTTTTAGTAAATGCTCACGTAACCTTTTGAATGAATGAAGAAAACTAAGAACCATCTAGTCCTTCCACACAAAGATTGCTGTATGTGAAACAGCTCTTCTGTTGAATTTCATTCCACTGCTGCTTTCATAGATATACTGCTGCTGCTTTCATAGATATACTGCGCCTGTTTCTAGCCCTTCAGCCATGTGAGCTATGCTCTCCAACACTATTATCGTTCTCTTTCCGATTAGCATTCCGATATAGGCCCCACCTCACACTGGTTGCTGTGATGCATGCTGAACAAAGTTTTAAAGAAATTTTAAAAACTCAGCTGCATGTGCTTGGTTGTATTATATACTTCTACACGCCCTCATGTAATTATATATCAGGTAAAGCTTCCACACATAAGCTCATTTCCATTCAAAGTTATTGTCTGTTGATACAGTTCTGGAGTAATTAAAAATTTTCTTAGTTGCTGTAGTTTTTTAATTATTAGTTAAAAATACAAGATAATTTCAAATTTAATTGCTGTTCTATGTTATTAATTATTTTCTTTTATATTAGTAGTAGGAAAATAATGCCCTGCCTGGTTTGGCTCAGTGGATGGAGCGTAGGCCTGGGGACTGAGGGTCCCAGGTTCAGTTCCAGTCGGGGCCACATGCCCAGGTTGTGGGCTCGGTCCCCAGTAGGGGACATGCAGCAGGCGGCCGATCGGTGATTCTCTGTCATCACTGATGTTTCTGGCTCTCTCTCCCTCTCCCCTCCTCTCTGAAATCAATAAAAAAAATATTTTTTTAAAAAGTAGGAAAATTATTTTGTCATAGCATTATAAGTAACTTGAACAATGGTGGCATTTACACTAAATTGGTATAGTTTGGGTCTTTGTCCCCAATAATATTAATAATACTTTACTTTGTGGTGGTTATTTCATCCCCCTTGATCTGTTTAACTGTTCATCTGGTGGGTTCCCCCCTCCCCCGCTCCCTTGCTGCCCCCCCGCCCCGCCCCGTCTCTATTCTCCTTAGCACAGCTCCAGGTTTGGCACAGCAGTTTTTCAAAGGTGCAGTGGGAGAAGAGAGCGCCCTTCTCTGTCAGCTCCCTCAGAATATTAATATTCATCCTCTTTCCTCCCACCCTTAGTCATGTCTGTCCATTACCAGAATACATGAGAATTTGGAGTTTTAAAATTAAACATATAATTAACATTTTAAAGGCAGATTGTAATAATCGAGGCAAATGATCGGGCACGTGGCATGTGTTTTTATGTACTTTAACACTGGTTCTTCTGCCTCATGGGTTACAGCAGGCAAATACTTGGCTCCATGTGAGTGGAGGCCTTCCCATAGCATGTTGATAAAGATTCTTTCCTATTTTGGAGGACCAAATATTTCCGTTTAGATTGGTTGACAAGATTGGCGTTGAAGTTGCTAAGGGACCCATAATATCCCTTTATAGCAGTTTAATGACGCAATTCCCAGTTCTCTACTTTTATTGACTCGTGACTTTAGGAAATTTTTATAAATAAAAAGTGGAAGGACATTAACAGATAATAGAAGTTTAAAATAGAACAGTCCTTTTTCTGAAACAGAACTCTTAAGGTGCATAAAAATGTAGATAAACAAGTAATCCATTTTGATCGAAGTATCCTATATAATAAAAGGCTAATATGCAAATTGACCAAACAGCAGAATGACTGGTCGCTATGACACACACCACCAGGGAGCAGACGCTTAATGCAGGAGCTGCCCCCTGGTGGTCAGTGTGCTTCCCCAGGGGGATTGCCACTCAACCAGAAGCCGGGCGCACGGCTGCAAGCACAGCAGTGGTGGCGGGAGCCTCTCCCACCTCCATGACAGCACTAAGGGTGTCTGACTGACGGCTTAGGCCCCGGGAGCAGGCCTAAGCTGTCAGTCAGACATCCCCTGAGGGTTCCTGGACTGTGAGGGTGCAGGCTGGGCTTGAGGGACCCCCAAGTGCATGCATTTTGTGCACCAGGCCTCTAGTATAATATAGCAATATAATGACAATACTGGAAACCTAGAAACTTTTGAAGTAGTAGTAATAGTATACCAGTGGTTCAGAGATGTTTACTTGAAGTTGTAAAGCCTGAAATTAGGAAGTAAGTTAATATATTTTTAAGGATTAGTTGAAGGTTTAATATATTCATGAATGAAAATAGCAGGGACTTTTACCCTCTAATTAATACTGTGGCCATTCTGGGTTCAGCACAGCAGTGCACATGAGTACGCCCCCTCACTGGCTGTGCGGCCACTGCTGGGGCACCTTCATGGTAGACCTTGAGAAAAGCTCTTCTGTGGATAACCCTGAGGTTTGATGCCACTTAGAGCGGTAATCCCAGCTTTGTTATGGTTCTGATGTGTTTTTTCCCTCTGAAAAGGAACTAGGGAAACGTGGCTAATAAAATCAGCCCATTAAATTTCATTTTGTTTTTGATGGAAATATTTCCTCCTATAAAATGTAATGACCGTGACTGATTGCAGAGGTTATTTACCATAACCAGACTGTCCCTGAGAGGCAGTTAGAGCAGGTCCATTGGAATCAAAAGGCGTTTGTGGAACATGATGGAAAAGGACCGTGAGAGTGAGTTCAGGTCTGGTCTGCTGTTTTGATATTTCAGCCCGTGTTTATGACTGATTTAAGGTTCGAAGGTGAAACTCTTGATTGCGAGGTTTGTAGTGACCAGTGCCTGCGTGCCAGGAGGCAGAAGAGGTCTGACTTCACCCAAAAGGGTCCTCAGATCTAATAGTGTTACAGTGAGGTATTGGAATGTTTTAATCTGAATACGGACAACTGGACAATTTAAAACATTGTCTTAGTACCTTATTCACATGAATTCTTGAGTGCATGTTTTCTGTGTGAACAGGTTTATTTAAGAAATATTTATTGACCACCTACTGCTTAGCAGGCAGTGTTGTAGGTCCTGGAAATCCATCATTTAAAGCAGATGAAGTCCCTCCTCTCAGGGGCCGTGCCGTGGATCGCACATTCTGGAGGAGTGGTGATGGTGTACTTCCTTCCTGTCTGAGAGGGAAGGCTGCTGTCTGAGGTCGGACACCAGGGTGTGGGGAGCTTGGCATGGGAGACCGTGGCTGGTGGAATGAGGGACCCTGTGGTTGGGGTCCTGAGCTCTCGCTCTCAGACGGGGCCCGTGGTTTCCCAGCTTGCTCAGGCGTTCATTCCGTCTTGAGTCCTTTCAGATGTCCTCAGTGTCCCACTGGCCTGGTTTCTGCAGCCCTCCCCGTCCTCCCTGTGGGCCCTGCGAGCTCAGTGCATTGCTTTGAACGACTAAGTGTGTCTGCTCGTGTGCAATGCGCGCGTCTGTGCTGCGGCCAGACCGACGCTGCTTCCGGAGGCCCCGGCAGTGGCGGGTTGCACGGCGCTCTCGTGCTTCTGTGGGCGAGGATGTGGCATCGGTACTTGGTGGCTGCAACTACTGTCCTCAGTTACTTCAAATCCTAGCAGTTTCTTCAAAAAGTGTTGTACATTGGCCCTAGCCGGTTTGGCTCAGTGGATAGAGCGTTGGCCTGTGGACTCAAGGGTCCCAGGTTCGATTCCGGTCAAGGGCACATGCCCTGGTTGTGGGCTCGATCCCCAATGTGGGGCGTGTAGGAGGCAGCTGACCAATGATTCTTTCACCATTGATGTTTCTCTCTCTCTCTCTCTCTCTCTCTTCTCTCTCTCTCTCTTTCTCTCTCCCCCTTCCTCTCTTAAATAAAAAACAACAACAAAAAAAAAGTAAAAAAAAAAAGAAAAAAAAAGTGTTGTACATTGAATTACTTTTAAAAGATGCCTTGCATTTCTTGAAGGTTAGTTTTCTAGGATTAGAGTCAAGCCACTTGGTGTATAGAATCTCTGTTTGTAACACTGTGCAGACTGTGCTAACCTGAAACTTCTCAGTAGGACTCCTGTGCTCACTAAGAGTTGTTTTTCGTGTTCACCAGCCCATCGCCGTTAGCTCTGGGGCGGGGGGGGGGGGGGGGGGGGGGGGGGGCATCCTTTCTCATCAGGAAAGGTAACACGGCTGTACCTAATGTCTTTTTTTATTGCAGAGGGCGTTAGGGGGCCCCTTTCTTTGTTATAACTCTTCCTCCCACCTTCCTTCTCCCCACGGTTTAAGCTGGAATTAATCATTTCTGTTATGGTTTCTGTGTACTGATTACTGTCAGAATTCGCAGGCAGGCAGGCAGGCAGGCAGTGGAAGTTCCATTGTGTCAGGCCAGTGTCCTCGCTCCTGAAAGCCCATCTCAGAGAGGATTTCACCAGCACAGCTCCCCACGGGGCCAGCGTCCTCTGGGGTCAGCCTCCCCCTGTGAGGGAGGCGTCTGCGTCAGAGCCCCGACAGTCAAAAGCCACCAGCAGTTCATGGGTCACAACCTGAGCGCCACTCACTCGTATGTATTAATTGGGTGTAAACTGCTCAGGCCTTTGTTCCTCAACCTTTCACCGGGACTAACCCGTGGGTCCTGGCATTGCAGTGCAGGTTAATTCTGAAGAATTTTCTGCACAAAATTTTAATTTTTAATGAATTAAGTGAAGTGGACCATAGAGCAGGTATAATTATTAAGTAATTAGTTGAAACCCCTGAAAAAAAGGTAATTTTCATTTTTGACTTTTGTTTTTCATGAGTGGCAAACTTAAAAAACCTGATATACCCAAAGTACTCCTGTAGATTCCAGTATTGTTTTGAATGCACAAGGTGATAAGTGAATGGATGACTTTTATTAGAAGTGCCTGTTCCTTATATTCCCCTAGTTCTGATGTAAGAATACTCATCACTATCTCTGTATCCCAACCCAAGTGAGATTTCCCCTTTAAAGCCTAGATGTTTCCTACTTTAGTCTCTCCCATTAGGAACTTGTTGAGTGCGTGTTGCAGTTGCTTTCAGTACTTCCGATAGAACCCGGGTTTGGGCGTTCTGTTTGGGGAGACCTGCGGTAAAAGCGCTGACTCTCGGTGACTGAGCAGGTCCGTTTGCTGACCGTTTGTCGCCGGCAGGTGTTGGGCCCCGCTCCCAGGTGGTGCTCCTTCCTGGACAACTTGACGGAAGAGTTGGAAGAGAACCCAGAAAGCACGGTGTACGACGATTACAAGTTCGTCACCAGGAAGGACCTTGAGAATTTAGGTAAGAAAAGAAATTAGGATAAACTGGTTATAGAATTACGTTATTTCTACTTGTTTCGCGGAGGGGAATTTTGAACATTTTAGAAGTGGTGGCATCAATGTTTATCTGATTTTCCAAATCTTCTCTTTCTGCCAAATCAGATATTAAACACAGTACATATTGTTAAATTTGTAATCTGTGCTTAGAGAAAGGTTCAGATAAGTTCAATCTACTGAAGTTTTCTGCATCTTAAATAAGGAATACTTTTTTTAGCGTACTACCTGTATATAGAAAATACATCTGCCAAGAAAACAGTGATTGCCCTGGCCAGTTGTGCTAAGTGGTTAGAGCATTGGCCTGCGGACTCAAGGGTCATGGGTTTGATTCCTGGTCAAAGGCATGAACCTGGGTTGCAGGTTGATCCCCGGCTCCAGTCAGGGCACAGGCCAGAGGCAACCAATCAATATGCCTCTCTCACATAGATGTTTCTCTCTCTCTCTGTCTCTCTCTCTCTCCCCCTGCACCCTCCTCCTCCTTCCATTCCACTCTCTCTACAAAAACAATGGAAAAAATATCCTTGGGTAAGGAGAGAGAGAGAGAGAGAGAGAGAGAGAGAGAGAGAGAGAGAGAGAGAGAAAAGCGATGATTCACTTTTTCAGGTACAATTTGAATATAATGAGGTTTTGAACTATCTTAGAGACTGCAAGTAAATGATTTCTGGCTCACTGTCGGGTCTGCTTTTGAAAAGACCTGATTCAAAATTGAGAACCCATAGATTGACTCCTCAATATGGAGACCTTAATGGGTACTTCAGGGTTAAAGACTACAAACCCAGGAAGGCCTCCTAATAATATCCACACTTGAATGGGGCTTACGTGTGCCAGGCGGTATCTCCTCATCAGTCCTCACAGCTCTGTGCAGTGGATGCCATTACGGTTCCATCTTACAGGTGAGGAAACGGAGACCCAGGTTAAAGGAAGCTGCCACAGGCCTCCGTGGTAGTGAGTGTGAGGGTGGGAGTCAGACCGTGAGTCCATGCTCTTCACCTCAGCCACGCCAGCCTCGCGGAAGAACATGTTTAGCCCAGAAACTCTGGTTCGATGGGGGGAAAAGACGCCATGGCTGGTTCCTGAGGCTGGGAAGGCATAGGGTCTGCTCTCCACACGAGTAGGCAGCTTAGCTGACTTCGGAGCAAGTAGCTGTACAACTGCAGTTGAATGTGAAAAAAGCATCCTGCCGTAAATAGATGAATAGAGTCTCTAAACTTTATTTTTATCCCATATCTCATAGCACAGGTGATCTGGGCAGGATGTTCCCTACCCAGTCCCGTCAGAAAGGCGCTTTACGTTTTGTGCTTTGGTAAGGAACTGCCGTCCCGGCCATCCCTTCAGCTCCCCGGGGAACGGAGCAAGCGCGCTTCCAGCACGGTGTGCAGTGCGTGTTGCCGAAGGGGGTCTGCCCAGACACACGGCAGGTCCCCGGCCAGCCTGTGAGCTCCACTCCTGCTGCCCGATGGGAGCCTGACGGAGAGAAACTCCAGACGGGAGGGACAGGCACACGTTTAAACGTTAGAAGCCCCGCGGCAAAGGGATAAAGGGGAAAAAGGAGACATTTCCCCCCAAATTTCCGGAGAGTCAAAATTAAAAGAAAAAAACTGATAGTTGGAGTTTAGATACATTTAAAAATTTTATATGTAAAAATATACATTTTATATTGAAAGGCCAACTATAGATTACACAAATTGCATCAAGTAGGAAAATGGATTTATCTCTTACTTTTTATTCCTTTGGTTGTTGTTTTTTTCTAATGCCTCATGCAAATTTACAAGAAAATAATTAACTAATAGCTCTTTAAATTGTAATGTTTAAAAAGAAAAGAGTTGGCCCTGACCGGTTTGGCTCAGTGGATAGAGCGTCGGCCTGTGGACTGAAAGGTCCTCCAGGTTGGATTCCGGTCAAGGGCATGTACCTTGGTTGCGGGCACATCCCCTGTGGGGGGTGTGCAGGAGGCAGCTGATCGATGTTTCTAACTCTCTAGCCCTCTCCCTTCCTCTCTGTAAAAAACCAATAAAATGTATTTACAAAAAGAAAGGAGTTGTATTGAGCCTTTTTAAAGGAGACTCATGAATGAAATGGGGTGAAATGGGCGCCTCCTGCCGAAGGGTCTTCCTCGGTGTCTGATTTTCACAGTGGCCGGATGTCAGACCCACCCCTTCTTCACTCGGACAGCAAAAGTCTTTATCATGTTAGTACTTTTGGCTGCTTTTTCAGTTTCTTTACTGTTTGTTTTGGGTGAGGAGGGTAATTAAAAAGTTTAGATATATTTTGTTAAAATGTAATTGTACTGTCCATTTTTAAAACTGTACAAATAGATATGATATTCAACAAAAGTGATACTAGAAATATAGTTTAATATTAAATAAGCCATTGGTTATCATTTTTCAACGGATTTTACCATCATATATAAAACCTTTTCAATAATTTATATTAAAAGTAGAAGTAAGGCTTTCTATAAGTGCTGACTTTTCCCAGCTATGGCCTTTACCAGATCCTATAACATGGTATTTTCCAAGATGTGTCCGTGGAATACTATGTCTGCGGGAAGTGCTGGGCGGGGAGCACCGTGGCCAATGTCATGAGATTGGAGACAGACTGGGCCCACATCCCACCTCTCCTGTGGCTTGGCCAGCGGACTGCACCTCATATGCCTTGGTTTCACCATCTGTAAAGTGGCAATAATAATGGTACCTCTTTCGGCTCCTTGGTGACTGAGGCGGACAGTGCCTGAGAGGTACGCAGCAGTGTCTAAACATCCTAAGTGAATGTCAGTCATTACTGTAAGAGCTTCCCTAAGGGCCTGCCCCCTTCTGATTGACTTCCCCAGGGCTCACGCATCTCATCGGATCCCCTTTTCTCCGGGCATACATGCATGGATTTTTCATGGACATAAGACTCTATCACAAGGTAAGTACAAAAGTGCAGTTACTTTAGGGACTAATGAGCAATCTGTAGACATTTCTTCTCTACTGATTTGCATTTTCATAAAACATACTCATGATTTATAAGAGATCTGTCTGTTCTCCGACATAGTAGTTATGGTGAATATGAAATGTGTTGTTAAATACAATTCTTAAAAATTTTTTTACTTTGAAAAGGTGAAATTGATGGTAAATCCATTCGCTTATGAAGAATATAGGAAAGATAAGATCCGACAGAAGATAGAAGAAACACGGGCACAGAGAGTCCAATTAAAGGTAAATATTGTATTCACCATTGAATTTGCCAGAGAAAAAGTACTTAATTTTCATGTTATTGTTTCAAAGAAGCCTGTCATCCATTTCTGAGTTTTTCCATCTTTTGCTAATTTTTTTGGTATTATATTTTATTTATCACGAGGGTTTTGTCATTATGGACTCTGTGGCAATGGTATCGTGGGAAATCATGCCAGGGGGACTGCTGTTGTCAACCCTAAGAAAGTCGGCGGTGTTTGCCAGTGGCCGCTCGGATTCTGGAGTGCTGGGCCTTTGCTCATCTCCAATGCTTACTGACATCAGGCTGAGTCTCAGGCTGGCTGTTTGGGTCGCAGGAAGTAGGCATTAGACCATGCAGGGTCCAGGGAGCAGTCAGACCACTCTAGTCATGTTCGCAGAGAGAGCTGAATGTCAAGAATGTTAACCAGGCAGTAGAGAACTGAAAAGACAAGGACACGAGGATTGAGAAGCGAGGCCAGGCTGCAGGAGGAGTTCCCATGGAGCTCAGGCTCAGGGCTGGGCACAGACCTCTGAGGGCAGCTGCTGGGCTGAGGGCCTCCGGGAGGACGAGGGTGCTCCTGGGACCCCCTGCCCCCTGGAACCACCTGGTGCTGCCAGGCAGAAAAGTGTCTTCATGCGATGCCAACCCAGCAACAAGCAGGTGGGGACGAGCAAGCCGCCTCTCCTGCCTCCCAGGCCCCTAGCTGCCCCTCTCGATGAAGGCATCCCCGACACGTCCAGTCCTTTCTAACGAACGCTGCTTAAAAATGACACACACTCCTTCCGTGCAAAAGACTGCTTCTTCCCTTTTCCAGGGTGCTGTTAAGTGTTTGTTAGAGAGTGAAGAGTGAGCGCGCAGTGGCAAGGAGAGGCTGGGATGGCGAGTGCTTTTGTTCAGCTTTGCTTAACCTTCAACACTAAAATGTAGGTGTTTTAACACAGCTTGTCTTTTCCTCTCTTAGAAATTGCCAAAAGTTAACAAAGAGCTGGCGCTGAAGTTAATCGAGGAGGAGGAGGAGAAGCAAAGATCTACGTGGAAAAAGAAAGTTAAGGTAAGCTTTTCTAAGGCAGAGATAATATTGATAAATTGCTCCTACATTTTCTTGATAGTAACTTAGAGTTTTTTAATTTTCACTTTAAAAATACACTTGTTTTTCCCCCGACTTAGAAGATAGTATATAGTCAGTATTGGACATTTGTAAAATAGAAAAGAATATAAAGGAGTCACCCATATAACTCCCCCTGGAGGAAAGCAGCATTAATATTTTAGTGAATTTCTTTCCTGTCTTATTTCTCTTAAAATTATAAACTATACTAGCAAGACACTATCCTACCTAATAATCCTATCTAATAATAGACAAATATGCAAATTGACCGTACCTTCTCTATGCCCGCGATTGGCCAGGAGGCACGGGGGGGGCGGGAATCCAGGTGGCCGGGGTGGCCGATTGGGCCGGCGGGACGTTGAGCTCGCGTCGCCAGCAGCGGCTCAAGCTCAGCGTCTGCGCCATGGCTGTGCTGCGGCACAGAAGGGGCCTCTGGGGCAGCGAGCTCACGTCCCACCGTGGACCATCAGAAGCGTGAGAGCTGGGTGCCTGTCCGCTCAGGCACCAGGCCTTTCAGAAGCCTCCGCCACAGCGGAGGCTTCTGAAAGGCCTGGTGCACCAGCGGACAGGCACCCAGCTCCCCCGTGATCGAAAGCGTGTAGGGGACCCTACACGTGCATGATTCAATCATGCACTGGGCCTCTAGTTGTATATATAAAATATTTATCCTGGTTTCATAAAATAACACAAGTAGCTTCCCATTTTATTAAAATTTCTTTGTAAATATTTTTGAGAGCTTTATATTCTACTAGAGGCCTGGTGCACGAAATTCATGCACGGGGGGCGGGGGGAGTTGTCCCTCAGCCCAGCCTGCACCCTCTCCAATCTGGAACCCCTCGAGGGATGTCTGACTGCCCGTTTAGGCCTGATCCTACCTGGATCTCACAATCCAGGACTGCTGGCTCCCAACTGCTCACCTGCCTGCCTTCCTGATTTCCCCTAACCGCTTCTGCCTGCCAGCCTGATCACCTCCTAACCACTCCCCTGCCAGCCTGATTGATGCCTAACTGCTCCCCTGCCAGCCCGATTTCCCCTAACTGCCCTCCCCTGCCAGCCTGGTCACCCCTAACTCCCCTCCCCTGCAGGCCTGGTCCCCCCCAACTGTCCTCCCCTGCAGGCCTGATCACCCCTAAGTGCCCTGACCTGCAGGCCTGGTCCCCCCCAATGTTGTTTTAATATATATATATATTTTTTATTGATTTCAGAGAGGAAGGGAGAGGGAGAGATAGATAGAAACATCAGTGATGAGAGAGAGTCATTGATCGGCTGCTTCCTGTACACCCCACACTGGGGATCAAGCCTGCAACCTGGGCATGTGCCCTGACCAGCAATCAAACCATGACCTCCTGGTTCATAGGTTGACACTCAACCACTGAGCCATGTCAGCTGGACTATAATTAGTCTTTTTATTGTTAAATGTTCTTTTGCTGTAGCTAGATTTATTTATAATTGCAGAAGTAACCAATTTTTACTTAGAATTGGCATATTGGGAGTGTGCATGCTTAACCTTTAACTGTGCCTTACTCTGCTAATGGGAAAATAGACAAAGATCAGTCGTAAAATTGGGTGTTTTCTGTAACCGATATTGTCTGGGCGGGGGGGGGGGGGTCTGACTTTGCAGCTGTATGAAGACTTGCGCCCCAGTGTTCTCTCCTCACCTGCTTAGCCAGGCGGCAGGCACCCGAGCGTGGTCAGTGCTCGGAGTTGAGAAGGTCGCTTCCTTCTCAGGAGCCTGCGGGACCTGACTCTGAGGCAGTGGCCTGATCCTTGCAACTTTGGGCAGCTGCGTTGAGCGCTCAGCTTTTTGTTGGCTTGTTTATTCTTTCTCTGTTCTCTCTGTAGTTTTTAACAAGTAAGTGATAGGAAACAGGCAGAGTGATCGGTGGGAAAAATCATGACTGCCTGTGCTTTTAAATTTTTTTGGTCAAAATATGAATCGGATCATCCTGTAAGCAGCACCGGCTCTGTACTGTTTCTCCTGCAAGTGTGAGGAAGAACTTAGAGACCCTCACCTTCATCACACAGCTGCTTCTCTCCGGCTGCCGGACGCCCGAACTGGCTCTGGCTGCCACCCGGTTGAATTGCGCTAGAAAGCGCTATCTGTCAAATGCGCCCCTTGTTTGCTTTTCGGTGGCGGTGGACCCAAATCAGGCCTTGTGTCAGAGTTCAGTTTCTGTTCAGAAATGCTTAGAGTCTTCTAAACACCCGAGGCTGCTGTTAAAGTTCGTATGATTTGCTATTTAATAATGTTATCTAATTAAAATGAAGACTTTAAAAACCATCCTGGAACTAAAGAAAGAATCCTTCATTATAATTGTAAAAAATACTTGAAAGAATTGTTAAATCCATCAGCAGTTCATTAGTCTTGCCTTTGAACTCGGCTCTTCAAACTCTCAAGAGCTGTAGCAGCTCTGATAATTCCCGATTTGAAAGCCATGAGGTGCAGCTAGGTTCCGCTTTGGCTCCAGCCGAGCTTGCGTGGAGTCAGACAGTGAAATATGTTCCCAGATGTTGCTACCGCTGATAACGTAAAGTCTAGCAAGATGTTTACCGTCAGTTGATGTTGGGCCTGCAGTGGAAAGTGACCCACCACGTAGCGTCTTCTGGGCCCTGTCCAAGCTCAGAGTGTGCTGGTGTTCGTTCCATTGAAAGCGGTTCGTCTGTCCTTGCAGCAGCCGTGTGCGGGGCTCCCAGCGCACCAGGCGCTGGCCAGGCCCGGCCCCAGGCTCAGTTTGTCCTGTGCGGGTTTGATGGTGAGGAGTATCATTTTCTGCCAGCCTTTTGCTGTTGCCTTTAGGTCTCTAGGAACGTACTTCTCTGGGATCCTGCAGCCGCTCAGTCAGTATTGCCGGCGCGACTTCTCCGGGCCCAGTGTACCCTGTGGCCTGGAGACCAGGCAGGGGGCGTCCTTCCAGCCTTGGGGGTTATCCTGTACCATTAAGAGTTTATATTAAAGGAACAGTTCATCTCTAGGGGAAAGGTATAACCGTGCATAGACACTGGGTTGCATCAGATCAATTCCAACATCCAAAGTATTATTTAAAAATCTTTTTAGTACCAGTTAAAAATTGTTGTTATAATAGTGGTACACACACAGTTTAAAAACCTAATATTTCTCCAAGGTTTGTTAAGAATGTTGACTACCCCTCTGTCCTTTCCTCCTCTTCGTCCCCCTCCCCCCTTACCGTCCCTTCTCTCCCCCTCCCCCATTTCCACTTCTCCTGAGATAAACCCTTTTGAGCTGATTATTTTGGTGTAAAACTCTGTGTCTCTTAATAGTGCTGCTTCTTGACTGTTAAATGCCAGGCATTGTCTTCCCTTACCTGCCTCCCACTAACATCCTCTGTAACGGGGTAAGTGGGAGTTGGGCAGTTTTGTGGTTGTGACCATGCAGATGTTCTTCACATCCAGCGGGAGCACACTTCCTGATCGCACTTCCTGCACGGCCCTGGTCTTCCCTGGACTTGATAATGGACTTCTTGTTTGTTTTCTCTGTTGTCATCACTACTTAGCCCTCAATTCTTTGCCCGCTGTCTCAGCTGCATCTCAAGAAACGTATGTGAAGATCAGTAGTTAGATTAATTTTATTTTCCTGACCAGCCTCTCCTACATCTTCCTGCCCTGCTCCGTCTGGCCTGGGCATCCGGGAATCCTGCTCCACAGCCGTCGTTCTGGGGATCCGCTCCCCGCTCCCCACGGTGGATGCAGACTGTGGGACCGCAGTGTCCTGAGGGACGTGGCTTCCAGCCAGACGTGCGTCAGGCAGTCGGGAGGGTGCAGAGATGTCACACCTGCAGGTGCTGGACAACAACACATGGCCCTCGTTGCTGCTTTTCCGCAGGAAGCTCCTTAGGATTTTCTCCTCAAAACAAGAGAGAGCAGGAAAGAGTGCGGGGAAGCCCGTGGCTGGCTCTGTGTCACGCGGCGGGGCTGGCTGCTTGGTGGCCCTTTCAGTCCTGAAACTCGGGTTCTTCCACTGCAAAGTTCTCCGGGGAGAAACTGAAGGGGTTTCTCTCCGCTGTGGTCCGTGGCCGTGTGTTCGTACTCGAGTGAAGGATAGAGAGCGGAACGAAGCGTCCAGGCGGCGGCAGGCCCGCAGGCACTGAGTGGTGGCCTGGCCACGCTGCTTCATGGGGGACGCTCCAGAGACAGTTTAGACACTTTATTTACGGCCTTTCTCCTGGTTGGTCAGATTCTCCTGTGGGAGAACGACAGCCCAGCCACCAGCCTTCTGAGAATGAGCACTCGAGTCCAGAGGGCTGCAGGGGGCAGGGGGCAGGGGGCAGGGTGGTGGCATCCCCTCCGTGCCAACCGCTTCCCCTGCCTCCGAAGTCTCGGCTGGAGAGCCCAGGTCCTAGGCCTTCCTCTCTTGCTTCCAGAATCTCCTTGCCCCGTTCCCTTTGCTGGCCTCTGCACCCTGAAGGCTGGGTGAAGCCCCCTTCCCGCATTTTCAGCGGGTGGGGTTCTAGCAGAGATGACGCTTGTGCTGAAACCACCGTCTTTTCTCAGAAGTCGGCATCGCCTAATTTCCCGGCTGTCATAGCATTGGAATAATTAATTTGTTTTAAATGTCAAACATTCCTCAGATGTGTTGCTATGTTGGGAAAAGCATTAATGAGCACCCTACTCAGATCTGCAGATCTACTTCTTTGAGGTCGGGCTTAGATATAAACAATACTTACAGATGTTTTCCAAAGGTGAGTGGCAGGCGTTTGGTGTACTTACATGAGTGTTTATAGGCGGATCACTAGCCAGACACTTGTAAACCCTGTAGAACATCACTCCCGGCACCTTGTCCTCTGAACACACACAATTAGACGCGGGAAAGTATTTTCCCAGCTGGGTCGGAAGAGTTTTCATTTTATAATTGTTCCTCCAACTCCTGCTTGTTTTAGGCAAAGCAATTCGTTTGTTTTAGAGAAGAGAAAACCTTAAGAGTCTAGCACCGTGCTCCTTAAACATGTTTCTGTGTTCTAGAAGGATGGGAATGGCCCTGTTTCCCAGGAGCTCAGCTGGAGCAGAGACTCGCACACAGGGCCCCCCCCCCCCCCCCCCCCCCCCCCCCCCCCGGTTCATTCTTGACGCTGCCATGTGCTTCCTCGCCTGGGTTTGGAACGAAGTTGAAAGACTCACTAATTTTACTTTTCCTTCTTTCTTTTTTTTGTTTTTTTTCTTTCCTTTTTTTCCACTATTTTTAATTCAGGATAGTAGCTATACTTAAGCCAGGTTTCAAAAATATATATTTTCTTGAAAATGTTACTGAAGAAAATTCTTTCTAATGTATTAAGCATAAACTTAGTCAGAAAGGCTTGTTCCTAGCTCATATGTGTGATGGCCAAGTAAGGCCTGCCATCTATGAATCAGTTCTGAAAACTAATTCTCAAAAAATGGCATAATAATTTGCTAAGTTATGCCTCATGCAGCTTATTAGTTTATAGTTGAGTGAAACGTTTTAAAGCCATCTTTCTGGTCAGACTTTATTCAGGTGTTAACTATAAATGTCGATGTTCTTTTTACAGAGCCTTCCTAATATTCTCACCGACGATCGGTTTAAAGTCATGTTTGAGAACCCCGACTTCCAAGTAGACGAAGAGAGTGAAGAATTTAGGCTTCTGAATCCACTTGTTTCAAAAATTAGCGAGAAAAGGAAGAAGAAACTGAGACTCCTGGAGCAGCAAGAACATGCTGGAAAAGTAACGTCCTGTTCCTTGTGTTGCCTCTGCTTCTGTCGTGTGAGCGTCTCTGCTCCGAGGGGCGGAGCGGAGCTGAGATGAGTGTGACCTGCGGCTCAGCAGCCCCTTGGCCGTTCCGGGCATTTGCCCGATGCGTGCGCTGTCACGTACTCCGAGGGGCTAATGCTATTTAAAAGCAAGAATGGGCCGGTGTTTGGTGGGGGAGAGGAGCCGCTGCTGACTATTTTTACTTTCAGGAAGAGGAGGAAGAGCCGGAAGGAAGGCCGAGCGATGCGGAAAGTTCTGAGAGCTCCGATGATGAGAAGGGCTGGGTCGACGAGGTCAGGAAGCAGCGCCGGCTGCTGCAGCAGGAGGAGAGGGCGAGGCGGCAGGAGCGGCTCAGGGAGGACCAGCAGACGGTCCTCAGGCCCCAGTTCTATGAGATCAAAGCAGGCGAGGAGTTCAGAAGCTTCAGAGACTCGGCCACCAAGCAGAAGCTGAGGAAGTGAGTGCGCGCCCTCGTGCTGGCTGGCGGGGCCTTGCTTTCCCGGGCACGTGGCCCTAAGCATGGCACCCCAGGCTTCGGGTTCCGGGAGGGGAGCATCACGGGCCTCGGGGAGCCCTGGTCTCATGCTGATTCTCTTTCACAACCTCCCGAGGGGCAGTGTGCATGCAGTGAGAGGCAGGGTGGCCTCGCTGTTGGTAAATGTATACCAGGACGTGTTTATGCTGCAAACCACACTCCTGGTGCCCTTGTTTTTCCCCATCAGGCCCCCTAGATCACAGTCTTTTGGACAGTGGCCACTGAGGTAAGATTCCTTGCCTCTTAACAAGTTATTGTGAAAAATTAGGATTTCAGTTATGCCTACCCCCGTAGGTTGCGTAAGTTGTGTCAAAGCCCCTATCGCATGGAATCCGACACTCAGTCATCAATGTGGAGAAATCTCTGAGAGGTTCCCAGTAGCCACTGTGTGCCCAGCACTGGGGAGCCAGGGAAGGGGTGTCAGCTAAAGTAAGGATCAGATCTATTCCTACCCACCACATGATGTAAATGCTACGGAATAAAAGCAGCACATGCTTGTTGTAGAAAATAAAGACAAAAACATAGAGGCACAGAGGGTCCCCAGAAATCTTCAGTGAGATATCTCGGTTGTAGAACAAAGTGCAGGGAGAAATGGGGCACCTGAGACCAGCTCACTGTGCACTAGTTCCGGCTGGAAATGATGAAGCCTGAACCGGGGGAGGGGAGACAGACAAGCCCAGGTTCAGGCTCTGCACTAAGAACAAGGAAGGTGCGTGGCACACACCACATCATCTTGGTTCACCAATTCCATGTCAAAGGAGGAAGGACAGATGCTGAAGTGTCTGGCAGTATAAATAGCACAGTGAAAAACAGGCTTAAGGCCACAAGTATTAAGTCTTGGTGGGGCTTAGCACAAGTGACTCCATTTGGGGCCCGTTTATTTATTTATTTACTTTTCATTTGTTTTTATTGATTTTAGAGGAAGGGAGAGGGAGAGATAGAAACATCAATGATCAGAGAGAATCATGGATCCGCTGCCTCCTGCACGCCCCACACTGAGGATCGAGCCCACAACCCAGGCCTGTGTCTAGACCAGGAATTTCACTTTGACCTCCTGGTTCATAGATCGACATCCAACCGCTGAGCCACACTGGCCAGGCTTGTTTGTTTGTTTTTAAGAATTTCTTTAGAGTATATTACCTAGTGGTGGAATTTCCTGGGTCAACACAAGGATGTGTGGTGAGAAGGCCAAATCACCCTCCCGAAGTCTTAGAGCACTTGGCGCTCTTACGGAAGTGTTTCCCCCGCTTGCAACAACGTGGATTCTAGGAATCTTTCACACACTTACCCTCGCTGATAACGGGAGTCAGGGTCCACGAGGCAGGGGCTCTGACGCAACCTCTGCAAGCTGAGAGCATTGAAATAGTTTTCAGTGACTTTCACAGCACGTGTGTATCTGTCATAGTTATACTGTGCAGTATTTAAAACAAGTACTTATATTTTAAAATACTTAAAATCCACCATGTATCTGTGGATCCCATTTCTCCGTTCCCTGTGATGTAGACTAGAGAGGGTGATGCTTTCATTTTGAGTTAATTTCGCCTTTCTACATGCCAGACGATAGCACTGCCTTTGTGAATATCTCCCACTCCTCTAGTCCATTCTCACGCAAAGTGATTCAAAATCTCTCAGTTGAGCATTACTGTTAATCACAGTTTTAATTAAAGAAATATCAGTGTGTGTATGCTGTAAAGCCTCCAACAAGTAAGTGGTTCCGCTATCCTGGGCCTCTGATCAATATCTCATTCAATTTTCCTTTGTAATTCGTGCCCACTTTTCTCCTTTAATACAGCCCTACTGATAATTTGGGTTCCTCCCTGTGCCTGCCCCATCCTGCCCTGAGTAATTCTCACTTCCAACCTTCTGAAGCCCATCTCTGTCTTCTTGGCAATCCCCACACATTCAGGGGGTGATTGTCTATCTTGTGACAGTGAGATTTCCCCCTGAAATCCTATCAGCTCCAGGGGAGCCCGCAGCCAGCAGACTGAAGCCTGGGTGGGAGGGCAGCACCGCCAGGAGGGCGAAGGGCGGAGGGCGGCGGGCGGCGGGCGGGAGGCGCGCTGTTCCGTTCCAGTAGCCGCTTTCCGGGTCTGTCTGCTTCCCCGTCGTCTCTGAGCTCACACAGGCAGCAGCCCCGTCTGTACGCTGACTCGCAGAGGCTTCCATGGAGCAGGCTCCTCGCTGGCCCTGTGTCTGATCTCCTGCCACGGCCCCAGCGCCTGTCTCTCCCGCAGCAGACAGGACAAGTCCTTGCAGGCGCGCAGCGCAAGTACCTGGGGAGAGAGCGGAGTGTGTGTGCCTGCCGCGGAGGAATAGGTCATTCTTGAGGGAGGAGTAATTGCCCACCATTTACTTGAAAAGCCTTTTTCTTCCCAAATTAGTGTGTTCTGTGTGCCACCTTGTCTCCGTGGCTCCATCGTTCCTCCCCATCCCTGTTAACGTTGAAGCTGGAGGGTTATGGCTCTGGGGACAGAGAGGAAATGAGCAGGTCGAGGAACCTGCTGAGGCTGACATTTCACGCGAGGCGAGTCAGCTTACGTTTCTCTTTTGAATTATTGTGTGTTTTTTTAAAAAGCCAAAGTCAGTCGTAATTTCATGCCATTTGTCATGTGGAAGCTTGTCATCTAGAATCCTTACTGGACACATTTCCTGAACAAAGCTTGATAAATCAAGTGGTCTGACACACGCCTGGAAACCAGAAGTCCTCACCCTGGAACCTGGGTCTTAAACTTGAACCCCGCGTCGCCTGGGGCAGGTCATGTAACATCTCACCTCCGTGCCGTCGGGAAGGGGTGAGCTCTAGGACGGCTGGCGGAGAGCTGCGAGGATGCATTTGGAGCTCCAGGTCACCGACAAAGAACATGGGTTTGGTCTGGGGACTCCAGTTTCTGAAACTGAAACACCAGGAGACTCTCCAGCTAGAACAAGTGAGAAGTCAGCATAAACTCCTCTCTCCACTGAAAGCACAGATGGGAGATCTCCAACAGACACATCACGCCTTGGAAGAATACGTTCGGGACCCCCTGAGAGAGAGGAGGTGGCGAGCAGTCAGATAGACAATTTAACGAGCCACGTGAGCATCTTGGTAAAGAATTGATTAAAATGGGCCAACTAGCAGAGCAACTAGAAAAGAGGACAGTTTTGTGGTGGGTACCCTCAACAAGGAACTTGAAGGAGCAAAGTATCTGAAGGACATTAGCAGCAGCTTGAGGGCCACAGGATGGCTGCAGCTCAACAAGACTGCGTGCGCCGCTCCCGCACAGCTCAGGCAGTCAGCGGCAAGAGCTTGGAGTGTAGCTGACCTGGAATGTCACATCCAAGGAGCACTGAGGAAGCCACAGCGAGACTGGGTGAATTCACTTCCAGCAAAATAACGTAATAGTATTGGAAGATACAATAAAAAGACTCAGATCTACAATTTTAGAGACTGAAAAAGCACAAAATAAATCTCCCAGAGTGGATTCCTTCGTCAAGACTTTAGAAGCAGACAGAAATTACTACAGGAGTGAAGCTCAGAATCTGAGGAAGATGAGCAGAAGTTCATCTGAGAGTCCAAGGCGCCCGTCTCCATCTTCCCGGGGTACAAACTGATGGAGCGCTTTTGAAGACAACAAGAGACGGTGAAGAGCTTAACTGCATGCTGGGAAAATAGCGTCATTTGGCAGAAATTCAGGGTAATATCAAGACTTACATCTGAGAGAGGCAAGACCTTCCTTCTTCATGAACAGGCACAGGAAGAAATTGCTCGACTTCAACAAGAAATTATAAAAAGCCGTAAGCCTCCTAAATCAACACAGCACATGCCATCCTCCGGCGGGTGGAGCCTGGAAGAGGTAGAGCCTTCACTGATCTACGAAGAATGACCACAGAACGGGATAGCCGGAGGGAAAGGCTAACGACTGCCCAGGAGCCTGCATTTCACCAGAAAGCTCACTTGGGACAAAGGCCAGAGGATCTGGCGTGTGCAGTTCCTAATGTAAAGAAAAATCACTTCTGCACTTTTGGCTATAAGCTGTCCGTGGCTTTCCCCTCTTCCTTTTTTCCTGTGTTCAGAGAAGTTATTTTTCTAAATAAGGGTTATAATCCTAAAATATTGAAGGTGGTATATCTGGTGTAAATTGTCAATTCTTTGGTGTTTATTTTCTTTTAAAAATGTGAGTAAAATCTTTTTTATGTTAAAAAAAGGATAAATACCTCTGTCTCGGGATGTTGAAAGGATTAGTTAGTCTGTAAAGAAGGTTAAAGATGAAAAGTGCTTTAACAGTGCTTCTCACAGCATGCTTGCTCAGGAAAGAGGGCCGCTCTATGCTCACCACTCGCTCTCACACTGGACCAGGAAGGCAGGTCAGAGCGGTATAGGCGCCGTAAACCGGAGCGCGCTCACCGGCTGGCATCAGACACGGGCTCGGGCTGTCACGGAGCACCCCGGTCTGGGGGCTTCGCAGGAGCCGAGCTGCACTCGGTCATTCGTCAGAGCTCGGACTCCCTCAGGAAGAGGGCCTTCCACACAGCTCCCCCTATTCCACCGCGGTCTCAGGATTGACTTCCAAGGGGACATGCAACTTCAAGTTGGTGCTGGGAGGGTTGGCAGGGAAGTGTATTTTTCTCTGTTTTGAGGAGGGAATAGAATAGAAAACAAAACCATATTCTCTCCTTTTTCTCTTCCCTCTCTTCCAGTTTCGTCATAGGGATGAGAGGGTGTTGCTTTAGCCTTTTCTCCGGACGGATTAGTGCTGATGTTAAAAATTATTTAAGGTGTCTATCTGTAGGCCTAATTCCATTTTCCCCTGGAAACCAAGTTCACAAAAAGGGCCAGTGTTTTGATTTTTCCAGTAAAACGTTATGACGACATGCACTGCTGGCTTCTGGGCCACGGGTACCTGAGAGTAGCCATGTAGAGCGGAGAAGTCCTGGCCCCCCGAGGCCGTGGGGAAGACGTGAATGTTACGTAATTAGCACAAAATTCAAGTTTCCCGTCTGGATTGCACAGAGGTGGTGGGAGGGTTCAGTGGGCAGAGGAGAGAGAGTTGCAGGGCAGCAAACCATGGCAGAGAGCCCGGAGGAGCCGGGAAGCACAGAGCTGAAAGGGGACGGAAGGAAGTGTGGGCCCGTGGGCCGGCAGTCCTTCCGGTGGGAAGGGGAAAGGCGCCTGGAGAAGGGCAGGACCAGGGCCGGGCCGAGGGCTTTGGGGGCCTCGTTGCTTTTCTCCGTGGAAGCGGGCGGTGCGTGGTCAGGCTGTTCCTCTGCGGCTGGTGAGCGGCCCGCTGACCCGGGAGGCAGGCAGAGCTCTCCCGGCTGCTCTGCGGGGACGCGGAGGCCCGGGGTGTTCGTCCTCTGTGGGAGGCAAGTGAGGCGCTGAAATACTCACACCCTCGCCCAGGCAGAAGGGCCACTGACCGTCACACAGGCTTCAGAAACAGGACTCAGTGAGAGAAATAGCAGCCTTTGAACTGAAAACACTACATGAGTAGGGTCCCTAACCGCCGTCACTGTGTGTCTGTGAGCATGCGGAAGGGCCTCCATTCCTCCCACTGTCGACTGAATGCCATTTCCCTCAGTGCCACATGTGTGAAAGGGTTATCCTCAGGTGATCACTCCTAATTAAACTTGTTCCGAACGGCAGATCCAAACAGTGCTAATGATTGTGCCTTCTCCCAAATCTCTCACAGCAAAACCCTAGAAGATCGGCTGAAACTTGAAGCAAAAAATGGGACGTTGAGTGTGTCCGACACCACAGTCGGCAGCAAGCAGCTGACATTCACGTTAAAGAGGGTGAGTCGTTTTCTGGCGTCACTTCTTGGCTCACTGGCACCTGGCGGCAGAGTGCCGTGGAGCCCTCGCCTGCCTCCCCGCGGCCAGGGCTGAGGGCTGAGGGCTGAGGGCACCCTGCGCGCCTTGGGCGGAGCCGGGCGATTTTCCAGGGTCCTGGTGACCCGAGGTTGGCACTGCTGGTTTCTGGGCCACGGGACCCGAGAGTAGCCGTGTAGAGCAGAGTCCTGGCCCCCCGGGGCCGTGGGGAAGACGTGAAGCTTCTGTGGCTTTAGGACCAAGGAGGGCGAGTGAGCCGTTGGTGACAGTGCCGCGCAGCGGCCCAGGAGTCGGAGTTCAGAGGGGACTGGTTGCTGGGGTCCTGTTCTCACGGTTCCTGAGAGCCCGTCTTCAGGGTCACACATGAGGCCTGGCCCACGTCAGAGGGAGACCAGGTGCTTCCATGTCGGCTGTTAACTAACGAGTAAAACCAGATGTTGTATTTTTTCTCATCCAGTAGATTTCCCTTAATATGTTTTGTTAGCAAGTGGGAAAGAATGCCAAAGATTCTACCTCTGATTTTTAAAAATTGAGATGTCGTTCAGAGACCTTAAAACTCACCCTTGACAGTGTACAGGTCAGGGTGTGCGCTGTGTGGTCATCACCGTTACCCAATTCCAGCACAGCCTCATCACCCCGAAGGAAACTCATGTTGCCCCGTTTCCCCGGCCCTGGGCAACCCCGGGTCTATTCCTGTCGGTGGATTTGTCTGCCCGGACATTCCCTATAAGTGGAATCACACGGTGCTTCCTCTGGCGCCGCCGGCTCTCCCGCACCACGCCTTCGGGGGAACCAGTGGCAGCTGGAGCGGAACGCCACTCCTTTTGGGGCTGAGGAGCTCTGCATCGTGCGGAGGACACGTGTCGCTTGTCCATCTGTCTGTTGATGGACACGTGGGCTGTTTCCCCTGTCCTGGCTGTTAGGAATGACGCTGCCGTGGGACCTGGGGTAGAAGGCTTTGTGTGGACGTGTGTTTTCGTTGGTCTCGGGGGTGTACCTAGGGGTGGAATTGTGACTCATAACTTTCCGAGGAGCTGCCAGGCTGTTCTCCAAGGTGGCGGCCCGTTTGCACGCCCAGCAGCCGTGCGCAGAGGGTCCAGGTCTCCTCGCCCTCACTGCACGTGTGTCGTCTTTTCCATAGTCGTCATGTCTGTTGTCATGTTAACGTGCGTCTCCCTAAAGGCTGTCAGCATAGAGCATCATGTATGTACTGACTGGCCATCTGTGCATTTTCTTTGAAGAAATGAGTTCAAATCCTCTACCCGCTGACCTCTGGTCCTTCGTGGCTCTCAGGTGGCATCAGCCTTGCCATATGATAAGAACTTTTTTTTAGTTAGCGTTCATCATCTCACATACATATAATAAAAAGCAAAAAAAAATGGCAAACTTTTTCCTCATGACAAGAACTCCTAGGGTTTACTCTCAACAACTCCCACCTAGGCCCGGGTCCCACAGCGGTGCGCGGTCGGCGGTGACCAGGCATCGGCGCACCCGCCGCCCGGCACCTGCCTGTGTTGGAACCGGAGGTTGTACCTACCGCCCACCTTCCTCCAGCCCCTCCGCCTCCAGGGGAGTCTTTTGTCCGGGGTGAGAGCGTTTCAGGCCGAGCAGCCCCCTTTTAGAGCCAACAGGGCACAGGCCAGCGGGCGCCCAGGCGTCCGTTTCCAGCTTGAGGAACTCGTGTCCCTGCAGTGTTTTGCGGTGGCTGTCTGTGCGGTCCTGCCAGCTCAGAGAGCACCCGAGCCCTGGCTGTGCTGTAAGCTGCTCAGCCTCGCCGCAGCGGGGACACAGGCGGGAGCGCGGCCGTTTGGAGCGGAGGAGCCGGCTGGCCGAGTGACGAGTGCTGGACGCCGCTCTCAGCAGCCGGCGGGGCGGGCGGGCGGGCTGCCGGAGGCCCGGTCAGTGGGAGCAGGTCTCGGGCTGTCAGGGCCGTGTCCGTGTTTGAAAGCAGCCGGAGCCTTTGGAACCAGCGCTGGCGAAGGCGTGCTGCGTCGTGGCTGGGTCACTCTGTGCGCGGTGCTGTCTCCTGGAGGTGGCTCTTCCCCAGGGACCGTCCCTTCGGGGCGTCCGGCAGCGCGGTGTGGGGTGCAGAGCCAGGCTCGGGGCTCTGTCAGGGCGCCTGTCCCGCCTGGGAGGTGGCGTTCCTGTGTGACAGGGACAGTGGGCCTTGTCCTGCGGCTGCAGCCAGGGCCGCGGTTGTCAGGGCGGAGGCTGGCGCAGACCGTGTGCCGTGGGCGGCTGGGCTGAGAGCGGGTCGTGCTGTTGGCATTCGGATGTGACCAAGGGCATGTGGGCCTTTCTTCTCTTTCCCTCATTGGTTTTCTCCTTCAGTCTGAGCAGCAGAAGAAGCAGCAGGCGGCCGAGAAAATGCACCGGCAGGAGAGGAAAGCGCTGCGTCGCCCAGCCGGCCACCTCAAGTCCAGGCGCCAGCGAGGGCGGCCCTTTCCCTGAGCGGATGGACCGCGCGGACTCAGCAGCTCCGTCCCCCGGCCGGTCATCGGTGGAGCACGGGTCCGCTCCCGCCTCCATGGTCAAGACCGGCAACTTGTCCAACCGCCTTCTGGGTCAGAGCGGTGTCCCCGGGCACAAAAGGTGTGCACCCCCCCCAACCCCCCCAAGATCATCCTTTCCCAGTTTCAATCAGTGGACCAGGTGGTTGGTGTTCACCTTGTGAAACGGGGACCAGGGCCTGGGGGGTCCTGTGCTGACGGTGCCGGCTGAGCCTGTCCCCGAGCTTCCTCTGACAGCCCCGCCTCTCACAGTGGACACCAGAAGCACGCGTGGCTCAGCTCCTGTGCAGCCTTGGTCATGCATATGTATGTGTGTGTGAGTGAGCGCGTGTGTGCATGTGTGTGTACGTGTGTGTGTGTGTGTGTGTGTGTGTGTGTGTGTGTGTGTAAGTATGCTGGTAGGTGTGCTGCTGGTATATCAGTTTGGGATTTTTTAAAGTATTTTTATACCAAGAGAATATAAAATAATGGTAATAACTTAAAACAAGAAATGGAAGCTACGGGGTATTCTTTTATACTCAGCTCAAGATTACATTCAGACTTTTTTATGTTTCTCACCGGCATAGAGAGAAATGGCTGATGAACACATTCATAAAAATAAATACTGTGTATGAATGGCTTCTTTAAACAGACCCTTTCTGTGAGCTCATCTGAGAGTTGAGGTTGGTTCCTGTTTCTCGGGTGTTGGTGTGGCTGCGCCCCTGGAGCGGCAGCGGGTGGTGGGTGATGGACTCCGCCTGGGAAGCCGGAGGCTGTTCACTAGCCAACAGGCTGCGGAGCTGTACTGCCTGGCCCGGACCGGGGTCCCCGTTCCTCTGGCCTCTGCTCTCCTCTTGCCTCCTCCGCTCGGTCCGCTCTCAGATCCCCTCTCTCCGGTCCTGTCTGCTCTTCTGTGCAGACTAGCTGGCTCCACAGGCCGGGGCAGCGTGGCTCCCACGTCCACGTCTGTGGTCTGAGACGTAGATTTTTCCCCACAAAGTGTATGTCGGTGTCTGTGCGGGGCGGGTGTGTGTATGTCGGTGTCTGTGCGGGGGGGTGTGTGTGTGTGTGTGTATGTCGGTGTCTGTGCGGGGGTGTGTGTGTGTGTGTGTGTATGTCGGTGTCTGTGCGGTGTGTGTGTGTGTGTGTGTGTGTGTGCGCAGAGACCCCATCCCCAGCTCGTGTCGGGGTGCCCGCGGCCTCCGCCCACTCAGTGCCTGGTGCTGGCTGCTTTCCTCCTTCAGCTTCTTGTCCCCTCCTGCCCCCCATGCACCTCCTCTCCCAAAGGACGGCTTCAGCGCCCGGCGTCCCTGGCTTCCTTCAGGCCCAGGCCCAGGCTTCCTGGGCCCAGTGCTCCCGGCCTTCCCTGGGCTTGGGCCCTTCCGCCCTGTGCCTGCCCCCGGGCCCCTCTCCCTTCCTGGGCACCCCCGGCGGTGTGGGAGCGTGTGCCCTGGTGGTGGGCCCAGCCGCGGAGCGCAGGCTGCAGAGGGACTGCGTCTGCTCTGGAGCGAGGCCCTTCCAGGTCTGGGCCTCAGCACCGCCAGGTCCCGGGGGGGGGCGGGGGGGCATCCATCTGGGACGCTGGCAGCCAGCAGCCTGGCCGGGGGGAGGCCCTGTGGCCTACCCGGTCTGAACTTGGCCTGTTTATTTACCTTGAGTCGCACTTCCTCCCATAACACGAGCCCAACACTGTGCTTCGGCGAGGGCGGACTGAGGCTGCACTTGAGGGGAGCACCTGGCACAGACGGAGGCTCACGGGAACGGACACGGCGTCTCTCACCAGCCCCCCACCTCTGCACACCCCCTCTCCACTCACCGTCCTTTAATGTGGAAGGGTGTCTAGAGCTTCAGTTCGGGGGACTCCTGAAAGGGCAGGCGCAGGGCCTGCTGGGAATCTGGCCACGGCTGCAGGATCCCCTCCGCCCGCTGTCCCCCTGCGGGGAGGGTAGGACGCCTCAGGC
The DNA here is from genome assembly GCF_027574615.1 of Eptesicus fuscus. Classification (NCBI taxonomy): domain Eukaryota; kingdom Metazoa; phylum Chordata; class Mammalia; order Chiroptera; family Vespertilionidae; genus Eptesicus; species Eptesicus fuscus. The sequence goes on along the minus strand of NC_072488.1, from coordinate 2,397,215 downwards.
TCCTGTGAAGTAAAAGGTACGGGCTCTGTAGCCCCTCATTTCCTGTGTTTGCTATAGGTTGCTTACTTGCCCTAGGACACCCCGTTCTCCTGGGCCCCAGGCTGTGTCGGGAGGGGCCCTGGGGCCAGCGGCACTGAGAAAAGGCTGGGGCGCGGGAAGGGACGGCAGCTGGATGCCTGGGGGAGGAACATGCTGGTCAGAGAAGCCCCCAGAGGGCTGGTAAACCGCCTGACTCAGTGGCTCAGAGGTGGGGCCAGAACTTTCTATCATCACAGCCACCACTGCTGACCTGGGCCCCGCTTTGAGGACCACTGAGCCAGAGCAGAGGCCTGGGCGGGGTTTTGCCTGGATGTTCAAGGAACAGCCTGTTGGCCACGTGGCCGAGGGAGAGGGTCAGACTCTCCTGTGGTGGAGGCAGCAGCAGGTTGGTGCCAGCCGGTTCCCGCCGCGGCCCCACCACTCCGGGAGCATCAGGTTGAGTGTGGGCGCCAAGGCCCGTGGGTGTGGGTGTGGGCTCTGCAGGCTGAGTCCACGGGGAGTGGCAGGTCCCACCCTCTGGACCTCCGGCACTGCCTCTCTTCCCTCGGGAATCCCGGCAGCAGCCTGGCCTGGCAGCCTTGTCTGCAGACAGACGACAGCAGAGTCTGCAGCCCAGACGCACTGTGGGAAGCAGGCTTTCAGGGTGAGGGTTTTCAGAACCAGATCGGGTCTCCTGAGTGGAGACGGAGGAAGGAGAAGGAGCAGGCCTGGCCTGGCCCAGACTTGCTCGAGGCTGAGCTGCTGCCAGAGGCCAGGCCATTTAACCCATCCGTGCCTCGGTGTCTCCATCTGTAAAATGGGTTTAATAACCTCTGTTCCCTAAAGACTTCAGAGGGTGGTTATAGAGCCTAATGAGTGAGGTGCATTGAACTCCTCAGAAGAAAGGTGTAACGAAGTATAAAGCACTATTGTAATTAGTTCTCGGGTTGCATCTTGTTTTAATGGGGTTACCATGACAACAGGTTTATTTGAAAAACATGTAAAAGGGCGTGGCTATAAATCTCAATAATCAGTAAATGTTTTGTGCTGCTTTCTGTTGTGATTAAGAACCTTTACCAATAGTGGTGCACCGTCAGCCATTGGTTCCGGTGACATAACTTGCGCGCAGCGTGCCTCCGCCCAGGACCGCGCACCGGTTCTCACGGCAGCGAGCGGCGCTTGACACGCGACTCGGAATTAATGGACCCGCAGTGCCTGGCTCCACAGCTCGAGCGGTGGTTCCTCTGCGTAAAATGGAGATAGAGCCCCAGTACTATCGTTCCCATCCACACTTTCACTTACCGCGGGCTCAGTTACCTGTGGTCCACCCGGTCCAAAAACATGAAATGGAAAATTCCAGAAATAAACAATGTGTCAGTTTTACATGTGCGCGTTCTGAGTGCCGGGATGAGATGTGCTGTCCCGCTCCGTCCCACCAGGACGTGGTCACCCCTTTGACCAGCATCTCCACGGCTGTCACGGATCCCTCCCGGTGCTCGTGTTGAGGTCCCCCTTACGTTACTTAGCGAGGCCCCAAAGCGCCAGGGCGGTGGGGCCGGCAATTCGGACGTGCCAGGGAGGAGCCCTGACGTGCTCCGTTGAGAGAGGTTTATCTGCGGGAAAAACACAGCATATGTAGTGTTTGGTGCTGTCCGCGGTTTCAGGCACCCACGGGGGGAGGCAGGGGGTGGGGAGGTCTTGGAACGCATCCCCTGTGGAGAAGGGCACTTTGTATGGACGCTGGCTACGGCAGTCCGGGCTCTCCAGAGCACAGAACCAACAGGAGAGAGATTTCCTGTGAGGCATCGGCCCGCGTGCTGACGGAGGCCGACAGGTCCCGGGATGTGCAGGCCGCAGGCTCCAGACCGCGCAGAGCCCGAGGCCGCGTTCGCAGCCTTCCTGCTCCCGCACCGCCTTTCTCCGCAGAGAGCTGCAGGCAGGCACCCCACGCAATTCGATGAAGAAACTGCCAGCTCACCCTTCGCCTGGGGAGTCCTCGGGGCCACACCAGCCACGGGGTTCAGCTCGTGTTACTTTCTAACTCTTGGCTGTTGGGTTGCCATCATCCTCTGTACCCTTGACCCTCAAATGAACCACTCCCAGCCCCGCAGGTCCCAGGAGACCGGTGTGTCGGCCACAAAGCCCGTCCCAACCAACGCAGAGGTGGGGAGGGAGGGACAGAGTGCCCCATGGGTCTGCCCCGTGGCCTGGCTTCTGGGGGTGACAGGTGGCGTGCACAAGGTGGGGGCCGGCCTGGTTCTCATGGGGCCCAGAGTGGCCTACACCTTGGTGAACTTGATCCACTATGTGATACCGTTCCATCTGTATGGGTAACCATAGCAGCATCCTGGTCTGGGGGGCCACACTCCTCCCCACCTGAGAGCCCCAGGTGTCACGGGCTCAGGTAACCCTGAAACCTGAGCTGTCACATTCTTCTTCACCCCTTATTTATTTATTTATTTATTTATTTATTTTGCTGATTTCAGAGGGGGAGACAGAAACATCAGTGATGAGCCAGATCCGGTGTGGCTCAATGGATAGAGCGTCAGCCTGCGGACTGAAAAGTCCCAGGTTCGATTCCGGTCGGGCACATCCCCAGTAGGAGGTGTGCAGGAGGCAGCTGATCCATGTTTCTCTCTCATTGAAGTTTCTAACTCTCTATCCCTCTCCCTTCCTCTCTGTAAAAAATCAATAAAATATATTTAAAAAAAAAAAAAGAAACATCAATGATGAGAGAGAATCATGGGTCAGCTGCCTCCTGCACGCCCCACACTGGGGATTGAGTCCAAACCCGGGCCTGTGCCCTGACCAGGAATCGAACCCTGACCTCCTGGTTCATAAATCAACACACAACCACTTAAGCCATGTTGGCCAGGCTCTTTACTCGTTTTTAACTGTTGGGGGGCACGTCTAGAAAGCAGCTCTGGGAGCCCCACCGCTCCCTGGCCCCGCTGTCCTCCCTGCCCCGGCCGTCCTCCCTGCCCCCGCTGTCGTCCTCCCTCACCCAGGCTGCCCTCCACTAGCCAGTGATCCTGCTAAGACGCTTGAGCGCTGGGAGCCAGGGAGCTGACCAGGCCCCGAGAAGCCTCTCCGGTTCCTTCCCCTCGACGTGTCTGTGAAGGTCCCTGTGAGCACGACTGTGTGGAAAGGTCCTGGAATAGGAAACAGGGTCCCAGCTGAGTGTCTGGCTACTGAGTCTTTAAAAACATGAAGAGCGTTTCCTTCGCGGCTGCCGCGTGTGCAGGTCCTGCCCGGATCTGCACATCCTGATGACTCAGTCGGATTTCCCTCCGTCCCCCGGTCTTGCATGATTGTGCGCGTGAAGCTGGGGTGGCACCGTGGGCACCCGGGCCAGCCTCGCTCCATCACATGGCACTGGCCCCCTGAGCGGGCTTTGCCCTGCTAACCCGGCCGCTGCGGAGTGGAGACCGCCATGCGGTAGATAGCTAACAGTGGCCTGACCCTTCATGGGGGCCAGGGGGTTCTCTTTCATTTTAATTTTTTTAAATATATATTTTTATTGATGTCAGAGAGGAAGGGAGGAGAGAGAGAAACATCAATAATGAGAGAGAATCATTGATCACCTGCCTTCTGCACGCCCCCTAATGGGGATCAAGCCTGCAACCTGGGCATGAGCCCTGACCAGGAATCGAACCATGACCTCCTGGTTCATAGGTCAATACTCAACCACTGAGCCCCGCCAGCTGGGCAGGTTACTCTATTTGAACCACCCTTAAGTGCGCAGTTCAATGTGTAAGTACATCACATTGTTGCTCACGTGTGGTGGGCACCCACCGCTGACCATGCCCATGAGGAGAGCCGCTGGTGGAAGGAACGTGGGCCCCCACGCTCAGACGCCCCCTTCCAGACCACCGTGTGAGGAATAAGGCTGTGCCTCAGGCCCCTGGCATTTCCGGCTGCCGGGTGCTGCCGCTTTGCCCGCAGCCTCACCATCAAGTGCGCTGCCAAGCTGGCGTCCTTGCAGCTGTGCCCACAAGGGCCACCCCAGGCCATGTCTGTCGTGCTGCGCCGTGCCCCCCTGGACGTGAGAGGAAGAGCCCTGACTAGGAAGAGCCGTGGACGGGGTGTGGCTGGTCCCCAGGTTCTCCTGAGCCGCAGGTGGCCCTGCGTGCGGCCGCAGGTGGACGCTGAGGATGGGCCCCGCGGAGCCCAGCTCGCCCTCCATGTACACCGAGGGCCACGAGCGGGTGTATGTGCTCCTGTCTGCCCACATGCGAGCAAACTAGTTCTCAAGGCCAGGCCTGGTCTTGCTCGGCCGGGCACCCCTGGGGGCCCTGCTCCAGGCCGGGCAGCAGGAGGGCAGATAAGAGACCCCCAGGGCCTTCAGGCACATCTGCTCACGGGCTCTAACCACAGGAGGTGGCGCTTTCCTTGTCTGAGGCCGTGTTGGCAGGACGGGGCTGAGCCAGCTCAGCTGCCAAGTTCCAGGACCCTGCAAACTGCCCCTTGTCTGATTGCCGGTGCGTCACCTGGCAGAGGCCCTGGGAGGGCCCGGAGTGTACCGGCTCAGCTGTGGGAGCTCAGCCCTGGCATGATGCACTGTGGGTGCATCCCGGCCGCACCGGATACCGTCGGAGTGACTGCCTTGCCATTTTCCCTGCTGGGCTGCGCACCACACGGGAACCTGGGTTTCAGGAACACGGGATAGAGTCTCGGGGTGCTGCGCCTCCCACAGCCCGGCCCTCAGTGCCGAGAGCTGGGAGTGCCCCGGGCCAGCGGCCCAGTCTGCGGGGCTCCATTGGGGCAGCCCTGGCCGTCAGCACAGCGGCCTCAGCGGGGAGGCCTCCAGGCTCGGCGGTCTGTGATGGGGAGATCCTGATCGGTTGAGGCTTGCTTGATAGGCTGGAAAGGAGGGTTCCCTTGTGAGAGGGAGTCTGAGCCCCCAAAGGTGGGCCTGAGCAGGCCGTGTGCACGGTGCAAGGGCGGTCAGCGCCGCGGGGTCTCGCAGGGCCGTGGGCAGCTCTCTGGGCTCTGGTTTGCTGGCGAGTGGAGTGTGTGTTGGTGGGGGACAGCCCCCAGGCCCCCCCATAGCGACATCCGACGTCAGGGAGGATGCGTGCAAGACCTCTCTGCTCGGCCTCACCCTGAGGGTGAGGGTGTGAGGGCAGCGAGGCCGAGCCGCATTATTGCTTCCTGGGGTGCGGGCGGCTTCCTGCCCATGGAGCGGCCCCAGCGGCGGCCCCTCCCTGGAAAGGCTGCAGACGGCGCGTCCGGCACAGCTGGCGGGTTTCCGCCTCATTGTTCGAAGAGCTCTCCGGAGTAAATATGGAAAAAGCCAGCGGGCGCGACAGGCCGCCTGACCCCGGGTGTGCCAGGCCTGGGGGACCTGGCCTGCCCTGCCCCTGGCCCCCTCCTCCCGGCAGTGATACTGGGGTGCCCCGCCGACAGGCCTCACAGGAGAAGGGTAGCATCATTTCAGGGGCAGGGGGATCCCCACTGCCCACAGCCATGTGGGGGCCTAGAGAGCCGAGCTTTCCCCGGGGTGACCGGCGGGGAGGGCTCTGTTGCTAGAGGTGTTAACCAGCCCCCTCGCCGCCCGCCCTCACCCGCTCTCTTCCCTGGGGCGCCCTGCCCCCCGCCCCCAGGCACCCCCCCTGCCCTCAGCTCAGCTCAGCGGGCGCTGCACATGGGGAGCCTCACGTGTCCCGTGTCCCGCGTCTGCGTCGCTGCCTTTACTTGTCCCCGCGTGAAGTCGGAGCAGGTTCACGTTCCACTAAAGGAGCGCCAGTCAGAGGCGACGGCTGCCTGGACGGTGGCGAGTGCCTGCCGAAGGGTCTGGTCAACCAGGAGGGGCCCCCGGAGAGCTGCCCCCACCCGGGGCGGGAGGCATGGGAGCAAGTGTCCCGAAGGCCTTGTAGCCACAACTGGGGGGGGGGGTCTCTGTAACTAACGGGGACACGCAGGCCGGTGTCGCGGGGCCTGTCACCGCCCGGCGACTCCCTGGCGCACCGCCCTGCGCCCACCAGCGCGCCTGCCGCTCAGCGAGCTGAGGTCCCAGGACTCCGCCTTCCCGTGGCAACCCCGCTCCAGCGTGCCCTCTGCCCGGGGACACCTCCCACCCTCCCGGAGCCCGTGTGGCCTCTTCCTGCACAAGCTGACGTGGCCCAGGGACCCGTGCCACTTGGGGAGTCCGTGTTCCTCGCGGAGCGGAGCGGGCGTCCTGCCAGGTCCCGCCTCCTCCCCGCGCCCGGCCCTCGCCCGGCCCGCAGCCACCTGGGCCCGAGGACAGGGCCGCCCCCGGACGAGGTAGGTGCTGAGAGGCCGTGCCAGCCGGTGGCTCGTGTGGCCAAGTGGCAGAGGCGCCCCTGGCTTGGCATTTCCCCGAGGGGGAGCGTGGTGTGGCCTCTAACCCCCTCGCGGCCAGCACCCCGTGGTGGTGGATTTGACTCGCTCGGACCCTTTCGGATCCTGCTGCCCACCCGGCCGGCACCTCGGTCTGCACAGCGACCTGCCCTCCGGCCTCCGACAGCTGCCGCGGGCTCGCGCCTCCCTCCCCGGATGCCAGCTCACCGGTGACCCGGTTATGCCGAGACGGGCCTGGCTTGTGCCACTTCTCAGAGCCAGTCTCTCCAGACGGGAGGCCTCAGGCCGAGGCCACGTGCGGGTCCGAGCCCAGGAGAGGAGAGGCCTCCGGAGGGAAGGGCTGGGGTCAGCCACCCGCGGGCGGGGTGCCTGCGGCGGGCCCCCCAGCAGAGCTGGGACCGCACCTGGCCTGCAGCACTGCGGCCTGGACCCGCCCGCACCGCCCTCGCCCGGGAGCGGGGACACTGTCAGGGCCACGAGGCCGGCGTCCTGTGGGCGGGAAGCAGTGGCTCTGACAGCGGCCATTGCTTCCGGCCGGGCTCTTCCCCAGGGCCTGCTGGGCGGGCTGGGGGGAGAGGGACTCGCACGTTTTCTTCTCTGCCTCTCTCTGTTGTGTCTAGTTTCTCAAAGTCTACTTGCCTAATTCTGTCATTTAAAAGGAAGCATTTGAAATAGATTCTTAGAAAGGAAACCATTAACGATTAAAGATAAAAACTCACTCGACCAGCGTGGCTGTGGTTGAGTGTTGACCCATGAACCAGGAGGTCTCGGTTCGATTCCCAGTGAGGACACAGGCCTGAGTTGCAGGCTCCATCTCCAGTGTGGGGCGTGCAGGAGGCAGCTGATCCATGATTCTCTCTCATCACTGATGTTTCTATCTCTCCCCATCCCTGCCTCTCTGAAATTAAAAATTAAAAAAAGATACATGTATCTTGTGCTCAATTGCACCAGAGAAAGCAATCGTATTCTTACTAGAACTATTTTCTGAAGGGACAGTGTGTGTGTGTGCGCGCGAGTGAGTGTGTGCGAGTGTGTGTGTGCGTAAATGTGTGTGTGCGCGTGTGTGTGAGTGAGTGTGTGCGAGTGTGTGTGTGTGTGTGTGTGTGTGTGTGTGTGAAGTGCCTGCTGGGTGTGAGAAAGCATCACAACTGGGAAAATCTATTTTGTTTGCCTTCCGCTCCTGGGTCCCTAAGTTCTCTGCCACCAGATCCCTGTGGGTCCCTGTGGGTCCCTGTGGGTCCCTGTGGGTCAGCAGGGTCCCTTCGCTCCCGTCTCATTGCCAAGGAGTGGGTGGGGCCTGCTCGGCTGGGGCGTCTTGTTTTCATGAGGCCAGCGACTTCCGGCCCATTGCCCTCGGCTGGCCTTCACCTTCCTCAGCGGTGAAAGCCACGCGTTCTCTGGGCCCCGATCTTCGTAACCTGATCCCGGGCTCTGTCTCCCTTTGCAGAGAATGCCACGCCATACGCAGCCCCAGCGGCTTCCCGGGCTTTTCAATCACACATTGTTCTAAAGAGGCCGTTTCCAGCCGGGAAAGTGCCTTCTCCGTGTCCGCCCTGCAGTGACTCGTGAATAAAAGGAGTCCTTTGTGCCGGTCGCTATTGAGACATGATCTCCTCCAGGTCGGTAACAATGTCCCCAGTGTGGGGCCGTGGCCCAGCGTTACCCAATGCGTAGCAGCGTTCCCGGAGCGATTCGTTCTCACGATGGGTCACGTTGCACTGCTGTTTTCTAATGCTGTGTGGTGGCTAAGGGGTATGTCCTGGTGTAGCACCATCTTCTACACGGAGTGGCCAGACCATTATGACCGCCCCGTCGGTACTTCGTTGGGCCACCTTTTGCCTTCAATCCTGCGGCGATTCTTCTTGGCAGTGACTCCACGAGATGCTGAAAGGTGATGCGAGGAATCTGACACCATGCCTGATGAATAGCCCTGTCCAGTTCTGTGAGATTGGATGGTTGTGGAACCAGCTGCCTGACTGATGGCTCTTTTAACCCTTTGCACTCGCTTGCTTTTTTCTCGATTCCTTTATTCTACTCGGGATTTAATTTTTTAACTACCCCAGATTTTACAAAGCGCGGCAGTAGAATAAAAAACTGGAGTTTCTTTTCATACAAACTTATTTATTTGGATTTTTTTATATTTCAAATTATTGATACATTCAATACAATTCGACATACGAGCTGCTACCGATGCTAACCGTGTCGAGTCACACTCGACATCTGAGTGCAAAAGGTTAACTTCGTCCCACAAATGCTCAATTGGGTTGAGATCTGGTGATTGTGGGGGCCACCTAAGCAAGGTAAAGTCTCCTCATGTTCTTGAAACCACTCCTGCACAATACGAGCACCGTGGTATGGCGCATTGTCTTGTTGGAAGAAGCCATCTCCATTGGGATGCGCCATCAACATGATAGGATGAACCTGATCAGCAACGATACTTAGGTATGTTGTGCTATTCAGACGCTGTTCCACACGAATTAAAGGGCCCAAATCATGCCAGGAAAACATGCCCCAAACCATAGCACTGCCCCCACCAGCTTGAAGGGTTGTACTCATGCATGTGGGGTGTATGCTTTTATGCTGTTTGTTTCTGCAAAATTCTCACTCTGCCATCTGCATGATGCAACTGGACACGTGATTCCATCGGACCACGTGACTTTTTTCCAATGCTCGGCTGTCCAATCCTTGTGTTCCTGTGCGAATTGGGGATGTTTTATCTCGGTAACTGCAGACAGCAAAGGTGTTCTAACAGGCCTTCAGCTTCCATATCCCATACGATGCAGTGCACGGCTAATTTGCCTACAAACATCAGGTGGTCATAATAATCTGGCCACTCAGTGTATTCCATTATCTAGTTCATCTTAGCCTCGTGAACTTTTTCTATTAAAAGATAACCCCAGCCCTGGCCAGTTTGGCTCAGTGGATAGGATGTCGGCCTGCAGACCGAAGGGTCTGGGGTTCGATTCTGGTCAAGGGCATGTACCTCCGTTCCATTGCAGCCTCCTCCCCGGCCCTCCGCCTGGTCAGGGCGCATGCAGAAGGCAAACAATTGATGTGTTTCTCTCACATCGATGTTTCTCTCTGTCTTCCCCTCTTTCTTCTACTCTCTAAAAATCAATGGGAAAATATTCTTGGGTGAGTACTAAAAAGTTTTAAAGTTTTTTTAAAAAAAGATAAGCCCGCCCTGGCCCGTGTTGCTCACTGGTTAGCATAAGCTGTCAGGTGGGGCTGCCCCCCCCCACACACACACACACACACGAAAGCAAGATGCTTTAGTCAGGGCATCCCAAGGGTTTGGAGGCTGGTCCAGGGGTGGACAGGGGCCGTGGGTGCAGAAACACTGGGAATGCGTGGCGTTCGGGGCCTGGAGGGGTGCTGAGCGAGGTGTCTGAGCGCTGGTGGGACGGCGGAGGGTGTGCGGTGGGCAGGGGGCTTCAGACGCAGAGTCTGTTATTCTGCCCCCTTAGGCCTTGTGCTTTGGGGTCCGGTTCCACTGGGTGTGCACAGGAGCCAGTTTCGTTAACCCCCTTGTTCTTGTGGGGCCGCCTTGACTGAGTAGCAAGTCCCCCAATACCCGTGGAACCGTCCTGAGCGGCCTGTCTGTCCCGTCGGCTTGCTGGTCTGCTCCTGGCGGCACCGCGTTCATGTCCGTGACTTCGTGCTCACGGGGCCTCTTGTGGACTCTGGCTGGCCGTGGGCTGGTCCTGAGCCGGCTCTGCCCCTGGAGCGGAGGTCTGGGAGGAACCCCGAGCCCTGTCCTCACGACCCCCCCACCCCTCTGAGGCCCGAGCCCCCTGCATGACCGGATCCTGGGGGGAGAGGGGGTCATTGGCACCCACTCAGCCCTGAGAGGTGAGGAAATGACGCCACTCTCATTCGGAAGGCCACTCCCCGGTTTCGGGCGCCCGCATGGCCTCGCTGCGGGAACAGCGCTTCCCAGGTTAAGAAAGAACCATTTTCCAGACACACGATCAGAGATCAAAGCTGCGGCTCCAGGACAGGCGTTTCCAAACTGCCGGGCTGGACGGTTTGGTCTGTCGGGGAGCCGGGCTGGAAGGGGGGAGCCGGGAGAGGAAGGGGAGGAAGGCTGGAGGGGAGGGGAGCCAGCATCTTTAACCGCGAGCAGCAGCCAGACAGGAGGCCCCTCTCTATCTCAGCCCCGGGCATTGCGATGCCGAATAGGAAATGCCAGCCCAGCCCTGACGGCAGGGTGGAGGGCACACTCGCTCGGAGTGGCTGTGGCTGCTCAGCCTGCAGTGCGCCCTGGGAGCATCTGTTCCCACGTGGGGACGGACGCCCGTGAGGGGTGGCGATGGAGAAGGCCAAGTGCAGGGGCCGGGCAGCTGCTGGCGGCCCTCGGCCCTCGGCCGGGGCAGTGGCTGTGTGCTCAGGAGACGGCATGTCCTCGCTCCCTCTGGGGCTCGCCCGGCGGCCTCTCAGTGCCCTGGCAGATGACTCACAGCCCTCCAAGTTCCAGATGCCCGGAAGGATGCCCAGGTGTCCGATCCAGGACGCTGGTCTGTCTGCCATGTGCCTCCAGCGTGTCTGGTGGCGGTTGCACTTTGACCTGCCCCCTCATTCAGTCACTCGTTCCCCCACCCCCACCCCCCGCCACTGACCCTGGGTCCACCCTCGGGGCTGCTGGAGCCTCCCAGTTTCCCCGCGGTAACAAGCTCAGCCCGGGGGACCTGCAGGCAGCAACTGGGGGGTTGGGGGTGGGGGGTGGGGGGGCCTGCAGGCAACAACTGGGGGGTCGGGGGTGGGGGATGGGGGGCCTGCAGGCAGCAGTTGGAACACAGGGAGGCCTGTTGGCGGCCACGGCCATGAAGCTTTGTGGGGCCCCAGGAGCCTGGACCCGTGACCTCTGGATCTGTAGCTTCCTGCCAGGCCCTTCTCTTTCCTGAGCCTCCGTCTGCCTTCCTCCTGAGTCCCAGGCCCACTTCTCCTGGCGGCTTTACATCACTCCCAGCAGGACATCTGTCCCCGGACCCCCAGGCGCTCGGGGCCTCGTAGCCCATCAGAGCTCAGGGCCCCGGAGCGGCCACACTGGGGACGGAGGCGAGAGGAGGCCTCCAGCTCCAACCCCGGCTTCAGTGCCAATGTCGCCTACAGCCAGCACGTCAAACTCGCAGCCCCCGGGCCGCACGCCTCGTTTATTTGGCCCTTGTTAGCCTTTGAGTTTGACAAGCTCGGTCCACAGGCTCCGGGAGGGCAGCAAAGGAGATGAGGTTCCTGGGCGAAGCATGAGGGTCGGGAGACGCAGGCGGCTCAGCAGGGCGGGGGCCCACGTGTCTGCCAGACCCGGAGGTGACGGAGGCCAGGCCAGCGGTGAAGGGCACAGCGCCACACCCTGTTGCGGGCAGAGCAGTGCTCTCCTGGGCGAGGGCCTCTTCTCCATCGGAGGACCGGCTCCCAGGCTGAGCGTCCGCCAGGAAACACCAGGCGACCGGGACCCTGAGCCAGGCGTCCGCCCGGCCGTGGCTCATCGCCGAGGGAGGTGGCAGGCAGGCACCAGGGCAGAGAAGGCCCGGAGCACAGGAGCATGGAGGTGCGGCTGCTCACACCCACCGCCTGTCGCTGACCGCCCCGTCCCCCTCACCCCCGGGGCAACCCCTGTGCCCATCACGGTCCTCTCCAAGGGCCACTGTTGCCAGTGCCACTGACGGAGTGACCCGTAACTACATTTGCATCTGGCATCTTGGGGCTGGCAGGCGCGCTCCCTCTGAGGGCATGGGGGAGGGGGGCAGGTGCAGCGCCCTCTCCGGCTCCTGTGTGGCCGACAGCCCCTGCCCTGTCATCCCGTGGGGACCTCCTCTTCCTGGGAGTTGGAATGGGGCCTCCCTACTCCAGTGCCCTCGCCCTCACTACCCACACCGGTGAGGGCACCCTCGGAAGTGCTGGGGTCAGGACTCCAACCTGCCTGGTTTTGGGGGGTTGTTGCGGGGGGGCACGATTCAGCTCACGGCACCAGCGGACTGAGGAGGGGAGCCGGGGCCCGGGCGGGGTAAGGCTGGGTTTTCATGACCCGCAGTGCCGTGCCGGCCCCTGCCGCGTGGGTCCCGCAGCACTGCGGCCCGGGAGGCCCGGGTGGGGGCCCCCCTGCCCAGCACCCGGCCAGGCTGCTCCCGGCCGCCCCGGACCTGGGTGAGCTGGCCGGGGCCTGGAGCGAACCCCCCGGGTGGACTAGCGGAAGGGGAGGACGATGGAGGGGGCGGGCCGGGGCCCAGGTCTGAGGGAGCCAGTTCCTCTGGCACGAACGTCAGTAAATTACAGGGAGAGCAGTGGGAGGCCGGGCCTGAGAGGGTGGCTCCTGGCCGCAGGAGTGAGGAGGGGTGAGCCTGCGGCCGCACAATGCAGCCACTGTGTGCGGAGGAGGCCAGCGCCTGGCGTGGCCCCGGATTCCGGCTGGAAGGCTGGGCAGGGAAGAAGGAATTGGAGCCCCGGGGGTGTGGGGGTCAGGGAATTTGTAGATGAGGAAAGAGCCAGAACCTACTGTTACCAACACAGATGGGGCGAGGCGGGGGGGGGACTGAGAGACAGAGGAGACGGAGCGGGAAGGAGTGGGGGGGAGAGAGAGACGGAGGAGACAGGGAGCAGGAAGGAGTGGGGGGGTGCTGAGAGACAGAGAGACAGAGGAGACGGAGCGGGAAGGAGTGGGGGTGGGGAGAGAGAGGAGACAGGGAGCAGGAAGGAGTGAGGGGGGGAGAGAGACAGAGGAGACGGAGCGGAAAGGTGTGGGGGGAGAGAGAGACAGGGTGGGGAGAGGGCAGGCAGTGGGGGTGTGGGAGAGCCCTGCCCCCCCCTCACCAGCCGGCACATTACCCACAAACCTGGGAGGATGTGACAGTCTCTACCCCAACTGGGGATCAAAGAGGCTGAGAGCCCGGCCGCGCGGCTCAGGGGGAGCGTCGGCCTAGGAACCAGGAGGTCGTGGTTCGATTCCGGTCAGGGCACAGGCCCGGGTTCGATTCTGCTTAGGGCACAGGCCCGGGTGGCGGGCTCCATCCCCTGTGGGGGGCGTGCAGGAGGCAGCCGATCAGTGACTCTCCCATCATTGATGTTTCTGTCTCTTATTTCTCTCCCTTCCTCTCTGGAGTCAATAAAAGAAATATAAATATGTTTAAAGAGGCTTGGGAACTTCTAGAACAGGACGCTGTCCGCGGCCCTTACTCCCCAGTGCTGTTTTCAGCGACCCCACCCCGCTCACGCCCTTGGCTTATTTCTCTGAGGGGGGTTTGCCCGCACCTCCCTCTTTCTGAAGCCTTCATCGGAGGTTTTGGCACTGGGCCGGGCCCGCATCACGGGGCCTGCGGGTGCCCACCCTGCGGTGCCCCCCTGCACTCGCCTCGAGAATGGGCCAGGGCCCCTCACTGAGCCCCCAGGGGCTCGCCACCCCAGCAGGCGCTTTTCCTAACTGTCACCCTCTGGCCCTGCCTCACTGCCCTCAGGTCTCCTGTGACCTGTCCCCCCTCCCCTCCCTCCAGCCAGACCCTCCACCCAGCCCTCTCCAGCGAGGCCTCCCGCCTCCTGGGCCCAGGGAGAGCGTGGGAGCGGAGCGGGGAGGGGAGCGTGGGAGCGGGGAGGGGAGCGTGGGAGCGGGGAGGGAAGCGTGCTCGTGCTCTGAGTGGGGAGGGTCAGCAGGAAGTGGCAAAGAGGTGGTTCCTCTGATTAAAGGGACGGAGTAGCCGCCGAGCAAACCGGCCCAGTGGGTCCGTCCCTAAAACCGGGGACTCGGAATCCAGGGGGCCACCCAGAGTCTGCACCGCCTCCCCGCTCCACACCCCCCTCGCCCCCTCCCCCCACTTCCATAGCATAGGTGGGGAGACCCACGGGGTGACCGGAGCTGGGACCAGAACACCGTCCCTGCTCTCAGCTAGCTGGGCTCTCACGCATCCACATCCCGCACCCCCGCACCCAGGTTGGGGCTGGTCCCGGCCACCTGTGTCCTTCCTGCAGGTGTGCACAGGCCTCCAGGGCAAGGGAGGAATGAGACCCCCCCCCCGAACCCCCGAACCCCCGAACGTCTAGCTGGAGGATTCAGTGGCGCAGGGAGCAGCCCCGAGGTCGGCTCTGAGAGCCTGGGCCCCCTGCGCGGCCTCCCCTGAGCCGGAGCCGGAGCCGGAGCCGCTGTGTTGGGGTTCCAGCTGCACAGGTGCCGGCGGCCCCCAGGGATCGTCCCAAACCTGAGAGTCAGCCCAGGCCAAGCCGTGCGGGCTGCCCCCCCGCCCCCTGCCCGCCTGGGCCCCTGCACACCATTCCCTGAGCACTCGTGTGTGTGTGTGTGTGTGTGTGTGTGTGTGTGTGTGTGTGTGTGTGTCTGTCTGTCACTGAATTGCTTTGTGCCGACGAGAGGAAGCGGAGCCAGGGGAACCTGGGAGGAGGCAGGGGCTCCCCGCACGCCTCCCCAGGCCGCACTGAGCCTGTGGCCTCTGGGCTACTGGCCTCCAGGCCGTGTCCGGGCGGAAAGGCCACTTTCAAAGGTCACCGGGCCTGGGACGGCGCTGCCGGCTCTTCCCCATGCTGGCTTTGGACACGGAGTGGGTTTGCCCACACCCGGAGACAAAAGCACGATGATCACTCGCTTTTGTTGCGCCTGCGTCTTTGGAGGTTCGGAGACCGCGGTGCGGGCCGGGGCAGTGCTCGCTGCCAGGCGCACTCCTGATAAAGGGCCTTTGTCCCTGCGTCCCAGCCCCCCTCTGGGCCGCCGGGCCTCAGGGTCTGCCGGGGCCAAGCAGGTCAGAGGTACAGACGCTGCTGGGGTTCATGTGCGCTGTGCCCGTCCACCCCCAGGGCAACCTGTCGCGGGGGCTGTGGGGCGGACAGCCTGTCTCCACGGGCTCCTCCTGTTCTTACTTAACACAAGGACCCAGTTTTATCTGGACACGTGGCTGCCGGAATCAGACCGCATTCCTCAGGAGTCCCGGCTGCCCAGCGGGGCCTGTGACAAATGCCGTCCAAAGGCCTGTAAGCCACAGTGTTTGTGTGGGACTTCCAGGAAGTGCCCTTTAACGAGAGGCAGAGCCCGACCGGCTGGCTCAGGGGTTGAGTGTCGACCTATGAACCAGGAGGTCACAGTTCAATCCCCGGTCAGGGCACAGGCCCGGGTTGTGGGCTCGATCCCCAGTGTGGGGCGTGTGGGAGGCAGCCGATCAGTGGTTCTCTCCCATCACAGATGTTTCTCCCCCTCTCTCTTCCTCTCTCTCCCTCTCTCTCTCTCTCTCCCTCTCTCTCCCTCTCTCTCCTCTCTCTCTCTGAAATCATACAAATATATGTATGTATTTTTCTTTTTTAAAAGGAGAGGCAGAACCACACTGCTCTCTCCTCCCTGATGCTAGCTGGGCATCAGACCCGGTGGCTGGAGCTCGGAGCCACATGGGGCCATGAGGTGAGAGTCTCTGCCGAGGGGGGCAGAGCCACCAGAGCCAAGTGGCCCGGTCCCTGCCCGTCGTGAAATCACCCCCCCAGCCTGGACTGCTTCCTTGTAGGATTTTGTGTGAGATAAGTAAATTTTAGGGACTGGTACTAACATTTATTAAGTGCCTGCCATTTGCCAGGGATATTATATGCCTTCTTTAATTAAATGTTATATGATTTCGCTTAATTTAATTTCCCCAACAACCCTGCAGTTGGGTATAATTGTCCCCATTCTACAGACGAAGAAACTGAGGCTCCGAGAGGCTGGGGAACTCGGTAGGTCACGCAGAGGATGAGAGAGTTCAGCTCCCCAGTGTCCGACCTTCCCGCTCTCCTTGCTGCTTCCCAGACCCTTCAGGGTCCGTTTGATTTTGCTTCTTACAAGGACCCCCACCTGAGAAAGTCACGCCACCAAAGTCACCTCACATCTGAGAAACCCAGAAACCCAGCCCTTTCCCAGGGGTTTGAAAAAAAACTTAAATGTTTTAATATCAGTGAATTATTTTCTTTCTCTGCGCAAGGAAAAAAAAGCCAATCGTCAGCGCTAATAAATCCAACTCAATTACCCTTATTACAGTGATTACTGTTCCTGCCGCTCTAATTGCTTCTCTCGGCCTTTTCATTACGAACCCGTGTCTTCAAAGCTTAAAAACTCAGCCCCATTTTCACTTGGAGCTGAAATCTGGCTTTCACGGCCCGAGCGGGAGCCCCGGCGCCGGAGGTTCTGCTCCGAAAGCAGCGGGCCCAGCGCCCGAGCCGCCCCCTGCGCCTGGGACGGTGCCGGCCCGTCCGTCTGGACGACCGGTCGCTCGCACAGTGGCCTCCGCATGGACCTGCGTCTTGCTGGGACAGGCCCCGGGCTTGCCGACGGCAGGTGGTCACGGCCTGGCCTAAGCTGGGGTCCAGCGGGGTTCTGGCAGCTCCTCTCGCTGAGAAACAGCCCCCGGGGACCCACCCCAGGTCGTGGGAGGAGGCCAGGAGGGGGACTCGGAAGACCTGGGCATGCCTCCGCGCTGTCCCGGGGTCTTGGCCTTTGAGTGCCTCGGTTTCCCCATTTTTAAGAGGATAATGGTTGCCAGGAGACTCAGATGAGATCCGACGTGGGACGCACTTACGGAGAAGCGCTGGGGACACGCGACTCCGGGGCGCGGTTTCCCTCTCCCACTCCTGGGACGTTGGCACGGGAGGGTGTCCGGGCTCACGGGGCACACGCTCTGTGAGTCCTGCCAGCGTGTGCCAGGCGCTCAGGCTCACGAATCACGGGCAGCAGAGGGGCTCCTGCAGGCCCTGCCCTGGGTGCGAGCCCCGCCCCCGCCACTTCTCCAGGGGCTCTGGGCGAGTCACCGGCCCTCTGAGCCGGCTGTCACTCGTGTAAAATGCAGGTGATCGTTGTGGGGGTGCAGGCGGGCACCGGCGGCCCTGAGCACAGCAGGCCGCTGTTGGTACGAGGAGAAACGGGGAACGAGGGGCGGGCTGGCGGCAGCCTGGCTGTGCAGCCTCAGCCCCCTGACTGCCCGGCGGGCGGGCGGGGAGGACGCGGCCCGCAGGGGCAGAGAGGAAAGCGGGGCTGCCACTGCCTGGTCCTTCGTTACAGCAGCACCGGGAGCCGATCCCAAGGCCCAGCTCACTCTCCGGGCCACGGCCTCTGCAGGGCGGGGCCCGGACCCCACGGCCAAGGAGCGGGGACGGGCCGGGAGCTGAGCACAGTCCCCGGGTGGGCCAGGCCTGGTGTGCGAAGGTACCTGCGCGTGACAGGATGGGCCGCTGCGAGGGGTCAGGCCCTGCCAACCTGGCACCCGGGGCCCCTCCCCCCACTCACCTGGCAGCCGCCCCCCACTCACCTGGCAGCCGGGCCTCCCCCCACTCACCTGGCAGCCGCCCCCCCACTCACCTGGCAGCCGGGCCTCCCCCCACTCACCTGGCAGCCGGGCCTCCCCCCACTCACCTGGCAGCCAGGTCAGACCCTCTGTGGAGTCACCCAGGACGCCCCCTTCTCTCCCTCCCTCTCCCCCTGCCCCCAGGCCGGCCCTGGTGCCTGGAAGCCCCTGCCTGGTTGGTTTGCGGCCTCTGCCTGGCCTTCCTTCCCGTGGCGGCCGCCTGCCCCCCAAGCCCCTCCCCCCCATTCCGCTCATCCCGCGGCCCTGCAGAGACTGAGCCCTGACGCAGTGACCCGTCCGCTTGCTCACTCGCTCACCCTTTCTGTCATTCATTCACTGGTTCTTCACGCAACAGTGAGCGATCGATGCCCACGGGGCCAGGCAGCGTCTGGGCTGGGGCTGCATCTGGGAACCGAACAAAGTCTCCTGCCTCAGCGAGTGCCCTGCCGGGGGCCAGGCCGGGACAGACGTGCTGAGGAGAGAGGGCAGAACAGGGCGGGGGGGGGGGTCTGCCATGTCTCTGGGGACTCAGGAGTGGGGAGTAGCAGGGTCAGCGTTAACACATAGGGGTTCGGGCTGAGCAGAGGAGTGTGTGGGGGGAAGGCCCGGCTGCCAGGTGAGTGGGTAACTGGCGAGGGTGCCCCTGGCAGAGAGAACAGCTGGGCAAAGGCCAAAGGCTGCTCACACACAGTTGGCCCCGACACGTACCTGCTTTGAGTGCGTGACGTGCCCCCAGATGGTCTGGGAGAGGTGCCCAGGGCATGAATTCGTGCATGGGTGGGGTCCGGCCAGCCTGGCCAGGGGCAGGGGACATGGGCGGTTGGCTGGCCTGCCTGCTGGTTGAACTCCTGGTCGAGGGGACAATTTGCATATTAGCCTTTTATTCTATAGGATATACACTGAGTGGCCAGATTATTATTCGTTCAGAGATCATCATAACCTGTCCACTCACTGTATATTTAATTGATTTCAGAGAGGAAGGGAGAGGGAGAGAAAGATAGAAACATCAATGATAACAGAGAATCACTGATTGGCTGCTTCCTGCACACCCCCTACTGGGGATGGAGCCTGCAGCCCAGGCATGTGCCCTTGACTGGAATCGAACCCGGGACCCTTCAGTCTGCAGGCCGACGCTCTATCCACTGAGCAAAACCAGCTAGGGCCAGGTGGGAGCTTTTTCCAGGGCAGTCGTCAACCCCAGGCATTTGTGGATTTAAAAAACCCAAACGGTTATGAGGGAAACTCGTCTCGCTCGGAAGCCTCTCCCGGGGGCTCCCGACAGGCAGGCTCTCGGCTCCGCGTCAATTCACGCTGCTCTGCTGGGAGGTGCGTGGGGACACGGTGGGCAGCAGCTGTGACAGGATCTGACCCTCCCCACCCAGGCCAGGCCCCCTCCGTCCTCTCCAGTCCCCACGGCATCCAGGCGGGACCGTGCTCGGATGAGGGAGCGTCGTATTGGCTCTAAGTCATCCTGACGCTGTCGTTCTGTTTGCTCGACACTTGGCTTCTCGAGGCTCCCCCGTCCCGGCTGGTCGGCGGCCTGTCGGGCAGTGAGGTGCGGGGGCCGTGCGCGGGGAGGCTTTGCCGCTCTGATAACAGACGGGTGTGACTGGCGCCATCTCTTTCCTGGTTTCCTGCCATAAACATGGATGTGACGTCTAGCGTTACGGTGGCCGTCCCAGGATGATGAGATGGCAGCACGAGGAAACGCCAGCTCGCGAGAGGAGTGATCTAGAAAGGGCCTGCACGTCCCCCCCCCCAAAAGCCTGAGCGGAAGGCCCAGTGTCCCCGCCGTCTCCCCCAGACGTGTTACACAGAGGAGCAAGCCCCGCTCACCAGGCCTCTGCTCTCTGTAGCTGGAAGCATTCCCAATGATTTCTCTCGTGTGTCTACACCCTAAGTCCCCTGCGGGGGGCGTGTAGCTGTCACAGCCTCAGGCTGTTTAATCTGAGCACGCACCATGTCTGATGTGGCAGGAAAACGCCATGTGTCATGTCAGCGAACCTTGTCTTCTAGACTTTTCTAAGACTTCCTGTACTCCGAGTACATTCGTCACTAAGCTTGGAAGAAGTTAACCTGTGAGCGCTCAAAGCCCAGGACCCATGTGAGGCGGGGAACCCACCCGACGAGCTTCGGCTCATTGTGCCAGCTCCACGGAGCTGCACCCCGGGGCTGGCGTGGCCGGAGCTGCACCCCAGGGCTGGCGTGGCCGGAGCTGCACCCCGGGCCTCACGTGGCCGGAGCTGCACCCCGGGGCTCACGTGGCCGGAGCTGCACCCCGGGCCTCACGTGGCCGGAGCTGCACCCCGGGGCTGGCGTGGCCGGAGCTGCACCCCGGGGCTCACGTGGCCGGAGCTGCACCCCGGGGCTGGCGTGGCCGGAGCTGCACCCCGGTGCTCACGTGGCCGGAGCTGCACCCCGGTGCTCACGTGGCCGGAGCTGCACCCCGGTGCTCACGTGGCCGGAGCTGCACCCCAAGGCTGGCGTGGCCGGAGCCGCACCCCGGGGCTGGCGTGGCCGGAGCTGCACCCCGGGGCTCACGTGGCCGGAGCCGCACCCCGGGGCTGGCGTGGCCGGAGCTGCACCCCGGGGCTGGCGTGGCCGGAGCTGCACCCCGGGGCTGGCGTGGCCGGAGCTGCACCCCGGGGCTGGCGTGGCCGGAGCTGCACCCCGGGGCTCGCGTGGCCGGAGCCGCACCCCGGGGCTCGCGTGGCCGGAGCCGCACCCCGGGGCTCACGTGGCCGGAGCCGCACCCCGGTGCTCACGTGGCCGGAGCCGCACCCCGGTGCTCACGTGGCCGGAGCTGCACCCCGGTGCTCACGTGGCCGGAGCTGCACCCCGGTGCTCACGTGGCCGGAGCTGCACCCCGGTGCTCATGTGGCCGGAGCTGCACCCCAAGGCTGGCGTGGCCGGAGCTGCACCCCGGTGCTCACGTGGCCGGAGCTGCACCCCGGTGCTCACGTGGCCGGAGCTGCACCCCGGTGCTCACGTGGCCGGAGCTGCACCCCAAGGCTGGCGTGGCCGGAGCCGCACCCCGGGGCTGGCGTGGCCGGAGCCGCACCCCGGGGCTCGCGTGGCCGGAGCCGCACCCCGGGGCTCGCGTGGCCAGAGCCGCACCCCGGGGCTCGCGTGGCCGGAGCTGCACCCCGGGGCTGGCGTGGCCGGAGCTGCACCCCGGGGCTGGCGTGGCCGGAGCTGCACCCCGGGGCTGGCGTGGCCGGAGCTGCACCCCGGGGCTGGCGTGGCCGGAGCTGCACCCCAGGGCTCACGCGGCTGGAGCTGCACCCCGGGGCTGGCGTGGCCGGAGCTGCACCCCAGGGCTGACGTGGCCGGAGCCGCACCCCAGGGCTTCCGCCCTCCCCCACTGCAGAGACTGCCCACAGTACACAGTACCTGTGGGCACCGGGAAGCCGGGGAGCCCCTCTCGAGGCTGCCGCCACGTGCTCACCTTGTGCAGACAGAGCCCGGGTGCTCGTCGCCCGAAGGGCAGGGAAGGCACCAGGCAGACGCTCAGTCAGGTGACCGGTCAGTGGAAGCGCCTCGCGGTGCACCTCTCTGACGTCACATCCAGGCCTCGAAAAATTCCCACTAAGGCGTTTTTCCAGAACAGAGCAGGAAGCAGCCTCGGGAAAAGGTCAGGACGCACACGGGGAAGTAAGGCAACAAGAGCAAGAATAAGCAGTGAGAGACAGGCAGCTAGCTGCCCCCGAACACGTAATGTAACGGAATCAGAGGCAGCAAATGACAAAGCTGCTTATTAGGTTAAAAGAAATAACGGGCAAGTTTTAAAAGATCTTCAGGCAACAGAGAACTATACACAAAAAACTGTCCTGGAAGGTCTTCGAAGAGAATCAGATCCATCTTTTTTCACGTGTAGAAATGGAAGATGCAATAACTGCAATTTCACATTTAATGGGTGGGTTTAAAAAGAGATTCGATGTAGACAAAGAGAGAATACATGAACTGGAAGATGGGTCAGAAGAAATGATCCAAATGACAGCCCAGATTGACAAAAAAGATGAAAATTATGAAAAAGAGGCTCAGGGACGAGAAGGATAGAGAGAGAATGTGACTTACATTTAACTGGAGCTCTGGAAGGACTGGGAAGAGAGAAAGGGGCAGGAGTATTATTTGAAGAGATAATGTCTGAAAAACGTTCAGAACGGATGGAAAATGCCAAGCCGTGGACTTGAACAGCCAACCAATGCCCAGGACGAGAAGTAAAAAGTGAGCAGGATGTTCAGACTCTGCGTGCCCATCACCGCCCTCCCTTGCCCGATGATGTGCCCCCGGGGCTGCTGGGACACAGTCGGTAGTAGAGACCTGGCCAGTCCTGGGACATGGCGCTCCTGTCGGGGGATGAGCAGGGCAGGTGCAAGGACAATCCCTGTCTTGGAAAAGCCCGCTCCTCTCTCCTGGCCTAGGTCTGCCGAGGGCCACGGTCATTGCCCATCGCTCCTCCTTCTGTCTGTTACTTACAGCACAGGAGAGAGGGGGGGAATGATGAAGGCTGTCTTCACTTAGCATTAAGAAGCCTGGCGCAAACCCACTGCTCTCCCCCCCCCCCCACTCCCTCACGGAGTCCCCATGTCTCCTTCTGTGGTGCCACGCCCTTGGGGTTCGCTCGCCAAGCTGCGGGGAACTCTTGCCTAGCGAAACGACGCGCGGAGAAGAGTCCAATGTGGTTCGTCCTTGGACTTCCCAAGCTCAGGTTCGATCAACATCTCCTTTTAGGGTGGAGAAACCAGGGCCAGAGAAGGGAAGGCCCCAGGAGGAGGCTGTGCTCCTGACGGCAAGGCCAGCCCGCCTCCCAGTCCAGGGCGCAGCTCCCCGTTAGCGCCCCCTTCTTACAGAACGAGGAGACAGCTGGTTTCGGGCCCAGGGATTTCAACAACTGTGGGTTAGGGCGTGTGAAAAAGAAGGCTCCCCAAAGCCTCCCAGGGGTGACACAGAAACACAGAGATAGACACCCCAACAAAGCAGAACAGCCTCCGTGACGTCACGGAGACAGCAGGTGGTGAATCACTCGCTGAGCCTGGAGAAGTCAGGTGGGTCGCTAGGAAACGTGAAAGGATCGCCTGGTGAGTCAGCGGCCCACCCTGCGTGGAGTCTCCCCGGCGCTGCACCTCCCGGCTGATTCAGAGGCTGGGCTTGGCCTCCCTCCTTCCACATCCACGTTTCGGTATTTCACAACGGAGCTTCGCCAGGGAGGCCAGTGGCTCCGGAAGGCTGGGCCAGAGCCTCTCGCTCCTTCTCTGGGCCGTTCCGATGGGTGCTCTCGGCACGCACGCCCAAAGGAAACAACAGCTTCAAAGGCAGTCAGAACATTACTGAGGGCCTACTGTGTTCCCCAAAGCCACCCGGACGCCTGAGGTTTGTTTTGCTGACTAATCCTCATCGCAGCTCTATGAGCGAGGCATTGTCCCACTTTGCAGACGGCAGAACTGAGGCTCAGGAGGATTACACACGTGCCCGGAGTCTCCTAGTCAGCAGGAAATGACAGAGGCAGGGTCCATTCCAGGCAAACCCATCCTGAGGCCGACCCTCTCCTACCAGGTTCAGAAGGCCTCTTCTGGAGGAGTGTAAACAAAACTCTACTCCCGACGTGATAAACGTACCTTCCAGGACGTCTCACAGTTAGTCCAAACAGTAAACCCTCTGGCTTAAGAGGAATTTACATTTTGCCTTAAATATCCAAGATCCATCCATGTCAACGTTCAAATTTTAATCTTGCCTGATACGAGGAAAGAGGGTAGGATAAACCTTGAAGAGTGGCCACGCTCCTGCCTTTAGCTGTTCACCCATTTTTCTTGATCTTGCTTTCTGGTTCCATGTATTGCAGAATGTTCAATGGATGTGTAATACTCCTCCGAGATGAAGGGAAATTTCTTGCTCATTGTTTGCCTGAAATCTTGGCATGTGTTCATCTTATTAAACAAAAGCTATGCACCCCCCCCCCTCCCCGACGAATGCCCCCACATTCCACTACTACAGCTCCTTTAAAGATCTCCGATGCCCGTGGCTCCCAAGTGCGGGCCGTCCTGAGTGGCTGACATGCGGCTGTGCCTGCCCACGGGCTGGCAGAGCCCCGGCCCTCCTGGCGTTGGCCCCGACCTTCCTCTAGCCTCCTTCCCCCTCCCAGACGTGAGAGAAAGGCAGAGCCCGGGCAGTGGCCGTGATGGGGAAGAGGAGAGAGCTGAGGCCAGGGCCCTCCTGGCTCCCAGTGGCTGCGCAGGAGTGTTTCTCGTTCCCGTAGACCAGAGGAGCTGGGGTGGGTGAGGGACACCGGGCACGGCTCTTGGAAGACCCCTTTGTTCAGTGCAGAGAAGGCTTAAACGTCTCTGTTACTCCTTTGGTTGACCAAACGAGGTTTTATATATATATATTTATATATATATATATATATATATATTTTTTTATGTATATTTTTATTGATTTTTAGAGAGGGAGAGAGAGAGATAGAGAGAGAGAGAAACATCGATGATGAAAGAGAACCATTGATGGCTGCCTCCTGCACGCCCCACACTGGGGATGGAGCCCACAACCCGGGCCTGGGCCCTGACCGGGAATCGAACCCTGACCTCCTGGCTCCTAGGTTGATGCTCAACCACCGAACCGCACTGGCCGGGCTGGTTGACCATGTTTTCACTTAACCATCCCTGGCCATGTGGAAAGTTCTGGAAGGCAACCTTTTGTTCCATACTGAGGTGGCGCACTTTGGGGTGGGGGCGCTCCCGGGGTGGGGGCGCTCCTGGCCATCCGCTGTGCTGGCCGGACCGCGTAGTGGAAACTCACCCAGAATAATATTTTTCAAAGCCGCTGCGCCCTTAGTGGGCGGGGCGGGGCGGGGCGGGGCGGGGCGGGGAGAGAGCCTCTTCCTCAGGAAGTGCCAGGGGAGCCCCATAAAAACGCAGTGTGACGGCCGCCGAGCAGGTCACTTATCGCTGTGCACTAGCTCCACTGTGTGACCCACGCCCCAGCCACGTGCATTTTTAAGGTTTAAGTTAGTCTGCGCCCTGGCTGTTTAGCTCAGTGGATAGAGCATCGGCCTGTGAACTCAAGGGTCCCAGGTTCGATTCCAGTCAAGGGCACAGGCCCAGGTTGCAGGCTCGATCCCCAGTAAGGGACGTGAAGGAGGCAGCCGATCCGTGATTCTCTCCCATCATTGATGTTTCTATCTCTCTCCCTCTCCCTTCCTCTCTGAAATCAATAGAAAGATAAAAATTAAGTAATGAATGAACCAATCTACTGAGCATGCACATATCCAATTGCCTGTGGGGCTCAGGGCCTCAGGGAAGGGCCGGGCCCTCGGCCTGCAGTGGGAGAGACGCCGCGCCTCACGCAGTCCCGTGCTCCCTGGGCCCTTTGTGGGGAGGCCTCGGCTGCCCGGGGGGTGCTGGGGAGGAGGAGGGGGTCTCTGTGCCCACTGAGCTGTGGTCACCAGCTCTCCCCACCCCGCCACCACGGCCAGTGCCCTCCCTCCTGGTGGGTCTTGGCTCCCCCGTCGGAGCTCTGGTGAAGCCCAGCCTCCCCCGCCTCACGCCGTGCACGGTGCACGTGGAGAAACCAGCGCCAGCCGGCCCGGAGACCTCGCTGGGAACGCACGGCCTTCGGGGAACCAGGAGAGCGGCCTCCGGGTCTGGGGATGAGCACAGATTGCTTACACACAACACAGGACGTGCTCACCGTCGGGGAAACCGAATACGCTGGCCTTTGTTCCAACGAAGAACCACCGTTCGTCACAGGGCAGCGCGGAGGCGCGAAGGCTGTGCAGAGAAGTGACTGTGTTCAGAATATATATGTGTTTGTGTGTGTGTGTGTGTGTATGTTTTTATATGTGTGTGTGTATGTTTTACCTATATGTTTATATGTGTGTGTTTTACCTATATGTTTATGTGTGTGTGTTTTACCTATATGTTTATGTGTGTGTGTTTTACCTATATGTTTATGTGTGTGTGTGTGTTTTACCTTTATGTTTATGTGTGTGTGTGTATGTTTTACCTATATGTTTATACATGTGTGTGTATGTTTTACCTATATGTTTATGTGTGTGTGTATGTTTTACCTATATGTTTATATGTGTGTGTTTTACCTATATGTTTATATGTGTGTGTGTTTTACCTATATGTTTATGTGTGTGTGTTTTACCTATGTGTTTATATATGTGTGTGTTTTACCTATATGTTTATGTGTGTGTGTATGTTTTACCTATATGTTTATATGTGTGTGTGTTTTACCTATATGTTTATATGTGTGTTTTACCTATATGTTTATGTGTGTGTATGTTTTACCTATACGTTTATATGTGTGTGTGTTTTACCTATATGTTTATATGTGTGTGTGTTTTACCTATATGTTTATGTGTGTGTGTTTTACCTATATGTTTATGTGTGAGTGTGTTACCTATATGTTTATGTGTGTGTGTATGTTTTACCTATATGTTTATGTGTGTGTGTATGTTTTACCTATATGTTTATATGTGTGTGTTTTACCTATATGTTTATATGTGTGTGTGTTTTACCTATATGTTTATATGTGTGTGGGTTTTACCTATATGTTTATATGTGTGTGTGTTTTACCTATATGTTTATATGTGTGTGTTTTACCTATATGTTTATGTGTGTGTGTTTTACCTATATGTTTATGTGTGTGTGTGTGTTTTACCTATATGTTTATATGTGTGTGTGTATGTTTTACCTATATGTTTACATATATATGTGTTTTTATTGACGTTAGAGAGAGGGGAAGGCCGAGGGATAGAGAGAGAAACATCATGGATCAGCTGGGCATGTGCCCTGGCCGGGAATCGAACCGTGACCTCTTGGTTCCTGGGCAGCCGCTCAACCACCGAGCCACGCCGGCCGGCCACATCTTTTCATTTCTCTTAGGTAGTTCCCACGGGACTTCCTGGGTTTGTACAGTAAAATGATGTTAAACGTTTTAAGAAATCAACAAGCTGGTTTTTCTTTGAGGTGGCGGTGCCATTTCACACGCTTTTAAACTTGGTTGTCATTCTAATCCGTGGACAGTGGCGTCTCCCTGTGAAGCCGTTTAACGTGCATTCCCCGCCCCTCCCTCTTGTAAGCATCGATGCTGGCGGCTGTGTTTTCCGCGATGTCCTCATCTGGTCTGGGTGTTGGGGCTTCTGGCCGCGCAGAAGGGGTGTAAGGGTAAGGTGACCAGAGCGTCCCGCTTTTGGCGGGACAAAACCGATTTTTAACAATTTGTCCCGCGTCCCACGGCATTTTAAAAAAGTCCCTAAACACCGTGGGACGCGGGACAAATTGTTAAAAATCGGTTTTGTCCCGCCAAAAGCGGGACAATCTGGTCACCTTATGTAAGGGTCCCTCCGCCTTCCTTTCAGGGAGCGCTGGCTCCTCTTCTCTGATGTTCGGTGGACGCGCCGGGAGCCGCCTGGGCCTGCGCTGCTCCTGGGGGGCGTTTTAAAATTACGAATTCAGTTCCTTTACGAGTCTATCAAAATGGCTTCTTTCCTCTTGAGTCGGTTTTTGTCACTTGGTGTTTCTAGAAATTTTTCTTTTCCATTTGGCCTTTCCAGCTTCGTCCTTCCGTTCATCCGTGTAGGCAGCAAATAGCAGCGCCTACTGTGTGCCAGGCGCTTTCCGAAGCCGTGGGGCGCAGCCGCCGTGGAAACAGGTCCGCCGCGGGAGGCTGCTGTGCTTCCAGCCCCAGCGCCTGCCTCCCTCCCGCACCCGCTGGGCCCCGCGGCTCCCGTGCGGCTCTCCCTGTCACCGCCGCCTGGCATGAAGCCCGCCCACCGGACGAGGCTTTTAGAGCCGTCTCTTTAAGAGAAGCCCCCGAACTCCAGCGGGGCAGGCCCTGCCCTTGGCTGACCCTCGGTCACCAGTCAGGTTCATCGGATTTCAGGGCGTTCGGCGTGGCCAACTCCCACAATGCCGGGGTCTCCTGACCCCGGGCTGCTTTGATCCGTCCCCTCCCCGGTCCCCTCCTTAGCATCGGAGGGTGCCCAGCACGAGGGGGGCAGTGGGGAGGTCACAGTGGGCCACCAGAGGGGGTGCTCCTCAGGGCCAGCTCCTTCCCGGTCCCACAGCGACGGAGAACCGAGGGGCCAACCGGAAAAGGCCACCGCTGAGGAAACGCACGCTGGCCACGGAGGAGGTCAGCACAGGCCAGGCCACCCACGTCTGTCTGAGCTAGAGACTCGTGCGACCACAGGTGAGGTCAGCGCTGGGCGAACCTGCGTGTCCCCGGGGCCAACGCGCCCATGCTACAGAGCAGCAAACTGAGGCCAATCGGCCGAGCGCGGGCCCCGGGCTTCGGGCCAGGGAACCCTTTCCGCTCAGCTGTCATCCGAGGCCGAGGCATGTGATCTCCCTCCGTCCCCGGCCCCCCAGGTGCCTTCCTAGGCTGGCGCCCCCCTGGCGCGTTCCTCTAGGCCTGGTGGTGAGCCTGGACCCGCTGAAGGTGCAGGGCTGGGGCCCCCCTGGCCTCCCACCGCCTCAGCTCGGCGTGAAACGTGCCTGCAACCTGCTGAGCGCGCTGCGCTCCCGGGAGGAAAACACTCCCCCTGGGAGGGACTTTGGACTGAGGGCCTCTCACTTCCCAGCAAGTGTTTGTTTTGAATATGTTTTTATTGATTTCAGAGAGGAAGGGAGAGAGAGAGGGAGAGAGAAACATCAATGATGCCAGAGAATCACGGATCGGCTGCCTCCTGCACGCCCCACACTGGGGATGGAGCCCGAAACCCGGGCCTGTGCCCCTGACCGGGAATCGAACTGGGACCTCCTGGTTCATAGGTCAATGCTCAATAGCTGAACACGCCGACCGGGCGCGTCTCAGGAACTTTTATCTCCTGGTCACAAGGGGGCGGAGAACCAAAGCCAGGAGGGCTTGCCTTGGGGTCCGGCGGCTTCAGGGTGTCCGGCGTGCGGCCGAGACAGAAGCAGACCCAGGACGCGGGCTGCGGCCAACGCGTCCACCCGCTTCTGTACCCGATTTGCGTCGCTGAGCGACAACAGTCCTGGGAGGGGCCGTTACTCTCCCCATTTGGCAGACGAGGAAACTGAGGGGAGCACCTGTCCTGCCTGGGTCACCCCGTCCAGGTCCCTCTGGCGAGTGAGCAGGGGTGAGGCGTGCCGCACTGAAGCAGCGTGGGCCCCTGCACGTTACAGGCGGGGAAACTGAGGCTCGGAGGGAGGACTGAGCTGCCCACAGAGGGTCACACCGCTGGCCCAACGGCCCCGCCCAGCCTGGGAGCCCGAGCCCAGCGGTTTCCCATGACGGAGGCCATCCCCGGTCCACCCCTCGGCGTGGGAACCTGACCTCTGTCAGCCGGCGCGGTGCAGGCGGCCCGCGGGAGGGACCTTCCCAGGTGCTGGCACGGAACTCGGCCATTCGGTACTTTGGGCTTTTGGCAAATCCTGAAATCTCACCTTCTAATTGCTTAATTCTCTGTGTTCGTTCATTTTACCTGGGCTAGCCCGGGGCCCTGCGGCCTGGCATATCAGAGAGCTTTCTGCTTTTTAATAATAATACTTCGCGTTTACAAAGTGCGTTTCATCTCCAAAGTGCTCTGCAGGTTCCCTAATTAATCCGAACGCCAACTGCCGCCCGGGCAGGTTTGACCAAGTCCTCAGGCTCCTAATTGTGAGGGTGTGATTCCTTCTGCTGCCCGACCCCCGGCTCCCCCATGGCCCCCATTTCTGTCACACATGAGACTCTGGACCCCTGGTCCTGGCTCGGCCCCTGGGGGGCTGGGGACACGGAGGTGTCACCTCCGGGATCCGTGCAGGTGGGCCCGGTGCCGGGTGGACACGTGGGGCCGAGGAGCAGGGACTGGGGCACAAGGACACGGGACTAGGCGCCTGGAGGGGCTGTGAGGGGCGGAGAGGGGAGCCCCAGGCGGGTGAGGCAGAGGGAACAGCCGGTGCGAAGAGGTGGCGTGAGAAGCAGGAGCTCAGGGTTGAAAGCGGGAGGCACGGAGGCCGGGCCCGGCTGAGCAGGGCCTGCGCTCGGCACAGACCACGGCTCCCGGGGGTTCTGCTCCTTGGAGATCATTCGCCAGCAGCGACGGGCTGGGTGAGGGCAGGAGGGAAATGGAGAGGCCTGAGCCGGGCAGACGGAGAGCACAGGGATCTCAGGGGCGATTGACCGGACTCGGCCCACAGTGACCTGGGAGTGAGGGGCAGGGGAGGCACGGGAGGGACAGCCCGCGTCCCCGTCGCTGCGGGAGGACCCGGGAGGGTGGTGCCTTCCTGCCGACTTCCCCCGGAGAAGCCGCGTGAGACGGAGAAGCCCTGAGCAGTGAATGACCCTGTGGGTCTGAGGCTTCAGGGTCAGGAGAGGTCAGGAGAGCAGGCCAGGGCAGGGCTAGACGTGGCAGTCGCGGGATGCAGGTGCCACTGGCCTGCGAGTGTCCTGGCTCCCTGGGGACATCAATGTGGGGGGCGGGGAGGGGGCTGGTGTAGTAGGCAGCTGAGATGAGGTAGGCAGAATGGGGCCAGGTCAGGACCAGGTCGTGGCAAGGTCGTGGCAAGGTCAGCTGGAGAGGACGGTGCCACGGAAGCCGCAGGAGGAGGATCCAGGACGGCGCTGGTGTGGCGAGGCCAGAACGAGGCCTGCAGGGGCTGCTGCGTTGGCCTCGAGGGTTCTGGGGAGCCCATGTCGGGAGGACAGGCGGCTGGCGGGGGCCGGCTGGCTGGGCAGAGGAATGTGGCGGGAAGGCGTGTGCGGGCCGTGGCCGATGGAGGACAGAGTGGGGGGGTTTCAGAAACGGGGAGAGACTCCTGCGGGAGAAGAGGGGAGAGCCTGGCGGAAGGGGTGCTGCAGAGCCCGGGGGTCTGTCTCCCACCTGCTGGGGCGCTGAGGGCGCCCTCCAGGGGGGGGGCTGCCGGGAGCGGGGCGAGTTTGAGTCTGTGGACGCTGGTTTTCTGGGAGGAGGAGGAGGAGGCGAGGGCTTCCATGTGGCTGAAGGACCCGGGCCACCGGGCATCAGAGGCCGTGGCCCAGGCCGGGCGTGCCCACCTCCTTCCGCAGGGCTGGGAGGAGCCGGGCCGCGGGATGGTTCCACCACCTGAGGGCGTGTCCACACCCCGGGGGCCCACCGTGCCCATCCAGGGCCCCAGTGTAATTCCCACCTCCTCCTGGGGAGCCTAAGGGTCCAGCGAGGGCTCCCTGACCCCCCCCCCCAGGCTCCCACAGGGACGGGGCTCAGCTGTTTGCTCAGGCTCCCTTCCTACTGGACCTGCCAGGGGCTCAGGGAAGAGGGCTCCCCCTTCTCCCCATCCGTCCTGTGAGCTGGGGCGGCATCAGGGCTCCGGAGGCTCGCCCTCATCCCCAGCTCCCCACCCAGCCTCCCAGAGGGCAGAGGCAAGGCCTAAAGCTCCGATCTGTGGGCCGCCGGGTGCAGGGTGTCACCTCCCAGGGCCCCCCGGCTCCCTGCACCCATGGCTGGATGCACCCCGGCCTGAAGCCGGTGGGGGCGGGGCAGAGAGAAAGGTGCCCGGGAGCAGGGGCAGCGGCAGCCGGGCCCTCGTCTGTCTGTCTGTCTGTCTGTCTGTCGCAGAGACAAGGCCCGCTGTCTCCTGGGGCTGGGCCGCTGCCAGGTCTGCGGCGACTGGAGCCGTTGCTGCCCCGAGGGAGGGGAGGCACGTGGTTCCTGTCTCCACTCGGGGTTCTGACTAAGGGGGTGTCAGCGCCCCGGCCCCGCAGCGCCCCGGGGCTGGGAAGGAGAGGAAAGTGCACGGAGCAGCGAGGCGGTCCCGGCCGCCTGTCATGTAATTACCGTTCGCTGCGCCTGTGCCCGGCACGCCCGCAGCCCGCAGCCCTCCCCGGGATTATCTCGCTGACGGCTCGCCGCAGCCCGAGGAGAGAGGTGCCACTGGGCTTGTCCTCACTCCACAGGGGGGAAACTGAGGCAGGCTGCAGCGCAGCAATGTCCGGGCCACGGCGCCAGGGCCGGAGCCAGTGCCCAGGGCCGTCCACGGGAGGGCCGGACACCGCGGCTCAGGACACTGGGGGGCAGGGGTGTCTCCTGACCCGTCGGGGGCTTCCTCGTGGCAAAGGGAGCACTTGAGGCCAGAAGCGAGTGCTCGATCTTTTCCTTTTTTTTTTTTTTTCCTCCAAACAGTGTCAGACGCTCCTGTGTTTTCCACAAGCACGCTGCCTTCAGCCAGACAGGGAAGCCCCGTCCGAAGATCCCGTACTTCCACGGGCCTAACAAGTCACTTCCCTCCGTGACCGTAGATGCCTCGTTGCACTGAAGGGACCCGGGGTCCCCAGCTCCCACCAGGAGGGTCCCACGCGGGGTCCTGCCTCGGGTTCGAGTCGATAGCAATGGGCAGAGCCCTGGTTTAAAGGCGTACCGCTGCCGCATCGCGCTGCCTGTCTTTTTAACCACAAACGCTTACTCCGTGGAAATCTTACGTGGGATCCCCAAGACATAAAGCAGATAAGAAAGGGCTGCTGCCAGCCCGGCCGGCGTGGCTCAGGGGCTGAGCATCAACCTGTGAACCAGGAGGTCAGGGTTCGATTCCCGGTCAAGGGCACAGGCCCAGGTTGCGGGCTCCATCCCCAGTGTGGGGCGTGCAGGAGGCAGCCGATCAGTGATTCTCTCTCATCATTGATGTTTCTCTCTCCCCCTCCCTCTCCCCTCTTCTCTGACATCAATGAAAATAAATTTTGAAGAAGAAGAAGGAAAACCCTCCGAGAAGGCACTTCTTCACGTGCAGACGCCCTGCTTCAGGGTCTGCCGTGCCCCTCTTCCCCGTTCACACGTCCTAGCGTCCGTCGGGGCCGAGGCTAAGGAGCAGGCAGCTGCCCCCCGTGGCTGCCCCGGGCCGGGGGCCTGGCCGTCTTGGCGTGGGAGCGGCCACACCCCTCTCGCCCGCAGTGGACGCGTTACCGCCGTGGGCACAGGAACGTCCGTCAGCCGCCCTGCCACCGAGCTGCCGCAGCTGTTACATCACAGCCAGCACCCCGCCGCCTGCCACTCACCTGAGCGCGTGGGACGACGCCCTGGCCCGGCCAGACCCGTGAGACATCATGACTGTCACTCCCCCGCTCCCCGCACGGCCGGCGGGCCCCGTCTTGCCTCAGCAGCTGGGCTCCTGTGCGCCCCGAGCTCATTACGGGGAGTGTGCGGCGTGAGCAGCCTCGCTGTCTCCGGGGTGAGGCAGCTGCTCAGGGCTCCCGGGTCCGGGGCTCCCTCCCAGGGGCCTCTGGACCAGCCACAGCGGCCCCGGCAAGGCCTCCGATGGCCGTGGCTGAGGCCGTGCAGAGGGGCTGTGCTGGGGCGGGTGTGAGTGTGGGTGCTGTGACTGAGCTCAGCCCAGCTCCCTGAGCCTCGGCGTCAGCTGTGACCGGGGAGAAGGAGGGGTGTGCGTGGCGGAGTGCAGGTCCCAGGAGATAAGGCTTCTGAGGCCCTCAGCCCAGGGCTCGGCTCCGAGGGGACTTCCTCACGCAGCGCCGCCCGCCCGCTCGGCCCCCGGAGCCTGGAGAGTCCCGCCCGTCACTGTCACTCACACCGCCAAATGCAAATGCTCTTCTCGGAGAGACTCGGTGTGGAGGAGAGAGAAACAGCGTGATCTTTGTGTTATATTTTTAAAAAGCAAGTTGGCCCGGCCGGCATAGCTCAGTGATTGAGCGTCGACCTATGAACCAGGAGGTCACAGTTCCATTCCCATCAGGGCACAGGCCCGGGTTGTGGGCTCCATCCCCAGTGGGGGGCGTGCAGGAGGCAGCCGATCCCTGATTCTCTCTCATCATTGATGTTTCTCTCTCTCTCTTTCCATCCTTCCTCTCTGAAATCAATAAAAATATGGATATATTTTAAATCAGGTTGGGGCAACGGGTGCTGAGGAGGGTGAGCGGAAAAGGCCGACGCGGCTAAGTATGAAAGGGAGGTGGTGGGCGTGTGGGGTGCGGACGCTCTTCCATGTGCTTTGTATGTTTGAAATGTTCACAAGAGAACAGTGGGATGGAAACCATGGTCAGGCCACCCCGGGAGTTAATTCAGGGCGCTCACACGGACTGAAACGGGGCGCATTAACACCAGCCTTTCCTGAGGGCTGACTGTGGGGGGCTGGGGTCCCGGTGGGGAGGGCAGGACGCCCCGCCTCGGTGCCTCTGGGTTCAGAGCAGAGACACAGGCCCTCAAAGGAGGGACGTCTGCTCCAGGCGGCAGCTGGCGCAGGGACAGCCTTCCAGCCGTGGGCGCGCAGCGGCCCAGCCATCCGGGACAGGCTGCGTGTGAGGCCTGCGGGGGGCTGGGCACCCCGGGCGAGAGGAGGTGAGAGGAGGGCGCGCAGCGTTAGAGCCTTCGTGTCACGGCTGCGGGAGATTGGGGAGCCGGCGAGGCGATGAGGCCGGAACGGGGGCTGCTGGGGTTCGGGCAGTAACGTCAGCAGGACCAGGGTCCGACTCGGAGGTGGGGCCCGGCCGCTGGGGTGCCTCCGGCCCGCTCCTGGCTGCGGGGACTTGCAGAATCTGAATACTGGGGAGGAACCTGCCACCTTTTGGCTAAACGTGAAGCTGCCGTTGGAACCTTCCAGAAAGTGATGCCTGCAGTTCAGCCGTGACGCACGCGGAGGTTGGCGTCTTGAGTGAGGAAGTGACGTGGGGAGCCGGTCGGCCACTTGGGACCTCGATGGAGGGAGAAGGGCAGGGTCCGAGGGCAGGAAGGAGAGAGAGTGTCATGGAAACCAGCGGATTTGGCAACACGGCCATCCCTGGAGGGGGGCAGGGGCAGGGCCACGGCCGAAGCGCCGGGGGTACAAGCCGCCCCACCGGAGCCCGGCCATGGCTCCCGATGGGAAAGGGGTGAGTCCTGGGAGCAGGGAGGGGAGCTGGGGCAGGTGCTGCGTGTCTAGGCCGCGGGGGAGGGCGGGGTGAGGGGGGTGAAGACACGCCCGGCCTCCGCAGAGGGCCCCACCCCTCTTGTCCTGCCTGGGGGCGCACCCCGCCAGCGCCAGCCTGGGCCCACCCCGCCCTGCTGAGCTCTTCCCGCGCTGGCACCCATGGAGCCGAGACAGCGCAGAGAAGCCACGTCTGAAGATGGGGTTCTGCTCCCAGCTCCCCAGCCTCAGTCTCCCCATCAGTGAAATGGGCGCAGACACGCTACTTATTGCCGAGCTCGGGCCCGGTCGCACGTGGGAGCGCTTGGCAGTGGTGAACCGCGTACGTGGGCACGGGAGGGTGCGGACAGCACTGCCCGGCCCACGTGTCTGCCTGCTCCCTCCCTCGGGGCCTCAGAGCACCCGGCCGTCTGGAGAGTCCCACTGCGGCGCCTGAAGGGTGTGCAAAGCTGCGATGGTCGTCTGCCGCTTTGGTTAATCCTCACCCGGGGGTTTTTTCCATTGATTTCTAGAGAGAGTGGGAGGGAGAGGGAGAGACAGAGAGAAACATCGATGTGAGAGAGACACATCGATTGGTTGCCTCCCATACATGCCCCGACCGGGGCCAGGGATGGAGCCTGCAACCAAGGCCCATGCCCTTCACCGGAATCAAAAATCGAACCCGGGACCCTTCAGTCCATGGGCCGATGCTCTAACCCAGTGGTCAGCAAACCGCTGCTCGCGAGCCACAGGCGGCTCTTTGGCCCCTTAAGTGTGGCTCTTCCACAAAACACCACGGCCTGGGCGAGTCTATGTTGAAGAAGTGGCGTTAGAAGAAGTTTAAGTTTAAAAAATTTGGCTCTCCAAAGAAATTTCAATCGTTGTGCTGTTGATATGCCCCGGCCAGCGGGGTCTTCTAACGGGGGTACCGAGGCGGCGCACCTAAGAGAATGAGAGACAGACAAGGGACGCAAGGAATGGAGGCAAGACAAAGGGGTTTCTGATCAAGCCTCAAAACTTTATTTTTACAGCGTTCCTTATATGTGATTTCTAGAAGGGTGGATGCCTAGGAGGGGTGGGGGCTGACCTAGATAATCGGCTAAAGTCGTAACTATAGATAAAGGGTGTGGCGGTTGAAGGGCGGCTACAGAAGAAATGCTTTGTCCTCAGGCAAGAGGAGGTGGGCCTAGTTTCAGTAACTTACTGAAGGTCAGAGTTAATCCTTTGACCGACTCTTGGCTCCTGACATTGATATTTGGCTCTGTTGACTAATGAGTTTGCCGACCGCTGCTCTAACCACTGAGCAACCATCCAGGCTGCAATGGTCTTCCTTTCACTGTAGCTCGCCTCCAACGCCAGGGAGCCCGTGGGCCACGCGGTGTCTCCTCCTGCCCTCACCCGCTGCGCCCGGTGCTTTCTGGGTGAGTCAGTAGGACAGTTGGCACATCCTCTTAGGCAGCCATCCTCTCTCCCGGGGCTTCCCCCCTTGCCAGGATATGAGCTGCAGAGAGCCTGTCCTCGGGGGGGAGGGGGGGGCGTCCCCCGCCACTGCCAGGCTGCGCCAACACGGGCGGTGCTGTGGGTGCGCCCGGGGGCGGGGACGCGCCGGCAGGAAGGCCCCAGGCGGCCGCCTCGGGGGTTCTCACCCAGAGCCCGGGTTCTCCGAGGGCCCTCTCCTCTTTTCTTGTTGTTGTTCAGGTGTCGAGTGTCAGCCCAGGGGAAAGACAGACGGACACGGTCTCCTAACCGACGGGGTCCCGTGGCTTCCCGGCTAGACGCCCGCTTCCATCTGGGTAAAGGCCTCAGTGCCTGGCAGGCGGCTCACGGCTTAGGGCCTAGGAGGTAGCTCGCGACCCGCCGGGCGCTGACCCACCTGCCCCAGGTATGTACACACAGGCCCACGGCGGCAGCGCCTCCCTGTCCCACTTCATTGTTCTGTTAGCTGAGCTAGAACTCACATGCCATCACATTGCCCTTTGAATGTGTACAGTCCAGTGGTTTTGGTATATTCACAAGACTGTGTAACCATCACAGCCACCCAATTCCAGAACCTTTTTGTCACCCCACCCCTATTAGCAGTCACTCTCCCTTCCCCCATCCCCAGCTGGCCACCACGAATCTCCTTCCTGTCTCGATGGGTTTGCTGACTCCAGACTTGTTATATAAATGGACTCATAGCATGTGAGACTCATTGCGCCTGGCCTCTCTCACGGAGCATCATGTTCTCAAGGTTCATCCATGTTGTAGCAGCATCGGCCCTTCACCCCCTTCTCATTGCCGAATCGCGTTCCCTTGCGTGGCGAGGCCACGTTTGTCTGTCCACTCGTCAGTGGTGGGCATTCGGGTTGTAGCCACTTCGGGGCTGTTCTGAAGGACACTGCTATGAACACTCACGAACAAGTTCTTATGTGAACACGAGAGGCCCGGTGCAGGGAAATTCATGCAATGGAGGAGGGGGGGTGGTCCCTCAGCCCAGCCTGCCCCCTCTCACAGTCCGGAAGCCTTCAGGGGTGGGAGGCGACCCGGCGATCAGGGGAAGGTGACGCCCCCATCACACCTCTGCTGCTGCCACTGCTGGCAGCGTAAGCCTCAGCCGGCCCTGGTTACCTGAGCCTCAGGCGGCCCTGGGCGGCTGGGGGGCTGAGGGTGGGTCCGGCTGTACCGTGCACCTGCTGCCTCCCCACTCGCCCCCAGAAGGGCTGAAAAGACTGGGGGACTCTGGCGGGGCTGAGGGCTCTGGGTGCCACCATCTTGTGGCTATGGGCGCCACCATCTTTGTGATGGTGTGACAGTCAATTTGCATATTCCCTCTTTTTATTAGATAGGATATGTTTTCAATTCTCTTGGAGACATGCCAGGGAGGGGATTGCTGGGTCATATGGTAACTCTATGTTTATGTTTTGAGGGCACTAACCAACTGTTTTCCAAAGCTAACACAACATTTTACATTCCCAACAGCAATGCACGAGGGTCCCCATTTCACCACATTCTCTACCTCTTATTGATTATGGGCATCCGAGTGGGTGCGAAGTGGTAGCTCACTGAGGTTTGGGGTTGCATTTACATAATGGGCAATGGTGTTGGACTTCTTTTCATGTGCCTGCTAGCCATCGGTATACCTTCTTGGGAGAATGCCTTATTCAAGGCCTTACCCTGCATGTCAAACTCTCAGCTGGCGGGCCACAGGTTTGACGTGCTTGCCTCAGCCAGTTTGGATCATTTGTCCCTTTGTTGTTGAGTTGTAAGAGCTCTTTATATATTCTGGATACTAGAGGCCCGGTGCACGAAATTCATGCACGGGTAGGGTCCCTAGGCCTGGCTGGCGATCAGGGCCGATCTGCGGGGTGACCGTTAGGGCGATCGGGGGGGACCCCGCTGGCACCTGCCTTAGCCAGCCTGGCACCGCCTGCTTACCGGCCCCATCCCCGTCCCCGCAACCCCACTGCCGCCGCCGCCACCACTGATTGCCTCCTTCTGTGGGGCTATTGGTGGAGTGATGGGGGGACCCCCACTGGCACCTGCCTTGACTGGCCTGGGGCAGCCCCTGCGTTGAGCGTCTGTCCCCTGGTGGTCAGTGCGCGTCATAGCTACCAGTTGTTCCGCTGTTCGGTCTATTTGCATATTAGCCTTTTATTATATGGGATGTGTGTGTGTGTGTGTGTGTGTGTGTAATTAAATATTTGGTAGTAGTAATGAAATACTCAATGCAAGGCCTGGAAAATGAAGTTGGGGATCTCTCCCCGAACTGAAGACAGCGGTGAAGAAAGATAGAGAACTGAAGGTCTAGCTGAGGAGGCCCGTTAAAAACAAAACAGGACATTCCAAGACCATCTCCCGAACCAGAGGGCTGCGTGCCCAGCACGAGGCCCAGTTCCCGCACCGCGATGGACACAGGCCAGCGGCGCGGCGTTCCGGGAAGGTGGCCGGTTTCAACGCGTTTGCCTCTGCGATGGGGGAGCAGAGAGGCCTCCGGGGGGGTCCCGGCCGGGAAGGCTGTGCGGACGGATGGCCCGAAGGAAGGAGCGGCCCTGCCTCCCAGCCGCTCCGCACCCCTGACCACGCTCGCCTTCCCTCCGCGGGGCCCTGAGGTTCCCGGAACCGATGTTACAGCAGGAAACACTGGCCTGAGGGCTCTAACCCCTGAGAGGCTCCCTGAGGGCCAGGCCCAGCCCGGCTGCACAGCTCTCTAGGGGTCCAGCCCCCCCTCCCTGGGGAGCTGCAGACCGAACGGGGTTCAGGAGCAGGGAGCTCAGGGCCTGGGGCAGAAAGGGAGCTTTGGTGGCGCCACAGGGTGAATTCGAGGTTGGGGGGGAGGGTGCTTTAGATGCATCTTGGCTGAGACAACAGGTGTTAGCATCCCCCCACCCCCCCGAAACACACACACACACCCCTTGGCCTTTGAAACCACCTGGTGCGGAGCAGTGACGTGTGTTCTGAGGCGGGTTGAGCGATGCACACACATGTGCTCTGGGGCTGGTGTGAGGATGACCTGGGCCGCCTGTGTCTGCATCGTGAGCGCAGGGGCAGGACTCGAGGGTGATGGCTGAGTCACACGGGCGAATGGGAGAGGCCTTCAGCCGGGCGGCCGAGAGCAGCGGGTTATGCAACGGAAGCCTGGTGAGCTGGCCTCGAGATGAGTACACTCTCAGCAATTATTGTTGTCGTCATCATCACCGGTAACCCCCTCAGAGGACCCGGTCAAACAAGGGTCGTTCGCAATCGGGCCCTTCAGAGGAAGGCCCAGCGCTCTCTGCGGAGGCAGCAGGGACAGTCCCTC
This sequence comes from Eptesicus fuscus, assembly GCF_027574615.1. NCBI lineage: Eukaryota > Metazoa > Chordata > Mammalia > Chiroptera > Vespertilionidae > Eptesicus > Eptesicus fuscus. The sequence continues at coordinate 2,357,991 of NC_072488.1, read as the reverse complement.
GGTGTGCACGGCTCGGGTGGCTTACACTCTGAGCGGCCAGATGATGACGATCTCCGAACGCATAATCATCTGGCCACTCCGTGCAAAGCAGCCCCGCCTGCGTGGACGTTTAGATTTCGATCCACACAAGCAATTGTATAAAGAAAGCCGGCATGCTTCCCCCGTTTTATGAGCAAGGAGTTGTAGTGTGGCTCAGAGAGGCCGAGAGACGTGCCCACGGTCACACAGCAGGAAGAGGACAGAGCCCCGGTGGAGCGGGCCTCCGGCTTCCCCGCCCCACGCTGGGCTGCAGGGCCTCTTGCCAGGCGGCACCGTCCCGGGCTGCAGGGCGGCAGGGACTTGAGGTAAAATAAAACACTGTGACGTGGGCCGCTCTGTGGAAAACACTCTTACCCAACAAAGAAAACTCAGAAGCTACTTTAAAAAAATAAAGACAGATACCTTTGTCAATATTAAACTATTTAGAATTGTTTATGGCCGAAGATACCTTAAACAGCGTGTCAATGATATGTATTTACAATCCAGAGAAAGAGAATCGCTTCGTATCTGTTACAAACCAAGAGTTCTTACAGATGAATGAAAGACAGTCACCCAGTAAAACACGGACCGGGGATATAGGGAAGCAATCCCCAGAAGAGCAAAGTCAAGTGGCGGACACAACTTTTCTTACGGTTCTCGAACACTCCAGTGGGATGGAAATGCAATTTATAAAGACAGTGGGATAATTCTTCACAACTATAACACTAGCAAACTTTAAAAGAGCAATAGCAGCCCAGCCAGTGTGGCTCAGAGGTAGAGCGTCGACCTATGAACCAGGAGGTCACAGTTCGATTCCTGGTCAGGGCACACGCCTGGTTGTGGGCTCCATCCCCAGAGTGGGGCGTGCAGGAGGCAGCCGATCCATGATTCTCCCTCATCATTGATTTTCTATCTCTCTCTCCCTCTCCCTTCCTCTCTGACATCAATAATTTTTTTTAAAGAGCAATAACAACGTTGCTCTTGGAGATACGGGACACGAGTCCTCGATGAGTAGGTACAGTTCGTGGCAACATCTATTCCAATAAACCATTTCCTCCAGCCCACAACAATCCTGTGCTGGGAAGCTAACCCACAGCAACAGAGCCATCAGCGCCTCAGGCCTTATCTTCAGGCATTACAGCGACCGCCCTGGGAAACGGAGGGAGCGTGAACACCTACGGGCAGGGGAAGGCTGGTGGAGCACGGAACTCTCACCCTCAAGGAGTGTGGAACCATGAGGACGAGTCCGTGAGCGCCGTGACGATGGCTTCTCTGGGAGAAACGCCTGGAAGGAGTCCGACCTCGTTGTTTTAAACAATGCTATGGAAACCCTCGATGCTTGTAGTCTAGCCATGAGCAGGGAGACTGTCAGGTTGTCAGCACGGATGTCCTGGGAGCTGCTGAACTTGGAATTGAAAGGGACAAAGTCGGGCCGGCGTGGCTCAGTGGTTGAGCATCGAACCAGGAGGTCACGGTTCGATTCCCGGTCAGGCCACATGCTGGGGGTGTGGGCTCCATCCCCAGTAGGGGGCTTGCAGGAGGCAGCCAATCCATGACTCTCTCTCATCATTGATGTTCTCTCTCTCTCTCTCTCTCTCCTCTCCCTTCCTCTCTGAATTCACTAAAGGTATCTATTAAAAGAAGAAGAAGAACGGGGCATGAAGGGCTGAAGAAAAAGGAAAGGGAGGAAATTGCCCCCAAAGAGAAATAAACCCAGTGCGGCCGGGGGTGGCATGTTCTGGGCCCTTTTCCTTGGCCCAGACCCAGGGGGAGTCCAGGGACACCTGCCATTCCTGGCAGGAGGGGACACGCCGCGGGCTTTTTCTCTGCTCGCTGAGGCCCGGCTGAGCATGCTCAGTGCGTCTCAGGAGGAGTCGGAAAACTGCTCCTGTAGCTTCTCCAGCCCGACGGGACGGGACGATGTCTGTGGTGGTCTCACCGGCCCCTCCCTCACCGGGTGCTGAAATGCGGTATCTCGTTGCCTCCATGCCTGGAGCCATCCCTCGGACAGCCCCCTCCCCGCCAGGCCTGCTGGCCCCTCCCCCCGCACTGGTCCGTGAGCCCCTCGAGGGCCCCGATGGCAGTCCCTTCCTCTGTGGGAGCCCCAGAACCTCTGGGGGGCTCCGTGCAGCCGGCCGCTCAGGGAACGGACCGAGATGGAAGCAAAGGGCGCCGTTTCGTTGGCCCAGAAGCGGTTTCCTATCCTCTCTCCTTCGGGGAAGCCGGGGCCTTGGGGGGCTGATCTGAGTGCTCGCCGGGTCCCTAAACAGCCGTGAAAACGGCAGACTCTGAACCGCCGGTGCCGTTCCGAACACGGCGACGCCGCTCCGTTTTGGTCTAGAAATTACTGTCAGAGGAAGACGAATGGCAAGAACATCGCGCCCTTTGAAAATCATAAGTTCTCTGATCAAAGAAGAATGTTTGGTAAACTTGCCTGGAGTTAAACTAATTGGTTGGTCAAGACCTTTGAAGTTCAGAGGAGAGAGGGCTCTCCGGGGAGAAGCCATTTGAATAATTGGCATCACGTGGCTGCGTTCCGACCCTCCTGGGGAGATGAAAGAGGCCCCCCACCCCACCTGATCCGCTCTCCTCCCTCGGAGAGCTCTGGACACCTGGAGGGGCGGGTGGAACTGCGAACCCTTCCCGGGAACAAAGAGAAACCTGGGTGGAGGGGCGCCCGGTCCGGCTGGGCCGCAGGGGGCTGTGCCCGGCAGCGCTGGCCTCGGGACCCGGTCATTCTTGGGGGGCTGCCCTGAGCGTGGTGAGCTGGGTGCAGCATCCCCGGCCCCACCCCGCGGGAGGCCCGGAGCTCACCCCGCCCTGTGTGGCAACAGAAATATCTCAGACGTTGCTGGACGCCCCGGGAGGCCAGGCACCCCACTGAGAGCCACCCGGCCGGCCCCTGCGCCTGCTCCGCGGCTCTCAGCACAGACGGGCCCTGAGCTTCAGTCCCGAGCGCGCTGGCAGCTCCCCTGGGCCCGGGCGGAGCCAGACGGAGGCTGGGATGGCGTCCACGTGTCTGTGGGCTGCACCTGAGTCCCCGTCCGCTCGTTCCCGTGACCTGGGCGAGGCCTTTCTTCTCTCCGAGCCTCGGTCTCCCCACCGGCGGGCGCGGGGAACGCCTCCCTGCCATGGAGGGGACTCGGCGAGCCCCGCGGGCGTGGCCAGCACCTCAGGGCTTGCTGAGCAGTGGCCGCGCCACGGTCCCACGTTTCCTTTTACACGCGCTGCACACACCCCGCTGCTCGCTCCCGGCACAGCTCGGCGCTCTCTCCACGGCAGGAGGGGGCATGCCTCACTCCTCACAGCCCCTTGCATCCCGACAGAGGACACTGAGGCCCGAGGCCTGGCACATGGGGGGGAGAGGGTCTGCGGGGCCACGGGTCAGGCCGGGCTTCTCTCCACGTCACAGACAGGCCGCTGCCGCCGGGGTCACGGCTGTGCAGCGCCCTCCCTGGCCCAGGCAGAGGGTCGGAGCCCCGCGGGGACCTGATCCAGACCCTGGGCCGCGGGCTAGAAACCGTTAGGCAAGCCCTAAGCCTGCAGGCCCCACAGACAGCAGCCCCAGGCTGGGAGGAGCGTGCACCGTCCGGGCCGGGGCCCCCACCTTCAGGGGCAGGAGGCAGGGGGCAGGGGCTCTCCCCGGAAGGGCTGCGGGCGGGGGGCACGGGAGGTGGGGAGACGTGGGAGGGGAGCCCAGGGGACCAGGCTCCGCCATCCATGCTGTGTGGCCTCAGGCACGCCGCCTGACAGCACTGGCCTCAGCCCTCCTCTGCCGAACGGGCCCCCTCTGCAGGTTTGGGTGCGGGGTGGGGTGAGGCTGGGCTGTCACCTGTGGGCGCTGACGGGGCGTCTCGCGCTTCCGACGGCCAGGTGTCCTCGAAGTGTGCGGCTCAGACCTCACCAGGCGGCTCCGGCAGGGTGGTGGCCCCGGAGGGTCTCCTCTCTGTGGGCCACGAGGCCAGATGCATCTTCCTCTCCTTTCCCATGAGCAGGAAGTGCGGCGGGAAACGCTCTCCTGAAGGTAGAGGGCAGGTCCTGACGCTTTGCCGCAGAGGTTCCTGTGGGGATCGGTGACGTCTGATGGACAAGCGCGCTCAGCGAGGAGCTGCCAGAGCCGGTGGCACAGGGACCGCCCTGCGGTCACCTCGCCAAGCGCAGGGCACTGCATGGGGGGAGGGGGTCCCCATTTTCCAGAGAGGAAACGCCACTGCTCCTGACGTCACAGAGAGTGAGGGCAAAGCTGAGATTGGACAAAAGTGACTAGACGTTGTTCTCTTCACTGTCCAGAGGAGGCGGCTGGGTGGGCTGGACCCCGTGTCTACTCCCAGGACCCTGCATGTGCCCCCTCCTCCTCCAGCAGACAGCTCCCCCCACTCCCTCCAGCAGACCCCTCCCCAGACACAGGCTGTAATTTCCAAGTCTACATGTATTTTTTATTTATTTTAGAGAAAGAAGAAGAGGAGAGAGAGAAACATTGATTTGTTTTTTCACTTACTTATGCATTCATTGGTTGATTTGTGTCTTTTTTTAATTGACTTCAGAGAGGAAGGGAGAGGGATAGAGAGACAGAAGCATCAGTGATGAGAGAGAATCATGGATCGGCTGCCTCCTGCACGCCCCCCACTGGGGATCGAGCCCACAACCCGGGCCTGTGCCCTGATGGACGGGGAATCGAACCGTGACCTCCTGGTTCATAAGTCAATGCTCAACCACTGAGCCACACCGGCCGGGCAGGTGGATTCGTGGCTGTGCCCTGACCAGGCAGCTCTGGCGATTCAGGACGATGCTCCAGCCGAATGAGTTCCCTGGCCAGGGCCTACATGTGTGTTTTCAATCTGCCCAGTAAGTGGGGAGATTGCCTGACTCCTCTGCCTCCCTGGCATCCTCTGTGCATCTAACATAGAAAGCGGAAGTAAACATGACCCTTTTCAGTGTTGGCTGCTTACCTGCATGGACGAGGCGGCTCCAGGTCACAGCATTCACCCCACATCTCACAGCTCACGGGGCCCCACGCCGCCTCTGCTTCCCTAGCAGAGAGCCACCCTGAGGCCGGCTCGTTCTGCCCACCCCGCGCAGGGCTCCCCAGCCTGGGACACGCGCACGGGCTTCCCGGAGAGATGAGAGTGACCGGCCGCACAGATCTCCGCACACAGGCCTGGTCTGGAAGCTCTGTCTCTCCACTAACCATCTGCTCACTTTTTAAACGAAGGCAACCGACTGGCCAGCACCGCTCGGGGCAGGTGGAGACGGTCTTTCCTTTTTTCTTATGAAGAAAGAGGCCTAGAGCCCGGCCGGCGGGGCTCCGTGGCTGAGCGTCAACCACGAACCAGGAGGTCAGGGTTCGATCCCCGGTCAGGGCACATGCCTGAGCGGCGGGCTTGATCCCCAGTGTGGGGCGTGCAGGAGGCTGACTCATGACTCTCTCTCATCATTGATGTTTCTCTCTCCCTCTCCCTTCCTCTCTGGAATCAATAATATATATATATATATATATATATATATATATATATATTTTTTTTTTTTTTTTTTTTTTTTTTAAGAAAGAAAGAAGCCTGGAGGTGTGACCTAGGCGGTTTTGGGGGGGAGACAGGTGTTTGAACTGGAACTACAATGCAGGATGGCAACACCTCATTTTTCCTTTGTTTTTAATTATTTTTTAATCCTCACCCGAGGCTATTTTTCCATTTGTTTTTGAGAGAGAGAGTGGAAAGGAAGGAAGGAAGGAGGGAAAGAGAGAGAGAGGGAGAGAGAAACATCGATGTGAGAGGAACACATCAGTCGGTTGCCTCCTGTACACACCCAGACCAGGGCTGGGGATCAAGCCTACAACCGAGTTACATGCCCTTCCCCGGGAATCGAACCCTCAACCCTTTGGTGGGCAGGCCAGCGTTCTCACTACAGACCCACACTGGCCAGGGCAAAACATGTTATAATTTTTAAAAATTATATGAATTAACCTCTGGACTTCTTGGTTAAGCTTTCTGTGACTATACCTGCCCTTGTTTCTGCTTGCACAGACATTAAATTTTTGCCTTTTCCTGCAAAACGATCTTTTACAGCCTCCCGGGTCACGATAATAATGCTGCTACTTCTGCAGCGCCTTTTATCCGGGCTCAAAGCACTTCATAAACTTTAATTAATTCTTGCAACAAGCCCCGTGAGGTAGGTAAGTATTATTATCCCCATTTTACAGATAAGGAGAGCGAGACGTGGAGAAGTGAAGCAATTTGCCGAAGGCCCCAAAGCAGTTAGTAGCTGAGTCTGAACAAGACCACAGAACACAGAACGCCCGTCTCAGCCCTCCCGGGCCCCGGGGCGTGATTGATGGGGAGGCCTGGATCCACGGCAGCGCCCGTGTTAAGTACATGCTGTACCGCTCCCAGGCATTAGGAGGAATTACTCGGGCTGACTCAGATGTCTCTCCCGCGGGCACTGGCCGAGGTTCAGGGGAGCGGAGCCAAGCCTGCAGACCCACTTCTCCGCTCTGAACGCTCCTGCTCCGACCTGGTCTTGGCCAGCGGAGTCCCATTCCCTCATATTCGGACACAACCAAGCAGCTGCTGTGTGCCAGGCCTAAGTGAATTCTCATGGCAACCCCATTGTTACCCCCATTTTACAGATGAGGACAACTGAGTCCGTGAGTGGCACACATGAGCTCACACAGCGGCACCAGGATTCCAACCAAGCTCTGACTCGAAGGTGAGTGATCTTGTCACTCGGCCGGCCGACACCGGTGCCCAGGCCCGTCACCGAGAGGGTTGTCGGCCCCACATGGCATTTCCGAGGGCGACCGTAGGCGAGTAAAGAGCTTTCGTCGTGTCCCTGAGGCAGGGCAAGCTGGCGGCTCCTGCTCTCGGGAGCGTGATTGACAGGGAACGCCCGAGGCAGGGCTGGTCATCTGCGAGGGGCCACACGGGGCCATGTCCCTGCAGAGGCCCTTCCCGGAGGTGCGGGCAGCAGGCTCTCCCGTCCCAATGGCCTCTCACCCACACGGCAAAACTCCTCCCCTCGGGCCCCAGACTTTGGGGTGGCTCAGGGGGCTTCGCTGTACTCCCTCCGCGGTGGCTGCGGAAGCCGGACAAGCCTGGATTTGAATCCGGGTTCTGCATTCCCTTACGGTTGACCTTGGGCAAGCCCCGACCCCTTCGCCAGCCTGGCTTCTTATCAGCAGGAGGAGCTGCTGCCGAGAGGGCCCGGCCGACAGCGAGCCCCCGGCCAGTGTCATCCTCGCCCTCCTCCCCACGGAGACACGGAGGCCCGGGGGGCTGTGATTTGCCCAAGGTCACACCACTGTTCCACGGGGGCGGGGCTCTGACCCCCAGCTTGTCCGCCTCCCAGCCCGAGCCCTTCTCGGGGGAGAAAGGCGCTCCCCGCCGAGGTCAGGTCACGGCGACCAGCAAACCTGTTCCCGCTGCCCTTCTCCGGGAGGCGGTGGTGACGCGGGCGTGTGCCCCGCCGAGGGCACCCGCCTCCCTGAGCAGACCTTTCCCTCCCTCTGCTCTCTTTTTCTTTTTCTTTTTAATGTTTTTATGAATTTTAGAGAGCGGAAGGGAGAGGGAGAGAGAGAGGAGCATCCATGATGAGAGAGAATCCTGGATCGCTGCCTCCTGCACGCCCCGCACTGGGGATCGAGGCCGCGCCCCGGGCCTGTGCCCCGACCTTGGTTCCCCTTCTTCTTTTTAAATCGATTTGTATTGGTTTCAGAGAGGAAGGGAGAGGGAGAGAGAGAGAAACACCAATGAGCCCTAGCCGGATTGGCTCAGTGGAAAGAGCGTCGGCCTGCAGGCTGAAGGGTCCCGGGTTCGATTCCAGTCAAGGGCATGTACTTCGGTTGCAGGCTCCTCCCCAGCCAGGGCCCTGGTCGGGGCGTGTGCAGGAGGCAACCAGTGGGTGTGTTTCTCTCACATCCATGTTTCTCTCTGTCTTTCCCTCTCTCCTCCACTCTCCCTAAAAATCAATGGGAAAATGTCCTTGGGTGAGGATTTAAAAAAAAAAAGAAACATCCATGATGAGGGAGAATCATTGATCTGCTGCCTCCTGCCTGCCCCCCCCCCCCCCACAAGGCCGCTCTGTGCGCTGCGTCAGTGATGTCACCGGGAGGTGTCCGCGTGTGACTCCGCGGAGGTGGGACGGGGCACGCAGCTCCTCTGGCTGCAGCCCGGGCCGGCACCCTCCCGGAGCCTCCCTGCCGTCGGCGCGCGGCGGGAAGAGCTAATGGGTAGGTGGAGTCCATTTAGCGTAATGAGGGGGTTGGTTTTACGAGCAGGAAGAATTGCTTTTGTCCAGCAGCATGAAAAAGTGGTTTTCAAGTTAAAATTATGTCCCGGGTGGCGCTCAGACTGGTAATTTATGGCGCTTTCTGCTGAGGCCGGAGCCGAGGGGCTCAGCGGCCTCCAGCCCAGGCCCACCTGCTCTGAGGCCGAGTTCACGGACTGCCCGGGACGCCCCGAAGGGAACCGGGGACGTGGCCCTGGCAAGCTCAGGGGCCTCCAAAATGCAAGTGCCTGTGGGTATGTTGTGTGTGCCCCCGACCCCAGCGTTTCCGGCTGGGACTGAGCGCTGCGGGGTCCGGTGCGGTGACCACCCGCCCGCGTGGCGGCCTGAGCTTCCACGAGAGTGAACATTAAATGCAGGGCCAGGTGCGGTTTCTCCGTCACTGCCGCCACATTTCAAGGGCTCGGGAGCCACACGGTAGTGCCATCCTGGGCAGCAAAAATAGAGTCACCGCTGCTGAGGGTCAGTGGTTAGAGCATCAGCCCACACAGCAAAGGGTTGAGGGTTCGATTCTCGGTCAAGGGCACATACCTGTGTTGCAGGTTCAATCCCTGGCCCGCTCAGGGTCAGGGCATGTGCAGGAGGCAACCAATCAATGCATCTCTCTCACATCAATGTTTCTCCTCTCTCTCTCTCTCTCTCTCTCTCTCTCTCTCTGTCTCTCTCCTTTTCTCCCTCCCTTCCACTCTCTCTAAAAATCAATGAGATCCCGAGATGAGGATTAACAACCGAGGGACACAGACAATATAGCGGTGAAGGCCTGGGGCGGGGGGAAAGGGGACACAGTAATACCTTCAACCAGAAAGATGTTTAGAAATATATTCCTGTATTTCCCTTCTCCCCACACACCATCCATTTTCCCAAAGGATGGCTGAGTACGCGGATGTGATTTCATACAGACGGGAGCCGTGTTTTCCTGTGTGGCCCCCATTTACCCGTGATTGTAACAACACGTTAGAAGCAGTATCTGACGACGTCGGCGGAGGCCTCCATGGCCACCCTTCCCTTAAATACCGCTCAGGTTGTTTCCATGATAATGTTTCCGTCTATTTGCTCGGATCTCATCGGCTACCTTTAAGAAGGGGCTGGCGGGGGGGGGGGGGGGGGGGGGGGGTGAGTCTCCCACAAGTTTATGAGATCGTTCTGAATTCAATCATTTTTTTAAAATTGATTTCAGAGAGGAAGGGAGAGGGAGATAGAAACATCAATGATGAGAGGGAACCACCGAGTGGCCACCTCCTGCACACCCCCCCACTGGGGATCGAGCCCGCAACCCAGGCGTGTGCCCTTGACCAGAATCAAACCCGGGACCCTTCTGTCCGCAGGCCGACACTCCAGCCACTGAGCCACACCGGCCAGGGCTGAATTCAATCTTTATGGCTTGTTTTGTGAATTTACAAAACAAGGGACTCCGTGAGGCTGAAAAATAAAATAAAACAGCGTCTAAGGTGGAGGTGCTCCAGAGATGCAGAGGCAGATACGAGCACTGACAAGGTTTCTGTTTGTTTTTGTAATCCTCACCTGAGGGTGTACATACATTTTTATTGATTTGAGAGAGAGAGAGAGGGAGGGAGAGACCATAAAAAGAACAAAGCAGCGAACTGTTGCCTCCTGCACAAGCCACAGCGGGGGACTGAAGCCAGAACCTGGGCAGGTGCCCGACTGGGAACTGAACCTGCAGCCGCTTGGTGGACAGGACGACGCTCCAACCAACGGAGCCACCCAGCCGGGGCGAGAGGAGTGACACGGTGAGCCCGTTAGGGCTGCCACCCTAGCCGATAAGCCTACGCAGCCCTCCGTCCAACAACCTGACCAAGTAGCGGCCGGACGCCCAGGCTGCCAGCGGCGGACAGACCGTGCGGCTGGCTGGCACGGCGCTCCCTGGCGCCCCCGGGTGCTGCAGGCTAACAGGGCGGGGCGCGGAGTGGGCAGCGGGGCCGGTACGGCCGTGGGTGATTTAGAAAACCCGAATGTAACCTACTGCACGCGGCTCTGCTGGCTCTCTCACTGTGCCCATCAGCTCCCAGCAATTGTCTCTGATAACATGCTCCCCTGCCAAGTCCCTTGGTCCCCACAGCTGCTGAGGTGTGCATGCGTGAGCGGTAACATCCATGCATAGCATGCGTGAGCGGTAACATCCATGCATAGCATGCGTGAGCGGTAACATCCATGCATAGCATGCGTGAGCGGTAACATCCATGCATAGCATGCGTGAGCGGTAACATCCATGCATAGCATGCGTGAGCGGTAACATCCATGCATAGCATGCGTGAGCGGTAACATCCATGCATAGCATGCGTGAGCGGTAACATCCACGCGTAACATCCGTGGGGGCCCTCGCCCGGCGGCTTGCCCTCGCGTGAACGTCGGATCCCGCACCTCACTTCACCCGGAGGACTCCCAGCTCCGCCGTGGCCCCCGGTTCCCACGGGCCGGGGGACGTGAGTTCTTTGTGGGATTTCTCCTGGTTTTCAGTCCTTCCGCGGGCTGGCCCTGCACGGCACACCGCCAGCTGCCTGGCCAACAGGTTCGGCCCTGGCAGGACCCGGAGGCCGGGAGGCGCTGTCCCTCTGCGCGGTGCCCGCCCCCGGTCAGCGCCTCTCTGCGGTGGTGCCCACTGCACAGCCCCGGGGACCAGGCTCTGGGGCCCTCGCTCCCTCTCAGGCCCCTCCCTGTGAGTGGCAGCTGCTTCCTGAGCGGTGACATGTTGTCATCCTGTCACCGGCTCCCGTGTTCAAACCCACCTCTCCCCCCATCTGCCTGCTCAGGCCCGAGTGACACAGGCAGGACAGGCCGGCGACAACGTGTCGTGCCGTCCGCGTGGCTGCCCCTCCTGAGGTCTCGGGGCTGTTGTCGGCGGGATCTGGTTGGGCTGATGGCAGTGCAGGCTGAGGCGAGCGGACTGTCTGCACAACAGAGGAGTGGCCCGCAGGCTGGGTGCTGCCCCAGGGGGACCCTCGGCCTTCTCCCCTCTGAGCTGGACGTGCGGAGGGCCCACGGCTTGTGCTGGCCCTGGTGCCTGCCCCCCCCCCCCCCCTCCCCCTCGCCCCGCACAAGCCTTTCCCAGCCCGGGCTCCTCCAGGAGCCGTTTCTCATCGCAGAGCGGGGCTCGTGGGCCACGGTGGCGCCTGCGCGGTCAGTCCTGGTGACAGGACACACCGAGCCCAGGACTGGGCTCAGCCCCTCCGCACCGTGAGCTCTGCTCCTTCTCCTTGGCCGCCCGAGGGCCCGCCGCCCAGGTGCTCACAGGCTGTTTGCAGGGAGACCAGGAGCACCCCCTCCCCCCGGAGGGCAGCCTCCCGGGCCCAGCTGCCCCTGTGGCTCCGCCCAGCGTGACCTCCCTGCGGGCCCCTCGGACTGGGCAGGAATGCGGAGCTCACGCCGCCCGCCCGGGCCGGGCGCACACCTCCCGGAGCCTGGTTGTGCAAGGCCCGCCGTGTGCTGTTTCCCAGCGCTCGCAGATCTGGGGCTTCCCGAAGGTGGGGCCCGCCAGGGTGGGGCTCCGGCAGAAACGGGGAGCAGCAAACCCAGCAGAGGTGCTGCGACATGCCGGTCAGAGGCGGCCACCCGGAGCCTAGGAGAAAATAAAACAGAAGCCGTGTTTCCTGTACGCGTCGGCGGGAAGGTGGGGCCTCACTGGGCCTCACGGGTTCCCTGCGGGTCCCCCAGCGCCCGGCGCCCAGCTGCAGCCGCGGGGTCCTCTCGCCCAGCCCCGCACTGACACTCGGGCGACACTCAATATAAACGTGTTGAATGAGTCAATGACCAAAGGAAGAACATTTAGAATTTATTTCATGGAGAGAGAGAAACATCCATGATGAGAGAGAATCACGGATCGGCTGCCTCCTGCACGCCCCACGCTGGGGATCGAGCCCGCAATCCGGGCCTGTGCCCTGAGCGGGAATTGAACCCTGACCTCCTGGTTCCCAGGTGGATGCTCCAGCACCGGGCTGTCCCTTTACTTTAGGTGGCACACGGGAGGATCAGTCACGTGGCAGCCGACCACGGGGTTCTCGGGACTGGTCTCAGCTGGACAATACTGACCGTGCCGGGCCCGGGGCCAAACTGGGCGTGCGAACATCAGTGAATGGCGGTCTCCTCTCCACAGGGAGGTGGAGGGGAGAGGAGGGGCGGGGCCCAAGGGGTCCGCTGGGTAACCCCTGCGGTGATGGCAGTGGGCAGGGTGGGCACGACAGAGTGGCTTAGGAGGGCTGGCGCGGCCGCAGGCGGGGCTGGGGTGGTGAGCAGGCAGACCGGGGAGCCCCGGGGCCCAGGCTAAGGCGTTTGGACTTTACCCTGAGTCCAAGGACCGCAGGGAAGGTTTAACATGAGCGACGGAGTCAGATCGGAACCTCCTTTCCTGCCGGTGGCCCCAGGTGAGGAGGGTGGCCTGTCTCAACGCTGGCCCCGCACACACTGGCACTGGTTTCAGTCCGGTGAGAAGGCAGCTGGGGCGAAGGCCCCGCCGAAACCCTCGGCCCGTCCAGTGACCTGCTTCCCAGCCTCGGGACAGAGGGTGCCTCTGCTCTGCCGCGTGCTGTGGCCAGCGACCCGCCTCGGGGGGCCCGGGCCCAGCACCTTCCCGGAGCCACAGGGGCGGGACGAGGCGGGCGGGGCAGCGGTGCAGGGGCGCTTTCTAAAACACGTCCTATGACCTGGGCGATGGGGTTCCAGCAGCCCTTTCGGGGCGCTCCACGTCCCTGATGACGCCCGTGTTGCTCAGAGCGGAGGGCCTCCCCGGAAGCTCTGCGCCCGGGCTCCTGGTTTAGATGTCGGCAAACGTGGCCCAGGGGCCGCCACAGGGTGGACCGGATTCTTTGGAGACGCCTACAGCAATCCGGGCAGGGCTGGGGCTGGGGGAGCGAGGGAGCTTTGGAACGCTATTTTTTGGTCGAACATCCACACGTGACCAGTGTCCCATGCCTGTTGCCCGTAGTAACCAGGTGTCCCGAGTTCCGGCAGGAGAGGTCCTGGCCACCCAAGTCCCCAGGTGGCTGGGTGTCATGAGCCACTCCGCATAGTCAACACGATGTTTGTTAATCCTCACCGGAGACTATTCTTCCATTGATTTTAGGGAGAGTGGAAGAGAGAGGGAAAGACAGAGAGAAACATCGATGTGAGAGAAACATCGATTGGTTGCCTCCTGCATGAGCCTGACCAGGGCCCGGGCAGGGAGGAGCCTGCAACCGAGGTACGTGCCCTTGACCGGAATCGAACCCGGGACCCCGCAGGCCAACGCTCTATTCACTGAGCCAAATTGGCCAGGGCATCCATAGTTAACTTTTTAAAATATCTTAATGTTGAAAGTATCACATATGTCCCCCTTTGCCCCCCATTGACCCCTTCTAGCCTGCCCAGGCCTTCACCACACTGCTGTCTGTGTCCATGGGTTATGCATATCAGTTCTTTGGTTGATCTCTTCCCACCCACTCCCGCCCAGTTCTTAGTGCTTCTGGGAAGAAATTTTGTTTTGTTCATCCTCACCGCGGGTATTTTTCCATTGGTTTTTAGAGAGAGCGGAAGCGAGGGGAAGAGACCGAGAGAAACACGGATGTGAGGGAGACACATGGATTGGTTGCCTGTGCCCAACCGAGGCCAGGGAACGAGCCTGTACTGAAATAGGAGCCTTTGATGGGAATCGAACCCAGGACCCTTCAGCCTGTGGGCCCACACTCTATCCACTGAGCCAAACTGGCTAGGGCTTGGGAAGAAATTTGGTGCAGAATATGACCACAGACAGAACAAAAACCCATTTTCCAGAAAGTTCTCAATGTTGAATATTCCAGTATCCAGAATACATGGACACACAAATGCTTGCTATTTTCTTTCCAGCAAATATGACTCCTTAAATTTGTAATCACCATATACCTTAATAAGGCCTGTTGTGTAAATAAATTAAGAAAAAACACCTTCATTAGACGTGTGGCCTCATTTTTGGTTCAAAAAATGTGGTCAGAGCTCTCTTTGTGAAGAAGTCAGAGATTCTTAGATCAGCCTGCCAGGGCCTCCGTTTCAACCAGTCCAATCAGGCGTGAGAGCATCTCACAGAAAGGTCCCGAGACCCAAACGGAAAAGGGAGCCCGGGCTTCCTGGTGAGCTGGGGCCGAGAGTAGCTGACAAAATTGCAGTTGGTCCCAGAACTTAGGTGGGGCGACTAAGGATGCAGGTCCCTCTGGCAAGGTTCACGTGCTTTTTGATGGTTTTGCTCACTTCCTTTACTCCTGCAGCAAACATAACATGTCATCTCCAGCCCTGGCCAGTGTCTCCCAGTGGTTAGAGCGTCGGCCTGTCCATTGAAGGGTCTCAAGTTTGATCCCTGGCCTGATGGGGACATGTGTGGGAGACAACCAATTGATGTGTCTCTCTCACACAGAAGTTTCTCTCTCTCACCCTCCCTCTCTGCAGCTGTCTCTAAACATCAATGGGAAACATCCTCGGTTGAGGATTAACAAAACAAAACAAAAAGCTTATCTCCACGTCAGGGCAACCTCTGGGTGTTAGGAGGCCTCGCAGAGTTTACAGGGACCCGCTGCGTCCTCCGGAGGAAAAAGCAGTCGGGGCGGACAGATGTGCAGAAAGGCGTGGGCCGGTGCAGCTGAGTGAGGCCAGGCTTAGTCACCGTGGCTTTCCATTCTCAAATCCAGGTTAGTAACCCCACTTCCTGACTCAGCCCAAGGCCAAGGCCTCTGAGAGTCGGCCCGTCGGCGGCAGGGCCAGCCTTTGGGGAGCAGCACTGCCTCCTTCCCTTGCCTCTGTTTCCCCATCTGAGTCAGATGCACCATCTGGGCACAGCCTGGCCTCCGCGGAGCCAAGTGCAGCCTGTGGGCGGGAGTTTGCATGTTTGAGGTTAGGGGCAGACAGGCCACCTGGGTCCTGAATCAAGAACTGAACTATGGGGTTAATAGGGGGTGGGGTGGAGGGACATATGTAATCCTCTCAACAATAAAGACTTTTTTAAAAAAAAGAACTTTCACGGCCCGGCATGGCTCAGTGCTTAAGCCTCAACCTATGAACCAGGTGGTCACGGTTCGATTCCCGGTCAGGGTCCCCACTGTGGGGCGTGCAGGAGGCAGCCGATCGATGATTCTCTCCCATCACTGATGCTTCTATCCCTCTCTCCTCCCTTCCTCTCTGAAATCAGTAAAAATATACTTTTAAAAGTTCCTTCAGCCCCTCCCTGGGGCCAGCAGTGGGGGCCGTATACACCCAGAGAGGTGCTGTCCTCCGATGGGGTTACCAGCTCCAGGGGTCCACCACTTGGGGAGCTCTATTCAAACACCAGAGGCGGTCGTCATGAGTTAGTTTTATTTACCCGGAGACGGGGACTCATGTCCTAAACTCTGCCTCCCTAAAGGGAGGCTCAGCCACGGCTTATACAGGGTGTCCCCCCAAAATGTATGCACACTGAATTTTGAAAATGAAACACTGTATTTAAAGAAACACCGCCGTTATAGTTATTCAAAGCGTGTCTATACGTTTTTGGGAGGGACACCCTGTATATGCCATTTGGTCCATTGCGTGTTGATGTCTTCTTTGCAGTTGGCTACACTTGGCTGCACTTGACCCGGCTGGGTTCCTGTCAAGCTGACCCAGTTTCCGGCCGATCTGCAGACACGGGGCTCCATTTAAACCTTCAGCAAGGCCCGCCCGGACCCTGGGACTCGGGTGCTGACACTGGCGGGACGGGCTCGGCTCTCAGGACCAGGCATTTCCTCCCAGGCCTCTGCCCTGTGCACTCACCGCTGGGCCTCGGGGCGCCGGCCCTTGGGGGACTGTCCGCGCGGCCCGCCACCGCGCTCCGCGGGCAGAGGGCAGGGGCGCCCCGGTGGCCTGCGGACCCTCGCCTCCCGGCCCTCCTCCGGGCGCCTGGCCCCGGCTCGGGCTGGAGGAAGCCCGGCGTGCGCTTGGCGTGTCCCCTGCTGTCGGCCCCCTGCCTGGAAGGCACGCGTCCCGGCCCCTCTGGCGGCCACAGCGGCGGCCGAGTCCTTGCCGGGCCCTTCCACGGGGATGGAGGCGGCGGGGTCCACGTGGGCCGCTCGCGTCCCATTTCCTTTCTCTGCCCAGGGGCCCGGGGCTTTTAACGCCAAGCGGAAGGGCAGTGTTGCGGGGCGCGGTGCTGGAAGTCGGCGGCGGCGGCTCCCGGCCCAAGGCTGAAGGCCCAGCGAGCGGCGGGCACGCAGCTCCCCGCACGGACGGAGGCAGCGCCCGCGGGGTCCCTGCGGCTCTCTGCGCGTGCGCGGACCTGCCTCAGGGTCGCAGGGCCGGAGGGCGCGAGGCCGCCGGCGGGGGCGGGACCTGCGGGGGCGTGCGCGTGCGCAGAGCTGGCAGATGGCGCGAGGCCGCCGGCGGGGGCGGGGGCGGGGCCTGCGGGGGCGTGCGCGTGCGCGGACCTGCCGCAGGGCCCGGAGCGGTGCGAGGCCGGGGGCGGACCGGGCGGCCCTGGGCGGCGCTGAGGTTCAGCCGCCCGCGCCCCCCCCCGCCCCTCCTCCAGGCCCCGGTTGGCCGCCGCCGCCGCGCTCCGCCCCCTCCCTGGGAGGACGCCCGGACGGAACCGATCGCGGCTGGTTTGAGCTGGTGCGTCTCCATGACGACACGCGCGGCGCTATAAGTAGCGGAGCAGCGGCGCGTCGGGCTTTGTCAGCGCCCTCAGCCTCCGCCGCCGCCGCCCCTCTGCCAGCGCTCCGGCGCCACTCGGCCGGCGGTCTCCGCGGGAGGGAGCGAGGCGGCGGGCGGCCGGGCGGGCGGCTGACGGGGGCGGCCGGCGGTCCTGCGCGCTCGGCGGCGGCGGCGGCTCCATGGGGTCGGCGTGAGGCGGCCGGCGCTCCGAGGTGAGAGGGGCTCCGGGGGGCGGGCGGGGCGGCCACGTGTCCCTGCTGCCGGGCCGGGCGGAGACCGGGACAGACCCGCGCCGGACCTGCGACGACACGTGGCCGCCGGCCCCTGACCTTGTGGCGCGGGGCCCGGGTTCTTCCCGGTGACGCGTGCCGGCCCGTGCCCTCCCCGCGGCGCGCCCGTCCCGGCCTGGGCGGCCCGCCCTCCTCTGGGGCACCCGACCGTGGGGTTCTGAGCCGGAAGCTGTCGGGAGGCCCGTTGGTTCCTTCAACCGCTGTTTTCCTTCTTTAAACCCACGTGGCCCGCCGGGCGGCAGGTGCAGGTGCGAGCGCCCGCGCCGCTGCGGAGACCGGGCTGCCGAGCGCTGGACCTCGGCTTTGGGCTGTTTTCTGCGCGGTCGGTCAGAGCAGAGGACCCGATAGAGGACCCCGAGGGCTGCCGGGGCCGAGGTAGCCGTGGTGGCCGAGGATCGGTGCCGGCCGGCCCGGCAGGTCCATTTGAGGATCTGAGTGACTTAGTGACTCGAGAGAGGCCGGAGCGTTCGGGTCCCCGCTCAGGCGCAGGGTGGACGGAGGAGCCCACCCCGAGGCTTTCGGAAAAGGCCGGTTGCGTTCGAGAAGCCGAAGGAATGGGTGCAAGTGGGGGAGCAGAACCTCTTAGAAATGTGGGGAGAACAGAGCATGTGGGCTGGATCCACCCTGCGATCGGGCGGCCGTTAGCTGACGGTGATGGTCTCAGTTCCCGTTGGAATCGGCCCCTCTCTACATAACCGGCTGTCCTGGCAGGAAGGTGCCGGCTGGTGCTCGGGGATTCCTCCTCTTAGGGAACTCCTGGGGGCGGTCCTGGCTTCCAAAGAGACTGGAGAGCAGCGATGTATTTCAGAGAAAAACGCCCCAGGTTTAAGCCTGAGCATTGCCTTGAAGACCCTAGTTAACCCAGGCCTCACCGCTTCCGCCCTGCCGTTCCTTATTCTCTAGCCGGCGGGAGGCCTTTGCTGGCCGGAGCGGTGAGTTGGAGGTGGACAGTGCCCAACAGTCACATTCGGTGGAGAGCTGGAACCAGCCCTGCCGGGCACGGGTTCCGATGGATGGCAGGCCCGGCCCCCTGGGTCTCTCATGTGCCCCGTGCCCGAGCAAGCTGCGGCCTCGAACCATTGCCCGGCCTCTGCCCGTGGGCTGCAGGCACTGAAGCAGGCTGCCTGGGGGAAGCAGGCTTTACCCGGCAGGAAGTGAGGCGGTTTAAATAAGTAACATGAAGACAAGCGTCCTCCACCACCGTCATAGCTGATGGAGTCCAAGGACAGGGGCTCTGATTGTTACCAGCTTGTTGCTTACCCATAAGCCATTTATGCTGCTTACTTCAGCACATATTGCAGATATCAGAGGGCCTGTGGGGATTCCCGGGATTGCTAATTTAGTAGGCAACACTAGCCTAAGAATGCTGATTTTTCTGATCAGATACAGCCACTATGTTATGTTGATTTGAAGATGCAGTTTTTAAAAATACATGCCCACCCTGCAAATAAAATTAGCTCATAAATTTCCCAGGAGACTTGAGCGCACTCTGTAAGTTGAGCCCTAGATGTTTCCATGATATGATTCTGTATAATTTGAAGTGTTTGAGATGTACAGTCCTCTGGATGGGATTTCAGTGCTGCTTTAAAAATAATCTGAGGTGTTGTCGTGTCCTCAGATGCTGTAGCAGGGGTCCTCAAACTTTTTAAACAGGGGGCCAGTTCACTGTCCCTCAGAGAGCAGGAGGGGAGTCGGAGAGTGCGGCGCACGTTCCACACATGCGCACTGCGGGCCCGGGACGAGTCGGCTGCTAAGCAGGACAGGCAGCGGCGGCAAAAACACCCGGCGGGCCGGATAAATGTCCTCGGCGGGCCGCAGTTTGAGGACCCCTGCTGTAGAGATTTGTGGGTTCATAACTTATACCCGGAGTAATGGGGTTCCCAAACCCAGAGAGGGAGCCGTGAGGTGTCTGAGCAGCCCTGCTTCCTGGGTGGGCGCCGTTAGGGCCCGGTGTGTCCACTTGATGTGTCCTAAGGGGCAGCCCGTCTGTGTTCCAGGCTTTCCCGCTGCTGCACGGAGGGGACCGTCTCCCGTGGACGGGGTTCCTGGAGAGCGCGGCTGAACAGCTGGCAGTGATTCCCATCCCGTCTTCGTTTTCCTTGTAAGTATTCTTGGCCGTTGCACGTTCGTCTGGTTCAGAATGACTAAGTATTTAGTGTAATTTAATGAGCGAGTGTCTCCACCCTCTTGCAGTGTGCAGCATTCGGGAACATCCAGAAACCGGGAACATGAACAGCGTTAGTAACGAAGAGTTCGACTGCCACTTCCTCGATGAGGGCTTTACCGCCAAGGACATCCTGGACCAGAAGATTAACGAAGTCTCCGCTTCAGTAAGTGCACGGAGTCCGTGCCGGCAGCGTCGCCGGGCGGTGCGGCCCCTGGGGGACTTCGGTGGGGTCTGAGGAAGTGTGATGGCACTTGGTGTCTTGTTGGGGAATTGAGAGTTTAATTGGCTGCGGATCGTCCAGAATAACAGCGATACTCATGTCGGTGAATGGACTGAGGGTGATGGGAGCGGTGGAGGCCGCGGGGCACACATTGTCTGCGGCTAATGCGCTCCCCGTGCCCGCTCCTTCTGCAGGACGATAAGGATGCCTTCTATGTCGCGGACCTGGGAGACATTCTAAAGAAACACCTGCGGTGGCTAAAAGCTCTTCCGCGGGTCACCCCCTTCTATGCAGTCAAGTGCAATGACAGCAGGACCATCGTGAAGACCCTGGCTGCCATCGGGACGGGCTTTGACTGTGCCAGCAAGGTGAGCGAGGCGCAGCTGCGTGGTCCCCGGGCAGCAGAGGGGGGTCGGGCGTGACGGGACAGCTCCCGTGTTTGCTTCTTGCACTATTGGCTGCACCTGTACCGTGCAACACCTCTTCCTTCTCAGACTGAGATACAGTTGGTGCAGAGCCTCGGGGTGCCTCCGGAGAGGATCATCTACGCAAACCCTTGTAAACAAGTGTCTCAGATTAAATACGCCGCCAGTAACGGGGTCCAGAGGATGACTTTCGACAGCGAAGTCGAGCTGATGAAGGTCGCCAGGGCACATCCAAAGGCCAAGTGAGTTCCTCCGCGAGAGGGCGGGTGGGGAGTGGGATCTGCGTGTTGTTGAACACGCTCCGATGTCCAGGTGCTGGGTTTTGTTCTCCCGTGAGTTCCCTGCACTGGGTCAGAGGCAGCGTGGGAAATGGCTTACACCCTCTTGGTTAAGAAAGCCGTGTCAGATCACCCCAGAGGACCAGAGCCGAGGACACTGTGTGTCGGAACCGAAGAGTCTGTGTGCTTAGCATGTGCCTGGGCGGCCTGTGAAGTCGGTGCTGCTCTTGCTTCTAGGCTGGTTTTGCGGATTGCCACCGACGACTCCAAAGCAGTGTGTCGTCTCAGTGTTAAATTTGGTGCCACACTCAAGACCAGCAGGCTTCTTTTGGAACGGGCCAAGGAGCTAAACATCGATGTCATCGGTGTGAGGTGAGAGCGTGGGGGCCGGGGGTTAGAGGCTAAGACAGTGGTCGGCAAACTGCGGCTCTTTGGCCCCTTGAGTTTTTGGCCAAGGCCAGCTGAGGAGTACCCTCATTAAGTTAATAACAATGTACCTGCCTATATAGTTTAAGTTTAGAAAATGTGGCTCTCAAAGGAAATTTCAGTCGTCGTACTGCTGACATTTGGCTCTGCTGACTGATGAGTTTGCCGACCCCTGGGCTGGGATAACGACAGACAGTGCACGTTCACAGTCTGTTCCCGCCGCGAACAGTTCCTCAGATGATAGAGCGTCTTCTCCTTTTCCCGCCCCAGCTTCCACGTGGGCAGCGGCTGTACTGACCCCGAGACCTTCGTGCAGGCCATCTCCGACGCCCGCTGCGTCTTCGACATGGGGGTGAGTGTACGGAAACCCTCAGGGTGCGGAGCGCAAGGCCGCAGAGCTAGTCTCAATTCTAGAATCGGCCGGCCTCCTCCGTTCTTCGTGGCCTGGTACACATTTCGCTGTTTGACCTGGTTTTTTGCCTCTAGGCTGAGGTTGGCTTCAGCATGTACCTGCTGGATATCGGTGGTGGCTTTCCTGGATCTGAGGATGCAAAGCTTAAATTTGAGGAGGTAATTCATAGCCAAACTGGTATGTGGTGGCTGCTTTAGCAAGTCCCCTAGGGGAGTATTTGGGACTATACAAACAGGAAAAGAAATGTCCTGAGCGACTTTTGTGCTGTCTAAAATTGTTCTTAATATTCTTTGGTTTTCTAAAACATGAGTCAGTTTCTAAAATGTCTTGGGAAACAATTAAGAAATGTTGCTGTGGTGATGAGAGAACACACTGACTTTAGTACAGCAAGTGCTCACTTATGTCATTAATAGGTTCTGTGACTTTAAATCAGACGACTTGTAACAAAACAGTTGCTTTATCCTGGGCTAATTGATATACCTGAGGGCTCAGTTCCTATGGCTGCTCATCAGTGTTCCAGCAAAATGACAACATTTGAACAAGGCGACATAATTGGGGGGCCTGCTGTCCATCTTTATACCAAATGTGCTTTGCTAGAACTCGTATTTCCTCTCGTTAAAACATTAAGTGTTTAGTCACTTAGGGAGTTAAGCCCCATTAAATGGTGTTGAAGTTTATAAAATGTCCACATAGTTATTTGTTCAAATTCTGTGAGGTTGACAGAATAGAGTTTTATCCTGTTGGCATGTATTTGCTAGATAAAAATATTTGGGGCACTCTGATCCCTCAGTAAGTAGTAATATATTTGTTTATCGTTTGATAAAATCGTCCCTATAACATCTTAGAGGATAGAAGGGTATCAGGAGGGAATCCAAGTGAAACCATGGGGTGCGCAGGCTGGTTTTGAGGGGCAGTGTTTATTTTTGCTGTTGCCTGGTGATAACCTCTGCTGAGGCTGTGCAGACGTGTTATATCACATCACAGCACTGCTCTCTCCACCGCCTGGTTCCCCTGATGGCTGACTGCTCTTGTCTGTCTGTCTGTCTCACTCCGTAGATCACCAGTGTAATCAACCCAGCCCTGGACAAGTATTTTCCATCAGACTCGGGAGTGACACTCATAGCTGAGCCGGGCAGATACTATGTTGCGTCAGCTTTCACGCTTGCAGTTAATATCATTGCCAAAAAACTGGTCTTAAAGGAACAAACGGGCTCTGATGGTAGGTGTAAAGCGAAACTCATTGCACACGGGAGTGGAAGCTGGTACAAAAGGTGGTCACTGAGACTGATGTGCTTTCTAGATGAAGACGAGTCGAGTGAGAAGACCTTCATGTATTACGTGAACGATGGAGTGTATGGGTCCTTTAACTGCATCCTCTACGATCATGCGCACGTGAAGCCCCTTCTGCAGAAGGTACCTCCGCTCAGCGTACTGTGTGTGCGGTCAGCGTACTGTGTGTGCCATCAGCGTACTGTGCGCGCGAGGGAAGATGGTTGGTCGTGGTGAGTGTAACTAGGTCCGTTTCTCTCGCATGCAGAGGCCCAAACCAGATGAGAAGTACTACCCCTCCAGCATCTGGGGCCCGACCTGTGACGGCCTCGACCGCATCGTGGAGCGCTGCGGCCTGCCCGAGATGCACGTGGGGGACTGGATGCTCTTTGAGAACATGGGTGCTTACACCGTGGCTGCTGCTTCTACTTTCAATGGGTTCCAGCGGCCGACGATCTACTACGTGATGTCAGGGCCGACATGGTTAGTGCCAGGGCGTGTGTGTGGGCCTGATAAGAGACCTTGGGGCGCTCCCTTCCAGGAGCCCCGCACCTGTCTCCCCCCTCTTCCCCTACAGGCATGCAGCCCCTAAACGCTAAGGGCCCACAGGACTTAGAAGCAGGGCGGCAGAGGGCAGCTCGTCCTGGGCTCACCCTGAGCCTGTCTCCAAGGCCCTCTCCTCTCTCTGCCTTCTCACCCCCCCCCCACCCCCCAGTCCCTCTCCTGTTGCTGCTTCTGTCCTAAGCCCTTCCTGGTTTTGGTGTCCCCAGCTGTAGCAAATGTACTTTTTAGGGGGGAAAAGGGAATAGATATCTTCTTCGATTTATGCTCTTATCTTACTCTAATTGAAAGGAATGATGTTGCTTGATTAAATAGAACGTTTTTAAGTTTATTTTCTCCCTGTTAAGGGAGATACTCTAGAAAATTGGGAGAATACAAATGGATGGGAAAATCTCTCCAATAACTGATTTGTATTTTCAGATTTTCCCTGATCCATAACCATTTTAGAAAAGTCTGGTTAAGATATTTCTGGGTGGCAGGAATACTTTAATGAGTGCATGTGACCTGTGGTTTCCTTATTACCCCAAGATGGTTCTGGAGCCACGCTAGCTTTAGAAATACTGAGGTGCTTCCTCGTGGCAGTAACAAGGAAGGAAGCGGGCCATGAACAAGTTAGTGGGAGCTGCTCGGTGTGGGTGACCCGGGTTCCTCACTGTGCCCCTCCTCTCTCTCAGGCAACTGATGCAGCAAGTCCAGAACCGTGACTTCCCGCCCGAGGTGGAGGAGGACGCCGGCGCCCTGCCTGTGTCCTGCGCCTGGGAGAGCGGGATGGAGCTCCTCCCAGCAGCCTGCGCGTCGGCCCGAGTTAACGTGTAGACGCCATTCCTGTAGCTGTTACGCGAGTGTAGCTTGACTTAAGGATTGGGGGGACCACTTAACTTAATGATTGCTAGTTTGAAATGTCTTTGTAAGTGGGGGTGACACAGATGGAACCAGGTGGAAGGCCTAGGCGACGGGGTCACACTTATGTGTTCCTATGGAAACTATTTGAATATTTGTTTTATATGGATTTTTACTCAATTCTCAAACATGCTACTGCAGAGCGCCCCTCAGCTGCCAGGCAAGCATTTGTAGCTTGTGTGTTGGCAGAACCAGCTGAGGCCGAGTGCTGTGACCTGTTGAACCAATAAAGTTCCTTGGAAATTGGGCACTGGGAGGTCTTCAGTGTGTCCGTCCACATGCCCGCCTTGCCATGTTTCTACACGTGGGAATCCATGTTTTCATTTCCCCAGAGGACTTGACAGTTGGTGAAACTGTGGACACGCTTTTCTGTTGGGCATCTCTGTCCATGAGTCCTGCGTGAAGTTGCTGAGGGTTCTGGAAGGGGGCAGGTCTAGCCCCAGGCAGCTGGAGGGAGCGATGGATGAGCAAGACCAGTGGCTCAGCCCGCCCGAAGGTCCACGGTGCCGGGACTGCACTGCCCAAAGCCCCTGGTGACTGGCTGGCCTGCTCCCGTCCCAGCCAGTGCCCGGGGAGCTGCACGAGGCCTCGGAGCCCTGCCCACAGACCAGGCTTCCCCTTCCCACCTGGCAGCACTCCCCAGGCAGGCGCTGTGGTTACAGGTCAGGAATGGAGTGCAGCCTTGGGCAGTCCGCTTAATAAATCCAGCAGCACCACTCGGTGTTGTAGATCTTTGCCTTTTTCTCTGACCACTGCATCCCCAAAAGTAGCAGGCCCACGCACAGGCAGCTGCACCCAGCATGCACAGCACTCAGCACCCACGGCCACGCACAGGCAGCTGCACCCAGCCAGCACCCACGGCCACGCACAGGCAGCTGCACCCAGCATGCACAGCACTCGGCACCCACGGCCACGCACAGGCAGCTGCACCCAGCCAGCACCCACGGCCATGCACAGGCGGCCGCACCCAGCACCCACGGCCACGCTCGGGCGGCCGCACCCAGCATGCACAGCACCCGGCACCCACTGCCTTGCACAGGCGGCCACACCCAGCACCCACGGCCACGCACAGGCAGCTGCACTCAATGCATGGTCATTCAGAAGTGGCTGTACTCAGCACCCACAGCCATGCACAGGCGGCCGCACCCAGCACCCACGGCCACGCAGAAACAGCAGCTTCACCTCCCCACTGGCCGTGTTCCTTGCCTCCGCCCTTCCCCACGGGTTTGGCTGGGGTCTGGGTTCAGCGAGGCTGCTGGGTGGGCCCTTGTCCCCTGACTGGTGTCCCTGTAAGAAGAGGAAGCAGCACGTGGTTGCTCTCCGCCCCCGTGGGCCCAGCGCTCCTCCTAACTTACAGTCGGTTTCTTCTGTGGGTGTGGGTCCGTCACTTGGGGCTCAGATTTTTAAAAAGAAGAACAGAACACCATTCGCAGGTGGCTGACCACAGCCCCAGGCGTGTGGACCCTGCACTCGCCCAGGCAGGGCCGCACCGGAAGGCGGGCTCCCTCCGCTGGGCTGTGGCGCAGCAGGTCTGCTCCGGGGCACCTCAAGCAGGACCGGGTCAGTTTGCTCAGCCCTCACACCTGTGGCGCTCTCCCTGCCTTCTTACCGCCCTCCCCGTTCTCAGGTGCACGTGCTGCGCAGGTGAGGGCATCTGTGTGAGAGGGAGACACGTATTGCTGCCCAAACTTACCGTAAATATGTAGATGGCGTGTAATGTGAAGGTGAAACCGTGTAACCCGTTTTAGGGCAGACACCTGTGAACACGGCCCAGCTTCCGCGGAACCAGGCTGGGAAGCAGCTGCTAACATCGGAGCCGATGTCTGGATTTCTACAAGAGCATTTTTATAGAAAAAAGAGTTTAAACTCTAGTTTTAACTTGTAAGTTGAGAAGAGCCAAAGGTGAAATGCCGAGTGTGCGGTGTGGCTCAGATCGGCGGAGGCCCACTCTGGTCAGTGAACCCGTTAGCCACTTGCAGGACCTCGGATTTCCAGACAACGATTTTTAATGTCTGCTGTCTATTTTGTTGTTAATCCTCACCCAAGGATATTTTCGCCATTGAATTTTAGAGAGAATGGAAGGGAGGGAGAGAGACACAGAGAGAGAAACATTGATGTGAAAGAGAGACATCGATTGGTTGCCTCCAGCATGTGCCGTGTGGTGGGGGGAGGTAGGGTTGGAGCCTGCAACCCTTGACCAGAATCAAACCCTTCAATCCACAAACCAACGCTCCGACTACTGGGCCAACCGGCTAGGGCTGACGACTGTCCATTTAAATGTTGGCTCCTGCCACATAAAACATGCCTGATCTTCGGTAATGATGGTGCTCCGAGAGTGGCCGGAGCCTGGGGAGGGAGGGGGCATTTCCAGAGTGGAGGGTGACACTGCCAGGCCCCGCAATCAGAACCCCCTGGTGCCAGCCTGGACCAGCCACTTCCCCTGAGCGGGAAGCAGATGCCGTGAGTGACGGAGCTTCAACCCGAAATGACGGAAATCCTGGAGCTGAGAGGTGCTCTCTGCCGGGCAACGGGACCAGAGCTCAGCGATGAAACGGACCCAGTAAAGACAGGTCCCTTAGGCCCTGGGGCCTGTGGCGGTGGGAACGGACACCACGTTAGATGGGCTTCAGGGAGTCATTGTAACGGGAGCCGAAACTTGCTGAGCTCGGCTGGCGGCCCTGAGCGGAGCCTTTCCGCAGGGCTCGCCCACCCCGCGGCCGCCCTGCAGGCGCCAGACTCACGGTTCACGGAGCAGGGAGACCCCGCGGGCTGGCAGGCGGAACTCACACAAGTGAAGCCACCTGGAAGCTGGCCAATGGGGGGCTGGCTTCAGAGCCCAGAGCCCTGCTCTGAAGATGGCCTAACCCCTCTGCCCTATGGCCCCTACACCCATCACTTTCCTTTTAAATCCTCACCCGAGGATATTTTTCCATTGGTTTTTAGAGAGGGAAAGACAGACAGAAACATCCATGTGAGAGAAACACATCGGTTGGTTGCCTCCTGCATGCGCCCCAACCAGGGCCTGGGCCAGGGAGGAGCCTGCAACCGAGATACGTGCCCTTGACCGGAATCGAACCCCGGACCCTATGGTCTGAAGTCCAATGCTCTATCCACTGAGCCAAACTGGCCAGGGCCAGATCCATCGCTTTTTTTTCTTTCTTTCTTTTTAAAATATATTTTTATTGATTTCAGAGAGGAAGGAAGAGGGAGAGAGAGAAACATCAATGATGAGAGAGAATCACTGATCAGCTGCCTCCTGCACGCTCGCTACTGGGGATCGAGCCTACAACCTGGGCATGTGCCCTTGACTGGAATGGAACCTGGTACCCTTCAGTCTGCAGGCCGACGCTCTATCCACTGAGCCAAACTGGCTAGGACTAAATCCATCGCTTCTAAAAAAATATACACTTTTATTGATGTCAGAGAGGAAGAGAGAGAGGGAGACAGAAACATCAACGATGAAAGGGAATCACTGACCGGCTGCCTCCTGCATGTCCCTCACTGGGGGTCAAACCTGCAACCCAGGCCTGTGCCCTGACTGGGAATCGAACCGTGACCTCCTGGTTCATAGGTCGATGCTCAGCCCCCGAGCCCTGCCGGCCGGGCTCTCAGCCTCTTGTTTCACAGATGGGATGCCGGCCACAGAGGCCAAGTGATTCAAGGAAAGCGAGCCCATCAGGAGGGCCTGGGAGGAAGGAGGTCCCCTGCTGCCCTGGCCTCTTGCTGAAGAAGAAACACCGAGGCTGGACCGAGCCCCTTTCTCCGTCCCACCGGGCGGGGGCGGGGCTCCAGTCCTCGCCGTCCCCCAGCCTCATCCCAGCCCAGGGCGCGGCCGTGGGTGCCAGGGCAGCCGTGGCTCCAGCCCTGCGGGGTTGGCCCGTGAGCTGCGGTCATGCGTGGGCTCGGGCTGCACTGACCCCGCTGAGTCCGGCCTGGCAGTGACCAGGCCCCCCCCGGCCCCACCCAGAGCTGGAGGCTGGCGCACGTGCACCTGGCGGGTCATTAGCGGGAGTCAGGGACGCTCTGGGCTCCGGGCAGGGAGCACACCTGGGAATCCTGTCCTGGGCGGTGGGAGGATTTTTCCATCCTGACTCCAGAAGGGGGAGGGTTAGGTCGTGACCTCTGGCCACAGGGGTCACCGAGGTGGAGCCTGAGTCCAGGGGACCTTCCTCGGGCTGTGGTCTCGGTGGTGAGGGCTGAGTGGGGGTCAAGCTCAGGGGGCCGGAGCTGGACTGAGGTCAGTCATTGGCAGGACCCTCATGTGCCCTTGCCCTGGGGGTGCCTGGGAGCTGCCCCTCCGCCGTCTGACCGGCCCAGGCTGTGCAGGCTCCGCCCCATGGCTGGCACGCGGGGCTGCCAGACACAGCAAGTCAGCACGTGAAATACCGCGTGAGACACGTGCACGCTGGAGATCATCTGTTGTTTCTCTGAAATTCAGTTTAATCGGCGCCTATTGCCAGGCCCCTGAGTGCAGGGTACCGGGCGCCCAGCCTCAGGTTCCGGGGCTCCGTCACTCACCAAACACCAGGCTCTGGGAGGCCTTAGGGATGCAGACATCCCAGCCCGGGAGGCCCTCCCAGCCACCGCCACCAGGGGGCAGCAGCACCCAGCGCCCGAGGCTCCCCTGCAGGTGGGGGCCCTGACCCAGTCCCGGGTCACCCAGCTCCCAGGTCACCCCGTCACTCAGCACACGCTGGCGGAGCCGATGGGGACAGGGCTGCGGGAACAGGGGTGGTCTGGCCCAGAGGGAGGTCCAGGGCGGGAGGAAGGGGCTCCAGCACCTTGTCCCCAAACCAGGCTGCTCCCCCGAAACTCCTCCTGAGCCCCACAGGGGAAGCCCCCCCAGCCCCGCCCTGGCCTCCTGCCTGGCCCCGGGCACAGCTCCTGGGGCCCGCAGCCTGTGCCTGCTGCCCCTGCCTGTGGGGCGTGGGTGACGCCCCCACTCACCTCCTGAAGGGCCCCAGGACCCCGCAGCCCCGGGCTCTCTCGCAGCCGCCCGCCCTGGCCGTGCGCAGGTGGGTGCCGTGGGAAGCGGAGGGTGCTGTCCTTGCCCACCCCCCACCCCTCACCCCTCACCCCTCACCCCCCACCCCCCACCCACGGAGCCGGCCCTGAGGCCAGGGTCCAGGCCCGCCCCCCATGACCAGTGTCGCCCGCTCCCCATCTGCACTCTCCACCGAGCACTTCCCGCCCTGGGCTGCCCCACAGGGTGCCTGTCCCAGCCCCGGCTCTGACCCCGCCCAGAGGAGCAGGGGCCACCCCAAAGCCCAGGTCAGTGCCCCGGCTCCCCGAGTCCTGTCTGGCTAGTGGGACAGGGAGGGCTGGGAGGGAGCCACGCCGGGACGTGCGTGCCAGGCCGGTGTGGGGCGCGTCCAGGCAGGGCCGGTGGGTGGGTCACTCACTCATTCGTCCGTTCACTCCCTCACCGCGAGCTGCCGGCCTGGCCCCGCCGAGCAGCGCGGGCGGCTTGGGGTGTAGGGGTGTCGAGGGAGGGGTGTCGCGGGGGACGGGGGCAGCTCCCCGAGGAAGGGACACAGCTCGGAGTCTTGGGAATGACCTGGGGGGGGAGGGGGGCGGGAGGGAGAAGAGGCTCTGGGGTAGAGATGGTGATGGAGAGACTTGGGGTGAACACACAACACCATATACAGGCTGTGCCTCTGGCCACAGGGGTCACCGAGGGGTCAGACCGACTACTGTATGATGTGTTAGAGTCACACACCTGAAACCCGTATGATTCCATTAACCAATGTCACCCCAATACATTCAGTGATAAAACAGTAATTTAAAAAACAAAAGGAACGGCCTGGCATGTGGTGAGGTGAAGTTCGAGGCCACGGTCAGCCCCCGTGGGGCCAGGGGCAGGGCGGCCCAGGCAGGGGCAAACCCGGCTGCTGGTGGCCGGGGGCAGAGGCGTGGGTCCCCCCGGCCCCACCGGGAACGAGCTGCGAGGCTGCCACTCAGCGCGGCCTCACACTCGTGCCCAGGAGCCGCCCACCTGCCCACGCAGACCAGGCCACGTGCTCCGGACCCTCCACGCCAATTCTCCGCACAGGACGTGAGTGTGCAACACCCTACAGGACACACACACTTCACACGGCTGTCCCACACACACCTCCCGTCCCCCCCAACACAGACCCCCAACCACAGACCTGCACAGGCCCGGGGACGGGGCGCAGAGGGCCTGGCTGGCTTAGTTCTGATTCTGCCATCGAGTGAGCCGGGGGGGGGGGGGGGGGGGGCGGCTGGCGTCGGTGACGTCTGTGGGGCAGGCCCCTCCCTCCCGGTTCTGTCACCTCGAGGCCCTTGTGGAGTGTGAGGTGCGCAGGCGGCCAGGGCCGCGGCCACGTGTGTGTGCGGAGACAATGGCCTCCTCCTCGGGGTGCGCCCACGGCCACCTCGCTGATTACACCACAGGGCGGGGGGCGGGGGGCGGTGTCCCCGCAAACCTGCCGAGGACAGTCCTCTCT
Organism: Eptesicus fuscus; assembly: GCF_027574615.1. Classification (NCBI taxonomy): domain Eukaryota; kingdom Metazoa; phylum Chordata; class Mammalia; order Chiroptera; family Vespertilionidae; genus Eptesicus; species Eptesicus fuscus. Next base: position 2,327,665 of record NC_072488.1, on the reverse strand, counting down.
ATTCCCGCCGGTGCTTCCCGGCGCCAGGCAGGCACCGGGACAGGCGGTGCCGATCCGCAGACACAGCGACAACGAGGCGGCGGCGGGACCCGGGGCCCACCCTTCCCGTGGGCGCGGGGGCGCCGGCTGGGGCTCCCAGGGGCCAACACACGACTCGGAGGTGCTGTTTATTGGATCATTTTAATACAGGAAACGCCGGGCCGGCCACGGACACCCTCACAGACCCTGCGTTCTTGGGGGCCTCCCGCAGCGGACGCGCATGCATGTCCTCGGACACGGGCAGGCTGGCGTGAACACCACAAGGAACCGGCTGGGAGACCACAGGCCACGAGGGAGCCACGCCTCAGAGGCATTAAATACGGGACCTACACGTGACACTTCACATCAAACACGGGTAATTTACACACGACGGGAGGACCGCAGCACACGGACTGCGCGTGGCTTTGGCGGAGAAGACGAGCGGGGTGCTGCCATGCACGGGAGGCCGCCCTCCTCGCCGCTCCTGTCCCCTCCCGTCACCTGCAGCCACGACACCGCCGCCGGCGCCACCTCTGAGCCCACGGCGCCCGCGGGGTCCCGGCTCCCTGGGAGGCGGGAGGTGGGGGAGGCCGGCGGAGGGGGCGCGGCTGCAGGGGGACAGGTGAGTGCGGGGTCACCTGGCCCGGCCGGGGTAGCAGGGATGATGGAGGAGGCATCCGCTTCTGCGAGCAAAGCGTAACGGTGAAGCCCGCGCCGCCCCGTCGGGCGCTCCCGCCGCCGGGCGCCGGCTCAGAACTGGCTGGCGCTGCTGGGGTCGCACTGCAGCAGCCGCACGATGGACGGGTCGCTCTTGGCACCTTTGATGAACTCCTCCAGGGACAGCTTGCCTGGGGGGGGGGCGGGAGTCAGCGGTGCACGGCTTTCCTCCCGAGCACGGGACCCCCCCCCCGCCCCCCCCCGCCCCCTGGGCCGGCTGAGCCCTCACGAGGCCGCCGGACGTCCCGGTGCCGCTTGCTTCGTGGGCCTTTTGGGAAAACCCTCTGCTTTCCCGGCTCCCCGCTGAGGGCACGCCCATTATGGCAACACGCGTGGCCGGTGGATGATTTCAATCCTTTAAGAGCCACCCCACGCTTTACCTGAGGAATTCGTGGCCTCTGCCTCGAACCCTAACCCAGTCAGGGTTGGGGGGCTGTCCACCCGAGGGGTGGGGGGGCGGGCGGCCAAGGGTGACTGCCCGCGGGGGGGGGGGGTGGCGGGCCCAGGGTGACTGCCCGCGGGGGGGAGGGGGGGGAGGGGGGGCCCAGGGTGACTGCCCGCGGGGGGGGGGGGGGGGGCGGGCCCAGGGTGACTGCCCGCGGGGGCGGCAGGACCAGCTGGGAGACCGTCTGCTCGGGCCCCCCTGCCGGGGGGGGGGGGGGGGGACTGGTGCCACGTGCTCCCTCCCCAGCGGCCTGGCCCGCACAGACGCACAGACGTGGCAGGACGGGCTTTGAAGCAGACACGAGCCTGTGCCGAGCTCTGCGCCGCGGGGGGGGGGGGGGGGGGGGAGGAGATTAGGGGGGTCGAGGAAGGAGAGGAAGGTTCATGGCGGGGGAGGCAGCAGGAGCTCAGCTGGTGCCCAGCGTGTGCCCGGCGCTGAGGAGTGGTCAGCCGCCAACCTCCCCGCCTCAGGGACTTCAGTGCAAAGCGGGGCCGGGGGGTGTGTATGTGGGGGGGCCGCTGGCGGGACGGATGGGGAGGAGGCGCTGGAGGGGTCGGCCCAGGCCCGGTCCGGGCCCATCTCAGTTAGGGGGCTTCTGCCAGGAGCCCGGGAGCGGCTGCGGTGACAGGTACCGCGGTGGCAGGGACCCCGCCTGTCCAGCAGAGAGGGCCCCCTCCTGGGCCCCCAGCAGGGGCGGCCAGGCCCAGGGCGGGCTGCAAGGGAGGGCACAGCACCCTCCCAGGAGAGTGCCCAGGCCCCCCGCTAGCGCCCCCCCCTCTGGGCTCCCGGCCTGTCGCCCCCCTCGGCGGGTGGGGCTCTCAGGGGCCACGCCCACTCCTCAGGCTGCGGGGTCCTGAAGGCGCCCCCTCCACCAGGGCGGGTGGGGGCCATCAGCACGCGGGCCACGCCCACAGGCTGCTCGGGTCCCCAGTTTAGAAGCTCGGAGACCGGGGCTCAGGGGCACAGCCACAGGTGCGAGGACGGGGCGCAGCCCCCCACCTGCCCCGGGCTCTCCCGCAGCCCAGCGGAGGGCGGGGGCCGGCGCCTACCGTCGTTGTTGGTGTCCATCTGCCTGAAGATCTTGTCCGTCCGCTTCTCCGGGGTGGACTCGTCCTCGGGCATCTTCATCACCGAGGACACCATCTTGTAAATGGCCTGCGGGGGCACATGGAGGCGTGAGCTCAGGTTCCGGAACGTTCCTGGGCAGCGGCGCAGGAGTGAGCTTCCGCCCAGCCCACACACGGCACGGGGAGGCGGCTGCTCGCCGGCCTCCAGGACCCCCCTCCACCCTCCCCACCCCCCACTGGAGGGATGGCCCGGCCGCTCCCGGCACCCGGGTGTCACCGGTGGGCAGTCGGCGAAGGAAGCCGGATGCGATGATGGGGCTCAAGAGCAGGCGCGACGACCCCACTTAGCGGTCAGAGGAGGGGGCCGCCTGGGGAGGCGCCCAGAAGGCGCGTGAGGGAGCTTCTGGGGGTGGGCGCGCCCGTAGCTCCCCGAGGGGTGGCCCAGGCCTGTGCGGGTACAGCCCCTCCCGCTGCGCACACAGCTGTGAGACCGCACTGAGGGCCGGGCCTCAGCTCAGAATAAAGACTCCGCCCCGCACCCCCCGCACCCCGAGAACCACAGGGCCAGCCGCTGGGGCAGCCGGGGCGGGGGGCGCCGGTCACCTGCAGGGTGCAGACCCTCCTCAGGCACCGCCCTCCAGGGCTCAGCCCCGGGTCCCGCCGGGCAGTGTGTGTGTGTGTGTGTGTGTGTGTGTGTGTGTGTGTGTGAGTGTGTGTGTGTGTGTGTGTGTGTGTGTGTGTGTGTGTGAAGGGCTTCGATGCCGGGGACGGGCACGCGTGGGGCTCTGTGCCAGTTCCCCGAGCCTGCGCTGTGTTGTGTGTGGAAACCGCCTACAGGGGACCTGGGTGGCCACACCTTTGCTCACGGAGCCGGGGCCCTTGCGGGTGGCGAGCACCTCTTCCGGGACGTCTAGACCCGAATCCGCCGGCCGGGAGTGGGGCAGAGGGGATGCTGGGGGGGGGGGGGGGGCGGGCCCGCCGCGGCCCTCTGTGGCTGCGTATCCCTAGGCACCGGGAAGGCGAGGACACTCGGCTTCCCTCCAACAGCCTCGCCCAGAGCCCTCGACAGCGCGAAGGCAGGGCCGTCTCTCACGGGCGCCGCTCATGTTCCGTCCACCGCACATTGCGCGTTCCTGGGGGCCCCTCAAACCGGGACTCACAACTGTCAAGGGTCCCCTGAGTCACTCCCCCCTCAGCTGCTGATTCTCAGGAAACCTCCTCCCAGCCCCAGCTGAGTGACGTGCAGGGAGGGACCCCCTCGTAGGGCAGGGGACCAGCTGATGGCAGCACGTGACTCAGCGTCACTGGGGCAGCACCCGCCGCCCTTAGAGTGACAGCTGCTCACTTTCAGGAGAGCACGCCAGAGGGGCAGGGCCACCTGGACAAAAATGTCTGCACGCTGCGGGGAGGGGGACCCAGAGCCCTGCCTGACGGTGGGCCTGGCCCTGAGGACCCTCAGCCTCTCCCCAGCACCCCTCCCACCCGCACCACCTCCACCATCTCCCCCCGCCCCTCCCACCTGCACCACCTCCACCATCTCCCCCCCCCGCCCCTCCCACCTGCACCCTCTCCCCTGCCCATCTGCACCATCTCCCCTGGCCCCGCCCATCTGCACCATCTCCCCCTGCCCCTCCCACCTGCACCCTCTCCCCCCGCCCCTCCCACCTGCACCCTCTCCCCGCCCCTCCCACCTGAACCCTCTCCCCGCCCCTCCCACCTGCACCCTCTCCCCCGGCCCATCCCACCTGCACCCTCTCCCCCTGCCCCTCCCACCTGCACCCTCTCCCCGCCCCGCCCACCTGCACCCTCTCCCTGCCCCGCCCACCTGCACCCTCTCCCCCCGCCCCTCCCAACTGCACCCTCTCCCCGCCCCTCCCACCTGCACCCTCTCCCCGCCCCTCCCACCTGCACCCTCTCCCCCCTGCCCCTCCCACCTGCACCCTCTCCCCCTGCCCCTCCCACCTGCACCCTCTCCCCGCCCCTCCCACCTGCACCCTCTCCCCGCCCCTCCCACCTGCACCCTCTCCCCCCTGCCCCTCCCACCTGCACCCTCTCCCCCCGCCCCTCCCACCTGCACCCTCTCCCCGCCCCTCCCACCTGCACCCTCTCCCCCCTGCCCCTCCCACCTGCACCCTCTCCCCCCTGCCCCTCCCACCTGCACCCTCTCCCCGCCCCGCCCACCTGCACCCTCTCCCTGCCCCGCCCACCTGCACCCTCTCCCCCCGCCCCTCCCACCTGCACCCTCTCCCCGCCCCTCCCACCTGCACCCTCTCCTCCTGCCCCTCCCACCTGCACCCTCTTCCCGCCCCTCCCACCTGCACCCTCTCCCCCCGCCCCTCCCACCTGCACCCTCTCCCCCCGCCCCTCCCACCTGCACCCTCTCCCCGCCCCGCCCACCTGCACCATCTCCCCCCGCCCCCCCCACCTGCACCCTCTCCCCCCGCCCCTCCCACCTGCACCCTCTCCCCCCGCCCCTCCCACCTGCACCCTCTCCCCGCCCCTCCCACCTGAACCCTCTCCCCGCCCCTCCCACCTGCACCCTCTCCCCCGGCCCATCCCACCTGCACCCTCTCCCCCTGCCCCTCCCACCTGCACCCTCTCCCCGCCCCGCCCACCTGCACCCTCTCCCTGCCCCGCCCACCTGCACCCTCTCCCCCCGCCCCTCCCACCTGCACCCTCTCCCCGCCCCTCCCACCTGCACCCTCTCCCCCTGCCCCTCCCACCTGCACCCTCTTCCCGCCCCGCCCACCTGCACCCTCTCCCCGCCCACCTGCACCCTCTCCCGCCCGCCCACCTGCACGATCTCCAGCATCTCGCTGCGGCTGATGTAGCCGTTGCCGTCCAGGTCGTACATGCTGAAGGCCCACTTGAGCTTCTGCTCCAGCTTGCCCCGGGAGGTGACGCTCAGCGCGATGATGAACTCCCGGAAGTCGATGGTGCCGTCGCCGTTGGTGTCGAAGGTGCGGAAGACGTGCTCGGCGAACTTGGAGGCGTCGCCGTAGGGGAAGAAGTTGGCGTAGATCTTCTTGAACTCGTCCACGGTCAGGTGGCCGGTGGGGCAGTCCTTGAGGAAGCCCTTGTACCACTCCTGCAGCTCGTGGTCGGTGAACTCCGTGTTCTCCCGCAGGTCCTGCAGCACCTCGGGCCGCAGCTTGCTGTTCTGCTTGCCCATGGCGGCCGGCGGCTACACCTGCGGGACAGCGCTCTGCTGGGGACCCCGTCGGGGCCGGCTCCCCACCCTGCAGCCACCCAGCGGGCCAGGACTCCCCCGTGGGTCCTGCACCCGGGGCCGTCACGGTGCCCGGCTGCCCCGGCTCCTCCAGGCCCCCGAGGGGGAGGGGCAGTCCACAGGCCCTGTTCCTTTCCTTCCTGGCACACGCCGGACCACACTGCCCAGGGCCCGTGAGCCCAGCGGGCATGGACTGCGTTCTGGCGATGGAGGGGGATGGAGCGGTCCCTTCACTTCCGGGCCTGGCTCTCGGCCACTCTCCCAGGGAGGACTGGGGCCCCGTGGGGCACAGGCCGGAGTTTCCTCTCGCGGCTCAACCAGGCTTCCTCACCTGACCACGCCCCTTTCTCCGTCTCCTGATGACCACCGTTTGGGGTGCACGGGGGAGAGCCATCCTCTGCTCACAGCAGCACCTGTTCTTCCCCGGACCCCCCTGAGCTGATGGAAGGGAGCCGCCGGAGCCCTGGATGACTGTGGGGAGCAGAGCTCGCCGCCCCAAGTCACATGGCCCTGGAGCGCCTGGGCTGTGTGAAGCAGGGAGATTTGGGCGTTGGTGCCAGCAGTTAAGCAGCCCCTCAATGGGCAGTCGGGTGACTACACCCCCTTCTCCAAGGGGGGGCCTGTGGGGACTCTGGGCAGGGGAGCGACAGGCCCAGAGGAAGTGGGTGCAGAGCCAACATGGGAGTTACGGGGAGGCCTGCTCACCGACAGAGCCCCAGCCGGTTCCCCGGCCCGCCAGCCTCAGCCCACATCACTGGACCTTTCTCTGGAGAAGCTGACCCACCCGTGCACCCCCTCCCACGACAAGACCTTTAACTACACTACGTTTGGGGTCCTCCACAAAGCTGGCCCCCTATCGGCTGCTGCTGTTTTTGTTATAAAAATGACAGGGTATAGTCACAGAGCATGAATATAGTCCCGTGTGGATCACCTTTGGAAATCTCGAATAAACTCTGAACAAATCCTATATAATAAAAGGCTAATGTGCAAATTGACCCAACGGCGGAACCACCAGTCGCTATGACACACACTGACCACCAGGGGGCAGACACTCAAGGCAGGAGCTGCCCCCTGGCAGTCAGGGCCCTCCCACAGGGGGAGCGCCGCTCAGCCAGAAGCCGGGCTGACAGTGGAGAGCGCAGCGGCCCGCCTCCGCGGCAGCGCCAAGGATGTCCGACTGCGGGGAGCGGGCCTAAGCCATCAGTTGGACATCCCCTGAGGGCTCCCGGACTGCGAGACCACCCCCCTCCCAGACTGCATGAATGTCGCGCACCAGGCCTCTACTATTTATTAACAACATATTTCAAAACCACCACCATCCTAGAGTTTCAGGGCGGGGGGTGGAACAGAGGCAGCGGGCATGAGTCCTGTTTCAAAGCACTTATCAGGCCAAGCAAGTCACACACGGGTCCATTCCGGCAGCAAATTAACTAACAGCAGCACACTAGCCGCAGCCACCACTCGCCAGGCGCTCACGCTGTGCCGGGCGGGCGAGGGCAGACCCGTTTACGGACGGTGACATTGACGCCCAGGGGGTGCTAGGCCACCTGCTCGGGGCCCCACAGCTCATGCCGCTGGGATGTGAACACTGGCCCGTCTGAGCGTGACCACAGAGCTCTACCCTGGACCCTGGGCCCAGGGAGGTGGGCCGGGCAGGCCTGGCAGTCGGCCATACAGAGAACGACTGGGAGACAATGAGTGATGTGTTCAGGAAACAAAAAGGATACATTTCGTTTTGGAGAAAAACGATCAAGAAATTACGGATGACACGGAGACCCTGCTGCTGTGACTCAGGCGCCCCCCTCCGCCTGTGTGATGTCTTGACCACGCCCATTTAAAGCCATTTTTAAAGTCGGTAACATTAGTTCTACTGTTAGGAACTTCAAGCCTGCTGGTGTTCTCGGAGGCTGAGCACTGACCTAGGAACCAGGAGGCCACGGTTGGATGCCCGGTCAGGGCACATGCCCAGGTTGCGGGCTCGATCCCCAGTAGGGGACATGCAGGAAGCAGCCAATCAATGATTCTCTCTCATCATTGATGTTTTCTCTCTCTCTCCCTCTCACTTCCTCTCTGAAATCAATAATATATGTGTGTGTGTGTGTGTATATATATATATATTTAAAAAAACAACTGGATGATGAGGGCTTTAAAAGGCCTCTGGAGGTTTGACCCCCCTCCCCCAGGCCACCTCTAGGGGGCAGGGTACATGGCAGATCCCAGGCGCTGGGGAGGCGGGGGCCATGCTTGGCCAGGCTGGGGGGAGGCAATGCCATCTCATCTTGGTGGGCTGTGAAGGGTGAGGGTCCCTGGGCAGAGGGAAGGCGCCACGGCGCTCCCGGCCGGCGTCCACCTTGCTCCCTCGCCATCACACGTGCTCCCAGGACAGGTCCCCTCGCTGGCCTTCCCACTGTGCCGTGCATGGAGCCGTGACGGAGCCCACGAGTGCCCGGCACCGCCCAGGCACCCGGGCATCGCTGGGCCGGGTCCTAAGAACCACCCTGCCGGTCTCTCCCGCGGCTCAGCCGAAGCAGGCGGCCTCGCGGGGACGGTGGGATGCGGCGTGCCCGGTGACCCTGCTACCAATGAAGCCAGAAAGCCAACTGTATGGACAGACCGGCTGGCGGGGCCGACAGCAGACACAAAGCCAGCTTTTCTGCAAAGACGGCGCCATCACCCGGTACCCCACAGAAACGGCGCCCTGGGCACAGGCTCCTGGGGAAGAGGAGGGGGGACTGCACGCGCCCCTCTTCCTCCAGGGGAGCAGGGGGAGGTGGAGCGCAGCTGCTGGGAGGAAGGGCCGAGCCCAGTGCGGGGAGCGGCGGCCTGGGGAGGCTCGGGCTGCAGTGAGGCGCGGCGGACACCAGAGGGCGCAGCGGGGACAGGCTTCCCAGGGCCTCCGCTCCCTGACCCCGCCCCGGCCACGCCCCCCCACCTAGCGGCTGCCTCAGTTTCTCCATCTATGAGCTAGATCTGTCCAGCACAGTAACCGCCACTCCCGTGCGGCCCCTCTGAATTCGCGCATGTGCCCTGAGAGTAAGATCCACACGGCGCTCACGGCTTTATGAGGAAGACGATGGACAGCATCCATGAGCACGTCTATCCTGAGTACATGTGAAACGAGACCTGACAGCCTCTGAGCACAGTGGGTCCAATGACGCGTGCTGGTAACATTAGTCTCACCTGTTTCTTCCTCCGTGTTTAAATGTGTCTACGGGGCAAGGCAGCCTCACGCGTGTAGGTGGCGCTGCGTTTCTGGTGGCCGCTCGGCCCTGGGCGACCCCTGGGACAGGCTGCGTATGGACCTGGGACCACCAAACGGAACCTTCTAGTTCTCAGGTCGCCAGCATCCGGCTGGCAGGCCCAGGGCAGCCCTGACGCAGCTGGAGTCCTTGCTGACTTCCCTCCTGCGCCCTTGAGTGGAGATAACGGTGTTTGCGTTTCACAATCGTGTGGTCCCACCCGTTCCTATTTTCAGCAGCTTCAACTCTGCCAGAGGCCAGCGGCCGTGGGGACCCAGCTCTGATCCTGGCTACGGCGTGGGGCGTGGGGTGCGGGGTGTGGGGCGTGGGGCGTGGGGTGCGGGGCGTGGGGTGCGGGGCGTGGGGCGTGAGGCTGTGGGGCAGGGGCTGCGGGAAGGCCCGTCCCCTGCCCCCTCCTCTGAGGGTGAACCAGCGATAGGGAGGGAAGAGCTCAGTCCAGGGTGTGCCTAGACCCAGGTCCCCTGTGACCGGGGGGCACTGCCGAGGCCTCCGAGACCCTGTTGCATCATCACAGTCTCCCCGGCGGCATGGGCTCCAGGCCAGTGACCTGGGTGGAGAAATCCAACGGAAAACCCTCTGACTTCTGTGCGCATCCCCAGCAGCTTAAAGTCCCCTTGGCTCCCAACGTTCAGAAAATAAATAAAAGGAGGGAGGGGGGAGGGGGAGGAGGGAGGAGGAAGGGTGAGGGAGGGAAGGGAGGGGAGGGAGGAAGGGGAGAGAGCAGGGGGGAGGGGGAGGGAGGGAAGTGGAGGGAGGGAGAGAAGGATGGAGGGAAGGGAGGGAGGGAGGATGCAGGTCAAGCGAGGCACAGAATCCCTCCCTTCTTGGCCACCTCCCTCCCCGCTCCCCTCAGGCTGAAGTGCCCTCGGGAGGCTGGGGAAGGAAGAGGTGGAGAAAAGGAAAGACAAACCCCTGAGAACGTTCTTTCGTTCTTTCGTTGCCGGAAGGGCTAATGCCGCAGGAAGAGGCCCGTGGGCCACTCCCCCACCTCTGCCTCTGAAGACACCAGCTCCTGCGCGGGCTCCTGGCCTCAGTCCCCGCAAACTCCTCCTCACCCACCAAAGCCCAACTCCAAAGTCACCTCCTCGGGGAGGCACCCCCACCCCCGCACCGGCTCTTCACTGGCATCCCAGCGCATCTTCTCAGCCATTTCTGTCAAAGCCTCCGCTGTGTGATACCATTTACCGCTTCCCCTGCGAGACTGAGCTCCCGGAGGAGAGAGTAATCTGCTAGGCCCGTTCTAGCTCCCTCCACCCGGGTTTCTTCCCCCTGAGGTCCTCCAAGGCAGCCGCCTCCGCTTCAGGCCCTGGAGCCACCTCGAACACATCCGGCCCTCGTCCCTCGTCAGAGCGGCTCCCCCCGCGCCATGTCGATGGATCTGTTGGCCGCCTGCCGCCTGTGTTGGCTGTGCCCCCGCAGTGCCCGGAGCAGGGCCTGGCACTCAGTGCTCAGCAAGCACACGTGGCAGAGCGGCTGTGTGAGCCCAGGGCGGGCACAGCCGGACTGAGGAGCAGGTGACATCGATCTCGGGCCCCCAGGCCTGGGGACTCGGGAAGCCACGCCAGGCCAGGGATTCGGGTGGCAAAGTGCTCTGTCGCCCGGGTTCGAGGTTCCGGGGCGGACATCGGGAATCAGACTTGGTTCCGGAAGCTCCACCTACCAGCGCAGTGTCAGCCTGGGGGCGGGGGGGGGGGGGTCCATTCACCAAACGGGGGCTTGTCCTCCCTTCCCCGCCACAGGGTCCCGGCTGGGGGCTGGGGGCTCCCTGCCCAGCAGAGCTCACTTGCGTGGGGCGGCCTCGGCCTCATCCAGACCCACCGCACCCACTGGAGGGTCTGGGCGGAGCCTCCCAGCAGGAAGGCAGGTCAGTGGGACGGACCTACCCAGGCCTCTGGGGGAGGAACAGACTGAGAGGAAGAGGAAGAGGAATGGACGGAGAGGAAGAGGAAATGCCCCAGGAGGTCCCTCCCCTGCCGAGTCCTCAGCTGCCACAGGACAAGGGCTCCAGGCAGGACCAGAAGCAGGACACGTGACTGGTCACAGAGCCGCGGTCCCATTCAGTCCATTCACATGTGGCTCCGCCCTCCCACAGACCCGCTGGGGGCCCGGGGAGGAGCAGGGCACGGGAGGGTGGGAGCCCAGGTGGTCCCAGGAGCCTGGCTTCCTCCGCCTGCCCCGGCCTCGCTCGCTCGGGGCCTTGCTGTGCAGGCGGATTTGGAGCTGGGGGGAGGGGGTCATGACCTCCAAGGCCAGATGGAGTGGAGGGAGGTCTCTTGTTCCCTGAGGCCCGCTCTGTGCTGGGCACGGGTACCTGGATGAACAAGGCAGAGGCCCTTCCCAGGTACCCACACTCCCCTCCCAACCCGGAGACAAGGGGCCATATGCCCAGGGAGCTGGAGTGGGCCGGCCTGTCCCGTGTGAAGGTTAGAGGCCGCCCAGGTGAGGTCTGAGCTGGCCTTCGGGGCTCCAGGTGGCCGGGCAAGGGGAGGCATGGAGGGAGCCGGGCCAGGCCAGAGGCCGGATGTCAGCGTCCAGCGTGATCGTCACGTGTGCCCAGGACGCAGAGCAGCTGACGCAGGAGGAGAAATGGCAAAGAAACGGGAGGGGCTGACGGTGGGGCTCGCAGTGTCCCCCAGCCTGCCCAGCGAATGCCCCCGCCCACAATTCAGAACGAGCCGACCAGCCAGGACAGGGGCCGCCTGACACGTTAAAGCCGCCAAAACATCTCCTCCCTCAGCGTCCCCTTCTCTGGGACCTGGCGGACCACAAGCTAATTGAGCTTTAAATATACATATTTTTTAATTGATTTCAGAGAGGAAGGAAGAGGGAGAGAGAGAAACATCAATGATGAGAGGGACTCACATCGGCTGCCTCCTGCACGCCCCCCACTGGGCATCGAGCCTGCAACCCCGGCCTGTGTCCTGACCGGGAATCGAACTGTGGCCTCCCGGTTCATAGGGCGACGCCCAACCCCTGAGCCCCGCCGGCCGGGCCGATGGAGCATTTGTAAGAAGTCTAAGCAGCCCCGCAGGCTGGTCACTGCACCTGAAGGCAGGGGCTACTCCGCCATCGCCGGCCCCCTCGCCGGCCCCTGCATGGCTATGCCCCCAGGTGGTCAGCCCGGCTCCGGGTGCTCATCGCGATGGAGATGTCGGGTGCCAGCCCCCGCCACGTTGGGGTCCCTTCCCCCTAAGTGGGCACGGGCTTCGGAACGACAGAGTCTGGGTCCCGGCTGCCGCTCCGGCCCGGATGGGAGCCACAGCCCTTCCCGGGACCGAGTGGTCCCCGCAGGAGGGAGACGGGCCACAGTGCCCAGCACCCCTGGAGGGGACTCAGTGGGTGCAGCGGTCAGGGGCGCCCGCAGGGCCCTGGAGGCAGGCAGTTCCCAGGCTCAGCGCTCCTCCCAGACGAAGCCCCTCTGCTCTCTACCACGGGGCCAGGCGCAGCTCCAGGGCGTGGCGGCCGTCAGAGGGGCTCACCCTGGGCAGCAGGCGCCCAGTTAGCGGCCCAGCCCAGGGCACCTCCCTGCCCCGCCCCCACTGTCTCTCTCTGTCTCTCTTTTAATTGGTTTCAGAGAGGAAGGAAGAGGGAGAGAGAGACAGAAACATCAACAATGAGAGAGAATCATGGATTGGCTGCCTCCTGCACGCCCCTCACTGGGGACCGAGCCCACAACCTGGGCGTGTGCCCTTGACTGGAATCGAACCCGGGACCCTTCAGTCTGCAGGCTGACCCTCTATCCACCGAGCCACACCAGCTAGGGCTCGACGGTCTCTAATGTCTCTGGGCCTCAGTGTCCTTGAGGGTGAAATGGGAAGAAAGGTCCCTACCTGATGATTTTACAGCGAGGCCGTGAGGAGAGAGGAACGAAGGCCCTGAAAGGACTTGGACAAAGTTAAAGCACCGGACACAGACGGGGGTGATCCCGGCATTCGTGATAAAGTAAGCCGGGCTGCTGAACGGGCTTCACCGCAGTGTCAGACGGAGGCCCAGACGCCTGCGGGCGGGGAGAGGGAGGTCAGTGAAATTCCTGCTCTCCACAGCGGACATGAGGGGGAGGATGGAAGAAACCCGGGCGGGGGGGGGGGGGGGGGGGGAGGGGCGGGCTCTCGGCCAGCTCACGGCTGCAGCCTCGGCTCCGGGTGCTGCCCTGGTGTTGGCCCAGGACACCCTGAACCGCCAGCCCCAGGGGGCGGCCTCCCCAGGAGGGCCTTCCCACCACATCCCAGGTGCTGCGACCAGGACTTCACTCGCGGAATTCTCTCTTCTCAGAAAAAACAGCACGAGCCACGTTTACCACTCACTCATTCATCCCACACACAGCCACTGCACACACTCATTCATCCACACACAGCCACTTCACACACTCATTCATTCCACAGCCACTGCACACACTCACTCATTCATTCCACAGCCACTTCACTCACTCATTCATTCCACAGCCACTTCACACACTCATTCATTCATTCCACACACAGCCACTTCACACACTCACTCATTCATTCCACAGCCACTTCACACACTCATTCATCCCACACACAGCCACTTCACACACTCATTCATTCCACAGCCACTTCACACACTCATTCATTCCACAGCCACTGCACACACTCACTCATTCATTCCACAGCCACTGCACACACTCACTCATTCATTCCACAGCCACTTCACACACTCATTCATTCCACAGCCACTTCACTCACTCATTCATTCCACAGCCACTTCACACACTCATTCATTCCACAGCCACTTCACACACTCACTCATTCATCCCACACACAGCCACTTCACACACTCACTCATTCATTCCACACACAGCCACTTCACACACTCATTCATTCCACAGCCACTTCACACACTCACTCATTCATCCCACACACAGCCACTGCACACACTCATTCATTCCACAGCCACTTCACACACTCACTCATTCATTCCACACACAGCCACTTCACACACTCATTCATTCCACAGCCACTGCACACACTCACTCATTCATTCCACAGCCACTGCACACACTCACTCATTCATTCCACAGCCACTTCACACACTCACTCATTCATCCCACACACAGCCACTTCACACACTCATTCACTCCACAGCCACTTCACACACTCATTCACTCCACAGCCACATTTACCACTCATTCATTCTACAGCCACTTCACACACTCACTCATTCATTCCACAGCCACTTCACACACTCATTCATTCATTCCATACACAGCCACTTCACACACTCACTCATTCATTCCACAGCCACTTCACACACTCACTCATTCATTCCACAGCTACTTCACACACTCACCCATTCCCCAGTCACTGTACACACTCCCTGAGCTCGCACAGGGATTTTATGCACGAGGACGTGAGGTGTAAAGGGACCGCTGTGGGCCTGACGTGAAGAAGGCGTGCAGGAGCCGGAGCCATCGGGGACAACGTCACGTGGACAGGGCACTCCCAGGGGAGCCGCCGTGTGCCAGGCGGTGTGAGGTGGAGAAGCAGCGTGGCTGGGCAGGGCTGGCTTAGGGGGCCCTGGCTGGAGGGGGGCAGGGCCAGCCTCCAACTTATCCTGGGGATGCAGGGAGCTCAGGACAGCGTCTTGGTCTCAATGATTCTCAGGCCGGAGTTTCTGGGGACCACTCCCAGCTGACGGCTGTCCCAGCCACACAGCTCTGGGCCTGTCACCCCCAGGCATCCTCCTGAGCAGCGACAGGACTGGCAGTAACAGCGGAGACCAGGACCGGCCGTAGGAACAGATGGGCAGATGAACTCATGTATTAGCGAGGGGCAGGGAGAGGGAAGATGCCATCAAACCCAGGGATTCGGTCCATCCCTCGAAGGGCAGTTCCAATTTGTCAAGTCTTAGTCCAAAAACACCCGAAAAAGTGCCTGTGAGTCTGGCCAGTGTGGCTCAGTGGTTGAGTGTTGACCTATGAGCCAGGGGTCACAGTTTGATTCCCGGTCAGGACACATGTCCAGGTTGCGGGCTCCATCCCCAGTGTGGGACCTGCAGGAGGCAGCCGATCCGTGCGTCTCATCATTGATGTTTCTCTCTCTCTTCTTCTCTCTCTAAAACCAGTAAAGACATTTATTGTTTTTAAAGTGCTGTGAACTCTCTTTTAGGGAAAGGGGAGGGCTGAAGGACGGCGCCGTGAGGCAGGGGAGGAGTGGGCGTCTGGAGAGCAGGTGAGAACTGGCTGTTACTCACACATCGTCCGTTTCCCCTTCTGAACGGAGCCGAGCCTGGGCGATCTCGGGCCGTCACTTTCCCCGTCTGTGCAATACGACTTTGGACAGCGAGGCCCGAGGCGCCCTCACCCCACACATGGTCTGAGGGTCCTTGCGTGGATCCCCAGGGCGGCTTCCGCGCGGCTGGGACGTTCGCCCGCTCGGCTGCGCTCGATCCCTCCCCCACCTCGGTTGGCAGTTCACCCGCGGAGCGCTTCCCAGTGGACGGTGGAAAGCAGAGCACTGCCAGGCTCCTGTCTCAGCGATGCTTACAGCTTCAATTCATGGGCCCCGAATGAACCACTGAGGTTTGGCCACATTCTAAGACATCTCGGATGGAAACTCTCTGTAAGAAACGTAATCTATAATAAAAGGGTAACATGCTAATTAGACCGGACGTCATTCCGGACGTCCTTCCTGACGAAGCCGGGCCGAGGGAAGCCCGGGTCCCCGGTGCCAGAGGGAAGCCGGTGCCGGTGCCGGCAGCCAGGGGAAGGAAGGCCTACTCTTGCACAGATTTTGTGCATCGGGCCTCTAGTTATGAATGTTAGACTTAAGAGGTGTTTTAAAGACACGCATGGCCCCCTGGGTCCTGTGTCCGCTGACAATGGGCTCCGTCCGCCGGGCAAGGGCCTCTCCCGGGAGGGAGGCTGCCCCAAATGCTCGTCTGGTATCGCTTATGGGTCAGCGCTCAAACCCAAACACATCCCGTTGTGTTTTCACACTCGGAAGGAAACTTCCAGTGAATCACCTCATGCGTTTGATTTGTGTGTAATGTCTTCGGGAAGAAATAAAAGCAGTAAGTCACTCCCAGTAAAAAGGCATCAGCCAGGCTGAAAGGTCAGGCGCTCGAACGGCCACAGGCCAGCCGCCCCCGGAGGCCTCGGCTGTCGTTAAAGGGGCGCTTTTATCAGGAGCGAAGACGGCTCACAACAGCGGCCTTTGCCACTTCTAGGAATCACAGCACCAGGGCCCTCGACGCTGCAGGGACAGTGGGGCCCCTGCACAGACTCGCCCATTCCAGAGCACCCACTAAGCGCACCCACAGTGCCGCGCGCTGGGACACACACGGGCATGAGAGGCCCTCAAAGCGCGTGCCGTCTAGTTGGGAGGCCAGGCCTGGACTTCCTGTTCTCGGCGCCCAGGGGGCTCCTGCCCGGCGCCCGGCACCATGCTGGGGGCAAACCGAGGGACTCTGGCGTTCAGGCTGGGGCCCAGGTCCCCCCCCCCCGCCCATCACCCTTTTCCCCCAGGACCTGGCGCTGAGTTCCAGGGCCCGGCTAGGAATAATCCCACACCAAGGCCGCCTGCAACCCGGGAAGGACACGGGAAAGACATGGGCAGGACACGGGAAGGACACGGGAACTGACGACAGGAAGGAAGTTGGGAGGAGGAGGAGGAGGAGGGTCCGGCTGCTGTGGGGGCTCCTTCCAGACAAACCCCAGGCCCATCAGTGTCACGGGGGGCTGGGCCCGCGGAGCCCCGTCTGCTGAGCCCGCCTTCCTCGCCAGGCCCAGGTCTCCGCGTTCCATCGCGACTTCCTGGCCCCGACGGTCCCTACCTTCACAGCGTTTCCTGGAGACCCCCCCACCCCCGCGGCCCGAGCACAGCCCACAGAGCGGTCCCGGTCCTAACTTCTGAGCCAAACATCTGCACGGGGGTCGGACAAGCCCAAGAATATCGGAGGGGAACACAGGACAGAACGTGTGGGATCGGGCCTCCCCGAAACCTGGGCCCTGCGCCTGGGGCCGGGCCGGCGGCCTTGGGAAGTGAGAAGGGTCGGCGTGGGCTGGACCTGAGGGGCCCTGACCCAGGCGCCAGCAAGCAGCTCGACCGCGGGGACACCGCTCGATCGCTCATCCATCCATTCATTCATTCATTCATTCACTCATTCACTGTGCAGCCTCCCTCTGTCCCCGCCCCTGGGCACTGAGCCACGACCAGCTGGCAGTGACAGGGGAGAATGCCAAGCCAAGTCACGCGTGCCCACTGTGTGCGCACGTGTGTGCACCGGCCGTCTGCCCACAGTGCCCGCCACGCAGGACCTGCCCCTGGGCTGAGGGTTGCCTGCACGCCCACAGGAAGTGATTCTGCAAAGTCAGCCTGAGTCATCCTAAAAGCACCCGCCCCCGGCCCGGCCGGCCTCCCGGAGTGACTTACCCGAGGCAGCGGAGGTGGAGACAGAGCGGGGCTCGGAGCCGCGGGGCTGGTTCCGTCCTCAGGGGCCACTAGACCATGCCCTGGAAGGGAGAGCCAACAGGTCACTCGGGGTGGACCCGCCCAGAGCCCGGGCCGCTCCCTCCCGTGGCTTCCGTGGCCGGTGGGGGGACCACGGCTTTCACAGGACCCACGCGAAGTACAGAAAGCCTGGCTCCTGGCCCGTCCAGCCGTTTAAGGCGCCTCCTGCCCCAGGAGGGAGGGACGCCACCCCGGCGCGGACGGGAGAAGTCCCCTGCGAGGCGGGGCCGCCCGGGGCGGGGCTGCAGCAGCGCTGAGTGCCGGGCGCCTGCGGCCACACCTCACCGTCTGACCCTCAGCACCACGGTCAGGGCCCTGGCACGGGGGGGGGGGGGGGGGGGGGGCGCAGGAGCATCCCCCCCCGGCTGCGGCCCCACACGCAGCGAACGCCCACAAGGCATGACCACCAACATGCTGCGACCGGCTCCGTGACGGGAGAGCACCTGTCGCCACGTGGACACCTTCTGCCCCCGACCATCCCGCCTCCCTAGACGCACATCACTCTGGCCCGGATGTGCCTCAGCTCCGGGCGGCCCTGTGGCCACGCCCTCTGGCCTCTGGCTCAGTTTCCCGTCTGCGACAAAGCAGGGGGCGCCCTGCATCCTCTCGGAGGAAGCCGGCAGGCGGGACACGGGGACGCCAGGCCTCCTCGCCGGAGGGAGGAGGGGCCACCATTCCCGAGGCCCTGAAGCCCTGGCTCCCAGGCTGCTTGGGACGGGCCATTAACTCAATTGTAAACCCCCCCTGGCTCTGCCGCTAAGCCACAGGGGCTCCCGCCTCCAGCCTCCCCGGGACAGATAAAGATGACAGTCATTGCATCAAGCAGCAGAAGTCATTACACAGAAACAATCATGCCGAGTTAGAGCTGGCGGCTCCTGATTTCTGTCTAGCGATCGTCACACAAATGGTCCGGGAGAGCAAGCTGGGAGGAGGCCCCGTGACGCACACAGATCTGCTGGGCCCCTGGGGGCTCTCTGTGAGGGGGACAAAGCCCTGGGAGGGCCACACCCCCAAAGTCACCCCCCAGGGGCCCTGCCCTGGACCCGCCTTGGAGGCCCACTTCACACATCCTTTTCTCCCCGGGCCCTTCCTTCACCCCCTCCCACCCCCCGGCCTTGGTTCATGTCAGGCCTAAGGCACCTTCCTCTCTCAGGTTTGGGGTCTCTGTACTTCCACCCCAGCACAGAGCAGGGCCCTGGGGAGAGCAGGGCGGGGAGCACAGGGAGCTGTGTGGCCGACTGCCTGGGTCCAAATCCTGGCTCAATTATTGCCTAGCTGTGTGACCCAGCTCATTATTTCACTTCCTAGCACACAAAATGGAGATGTTAATCCTGCCTAGTTCATCGCGTTCTTGTAAAGATTAAATGAGCTCATGCACAAAAAAGTGCTTGGCACCTCCACCTCAAAAACTGCCAGCAACGACTGGACACAGAGGCAGGCCTCCGGAGCGGCCGCGGGGGTCTGAGCCCCCCCCCCCCGAGACACAGCCGCCGACGCTGGCGCGAGAAGCAACAGGCAACCCACGATAAAGCAGCACAGCTGATGCCCGGCCCGCGGGGCTCAGGGGCTGAGCATCGACCTGTGAACCAGGAGGTCAGGGTTCGATTCCTGGTCAGGCACATGCCCAGGTTGTGGGCTCCATCCCCAGTAGGGTGCGTGCAGGAGGCAGCCGATCCATGATTCTCTCTCATCATGGATGTTTCTCTCTCTCCCTCTTCCTTCTTCTCTGACATCAATAAAATATCTATTTAAAAAAATACATATTTTTTGAAAAAACAACAACAACCTAAGACTGTAAAAACTCTTAGAAGGAAACGGACAAATCTTCATGGCCTTGGATGTGGCACCAAAAGCCCAAACAACCAAAGAGAAGATAAACTGGACTTCGTTAAAATTTAAAACTTATGCTTCAAAGAACACAGTCAAGAATATGAAAACACAAATACAAAATGGGTGAAAAATGTATCTAATAAGGGGCTTGTATCTAGAATAAACTGTATAAAGGACTCTTTATATATATGTACTAGAGGCCCGGTGCACGAAATTCGTGCACGGAGGGGGTTTGTCCCTCAGCCCAGCCTGTACCCTCTCCAATCTGGGACCCCTCAAGGGATGTCCGACTGCCCGTTTAGGCCCGATCCCTCTCACAATACAGGACTGCTGGCTCCCAACTGCTTGCCTGCCTGCCTTCCTGATTGCCCCTAACCACTTCTGCCTGCCTCTCACAATCCAGGACTGCTGGCTCCCAACTGTTTGCCTGCCTGCCTTCCTGATTGCCCCTAACTGCTTCTGCCTGCCAGCCTGATCACCCCCTAACCACTCTGCTGCCAGCCTGTTTGCCCCCAACTTCCCTCTTCTGCCGGCCTGGTCACCCCTAACTGCCCTCTCCTGCAGGGTTGATCACCTCCAACTGCCCTCCCTTGCAGGCTTGGTCCCTCTCAACTGCCCTCCCTTGCAGGCCAGGTGCCTCCCAACTGCCCTCTCCTGCTGACCATCTTGTGGTGGCCATCCTGTGTCCCCATGGGGGCAGGATCTTTGACCACATGGGGGCAGCTATATTGTGTGTTGCAGTGATGATCAATCTGCATAGTACTCTTTTATTAGATAGGATAGAGGCCTGGTACAGGGGTGGGGGCCAGCTGGTTTGCCCTGAAGGGTGTCCCTGATCAGGGTGGGGTACCCTGGGGGCGTGGTGCGGCCTGAGCGAGGGGCCTGTGGTGGTTTGCAGGCCGGCCATGCCCCCTGGCAATGCAAGCAGAGGCCCTGGTATCTGGAATTTATTTTCCTTCTACAATTGAAACTTTGTAGCCTGGAGCAGAGCCAAGCCTGGGGCTCCCTCCGAGGCCCACAGCCATTTGTGTTGGGGTTATAATTGAAACTTTGTTGCCTTAAGCGGGTGGGCCCGGCCAGGTTGTGTGGAAAGCTTTGCTTCCCCTGTTGCCGGCGGCAACCCCGGCCTGCTCTCTCAAGCTCCATTCTGCCGCCATTTGTTTGAATTTGTTTACCTTCTATAATTGAAACTTTGTAGCTTGAGTGGAGGCTTAGGCCTGCAACGGCTGGCAGAAAGCTTGGCTTCCTCTGTTACCTAGGAAACCTTGCTCTCTGTGGCTGTAGCCATCTTGGTTTGGGTTAATTTGCATACTCGCTCTGATTGGATGGTGGGCGTGGCTTGTGGGTGTGTCGGCGGTATGGTCAATTTGCATATTTTTCTATTATTAGATTAGATATTTAATTGGTTTCAGAGAGGAAAGGAGAGGGAGGAGAGATAGAAGCATCAATGATAAGAGAGGATCATTAATTGGCTGCCTCCTGCACGCCCCCTACTGGGGATCGAGCCTGCAACCGGCTGACCAGAATCGAACCCGGACCCTTCAGTCCACAGGCCGGCTCTATCCACTGAGCCACACCAGACAACCCGATTAAAAAATGGCCGAAGGAC
Organism: Eptesicus fuscus; assembly: GCF_027574615.1. Lineage (NCBI taxonomy): Eukaryota > Metazoa > Chordata > Mammalia > Chiroptera > Vespertilionidae > Eptesicus > Eptesicus fuscus. The sequence continues at coordinate 2,307,022 of NC_072488.1, read as the reverse complement.
TTAAGGAGATGTTTTTCTAGGGAAGATCCACGATGGAGCCAATAGCACATGAAAAGACGCTCCGCACCACTCGTTATCGGAGAAATGCAGTCAAAACCACAACGGGACCCCGCGGGGCACCCACTGGGGTTCCTACCGCCAAAGAGCCGGGCCCGTCCACGTGCTGGCGAGGAGGCGGGAGGCGGGGCCTGCGCGCACGGCGGCTGGGGGCGCACACGCTGCCGCCGCGTCGGGAAACAGCGGGGAGCTCCATCACCAGACAGGCGTCCCCACCCAGCCCAGAACTCCACCCCGAGGCGCACCCCAAGAGGAATGAAGCCACGTGTCCACGCCAACTCCACCCCGAGGCGCACCCCAAGAGGAATGAAGCCACGTGTCCACGCCAACGCCTGTTCGCAGCGCTCGCAGCAGCAGCACCGTCACCAGAGGTGGGCAGACCCGGCGTCCACCAGCAGACGAGTGGATGAGCAGAACGCGGTCCATACGCACAGTGGACTACGGCCACTCAGCCGCACACGGGAGCCAAGTGCTGGCCACGCGGCCGAGCCTGGGAGACACGAGGGAAGAAGCCACACCCAGCAGGACAAGGACGGCCCGGCCGGTGTGGCTCCGTGGCTGAGTGTCGACCAGGAGGTCTGAAGTCAATAAAAAAATACGTATTTCTTTAAAAAGGACCAAAACGGTATGATTCCATTACCTAAAACATCCAGAACGGGAAATCTAGGGAGACAGGAAGTAGATTCGTGGTTTCTTGGGCTGGGAGGATGGGGCTGGGGGACGGGAGGTGGCAGCTCCGGGGTACGGCTTTCCTTGGGGTGACGGACATCATCCAGACTTGACGAGCGAGGGGGGCACACGTGTGTGACGGACTGACCACGCGGCCTCGCTGACGGCGTGGATGGTATGGAATGTGAAGTCCACCTCAACAAGGTTGTTTTTAAGAAGGAATCCTCGCCGATGCTCTGGAATGTCTCTATCCCAGAGGCCAGAGGGCAAAGAGCGGGGTCACAGGTGCCGGGAGGCAGACCGCAGGGTTTCCCAGGGCTGCCGCCAGGGGTCATCCGGGCATCAGCTCTCATCGCCCCCGGCGACCAGGGGAACGCGCAGCCTCCAGTCCAGGGGCAGCACGGCCAGGTGTGCGCCGATGTCAGGCCGTCCCTCGGTGTCTCTCCACATCCCGGGGGTGAGGGCCGTCCTCGGTGTCTCTCCACATCCCGGGATGAGGGCCGTCCTCAGTGTCTCCACATCCCGGGGTGAGGGCCGTCCTCGGTGTCTCTCCACATCCCGGGGGTGAGGGCCGTCCTCAGTGTCTCCACATCCCGGGGTGAGGGCCGTCCTCGGTGTCTCCACATCCCGGGGTGAGGGCCGTCCTCGGTGTCTCTCCACATCCCGGGGGTGGGGGCCGTCCTCGGTGTCTCCACATCCCGGGATGAGGGCCGTCCTCAGTGTCTCCACATCCCGGGGTGAGGGCCGTCCTCGGTGTCTCTCCACATCCCGGGGTGAGGGCCGTCCTCGGTGTCTCTCCACATCCCGGGGTGAGGGCCGTCCTCGGTGTCTCTCCACATCCCAGGGTGAGGGCCGTCCTCGGTGTCTCTCCACATCCCGGGGTGAGGGCCGTCCTCGGTGTCTCTCCACATCCCGGGGTGAGGGCCGTCCTCGGTGTCTCTCCACATCCCAGGGTGAGGGCCGTCCTCGGTGTCTCCTCATCCCAGGGTGAGGGCCGTCCTCAGTGTCTCTCCTCATCCCAGGGTGAGGGCCGTCCTCGGTGTCTCTCCACATCCCGGGGTGAGGGCCGTCCTCAGTGTCTCCACATCCCGGGGGTGAGGGCCGTCCTCGGTGTCTCCACATCCCGGGGTGAGGGCCGTCCTCAGTGTCTCCACATCCCGGGGTGAGGGCCGTCCTCAGTGTCTCTCCACATCCCGGGGGTGAGGGCCGTCCTCAGTGTCTCTCCACATCCCGGGGTGGGGGCCGTCCTCGGTGTCTCCACATCCCGGGATGAGGGCCGTCCTCGGTGTCTCCACATCCCGGGGGTGAGGGCCGTCCTCGGTGTCTCCACATCCCGGGGTGAGGGCCGTCCTCAGTGTCTCTCCACATCCCAGGGTGAGGGCCGTCCTCGGTGTCTCTCCACATCCCGGGGTGAGGGCCGTCCTCGGTGTCTCCACATCCCGGGGGGGGGGGCCGTCCTCGGTGTCTCCACATCCCGGGGTGAGGGCCGTCCTCAGTGTCTCTCCACATCCCGGGGGTGAGGGCCGTCCTCGGTGTCTCCACATCCCGGGATGAGGGCCGTCCCTCAGTGTCTCTCCACATCCCGGGGTGGGGGCCGTCCTCAGTGTCTCTCCACATCCCGGGGTGAGGGCCGTCCTCGGTGTCTCCACATCCCGGGATGAGGGCCGTCCTCAGTGTCTCCACATCCCGGGGTGAGGGCCGTCCTCGGTGTCTCCACATCCCGGGATGAGGGCCGTCCTCAGTGTCTCCACATCCCGGGGTGAGGGCCGTCCTCGGTGTCTCCACATCCCGGGGTGAGGGCCGTCCTCAGTGTCTCCACATCCCGGGGGTGAGGGCCGTCCTCGGTGTCTCTCCGTCGGGTCCCTAAGGAGCTCCCTGGACCTTCAGCTCATTCCGGGGCCGGTCCAGGCGGCCGCCACCTAACCTGGGTTCGCGGCTCTTTCTGGGGTCAGGTCCCCCCGAGGCGCCGGCCTGGGGGACCTGTGCCCGCTGCCGGCGCTGCCAGCCCTGGGGGCACCGGGAACGCATCTCCTTCCCCGGGGGGGCGCTCCTGGTGCCAGGCACCGGCTTCTGCACCGACCGGCACAGGAACCCGACGCCCTCCTGCCGCTCACACAGGGCGCACGCTGCTCCGGAGCTGACCGATCGCTTTAGTGTTGCTGCGGCCCAGCTGACTCAGGAAGCCGGCGCCCGGGGGAGCGGATGGGGCGGGTCCGGAGTCAGAGCCGCCGGGTTTGGGGATCAGGGTGTCCCCGAGGGGCTGCGGCCGAGGATGGCTGGTCCCATCGCGGACCCCATGGAGACGGCGGCGGCAGGACGCTCTCACGCGGACGTCTGCGCCAGGGCGGCTCTTCGCAGCGGCCTTGGCTCCGCTGCCCGGCTCCGGGACCGAGGGAGGGGCTCGTGTCCTGCGTGCGCTGGGCCTGGGGTCCGGGCTGGGAACAGGCAGAGCACCGCGTGGACGCCAAGAAGGGCGGTGAGAGCGTCACGGAGGGGGCGTGCTGGGCCGTGGCCAGCCCTCGGGGCCCCCGGGCACTGGGCGCCGGCCACCACACGCCCGACGCCCGCGCAGTGCAGGCCTGTCGCTCCCACGTCCACTCCCAGGACCAGCGTATTCGCGCTCCTGTCGCCAAACCAAGGGACCTGCCATCTCCACCCGCCTGCACAGCTGCTGGCTCTGTTGGCTAAAGGTGACGCGCCCCCCCCACGACCCAGAATTCAACTCCTTGATCTGCGCCCACCAGACGCACGGGCCCCTGTCCACCAACGCCGTGTGCAAGGACGCTCATGGCCGCACGCTGGGGACAGCCCCACGGAACCGTCCCGATGTCCGTCCGCAGCGTCCGTCCAGCGGGCGGCCTCCACACCGAGGCTGCCTCGGGGCGACCCATCCACAAGAGGACGGAACCCGGGGAGCGGACGCGTGGCGAGGAGGGCGAGGCGGCGGCCACGGGGCGGGGCGGCGGCCAGGACGGGCTGTGGGGCCTCGGGCGCCGGTTAGAGGTTTGCTCGTCTTGTGAGCATTTAACAAGCTGAGCACGTGTAACGTGTGCACTTCAACGCACTCACGTTCAACATCAACAAGAAATTAGGACGGGGAGGCATCCGCCCCCGTCCCTGCCCACCGGCCGCCGCTGAGGATGGCGGGACGGAGCCCGCGTGCTATGGGAGGCCCAGGCCTGTGGCGGGAGCGGGCACCGGAGTGGACACCGGACTCCGCGGGACCTGCTGGAAACGGGCGTCCGAGGCGGGAGGTGAAGTGGGCATCTGGGGCCGGGGAGGGTGAAGGCGGGCGTCCACGGCCTGGGGGTGAAGGTAGGTGTCCAAGGCCTGGGGGTGAAGGTGGGCGTCCACGGCCTGGGGGTGAAGGTGGGTGTCCAAGGCCGGGGGGTGAAGGTGGGGGCTGGGGCAGGGGGGGTGAAGGTGGGGGGCCGGAGGGGATAAAGTGGGTGTCCAAGGCCGGGGGGGGGGCGGGGATGAAGTCTCTCCTGCCTGAACCCCTTTCTCAGGAGCCACAGCGCGGAGCCCAGCTCCTATCGGGGATGAAGGGAAGTCGTCTGAAAACAGATAAATTATTCATTCCCCACAAAGAGCAGCAGCCGCTTCCTGCTTCCCGCACCGGCTGCCGCACCACCAACACCCAAAGGCTCGGTGAACCCTATTAGCCACACGCTCGGGGGGGGGGGGGGGGGGGCAGACACGGGTCCGCCGTCGCCTCCCGCGGACAGCGCTGGCCGTGACCTGCCCCCTCTCCCGTCCTGCATCGCGGGAACCAGCACAGCGTCCGATGGACCAGCACAGCCGCCCGGCAGCGGCGGGGAGACGGCTCGAGCAGAGCACGTGTACCCCGAAAGGCCGCCCAGGAGCCGCCATTCACTCGCAGCCTCCCTAGTGCTCCCTCCAGGGTCCAATCCCTTCCAGGTCAGGAAGCAAGCCTGGCGCCCGGGACACTGCGTGCCTGGCGGTGCCCGGAGCTGAGGTCACCGGGAGGAAGGGCTCAGGCCTAGGGTCACCCCGACCAATCCCAGCTCGGCTGGCTCCACCGCGGGCGCCCAGGTCAGCGTCTGGGCCTCTCCAATGGGTTTGTCTGTTTTTTAACGTATTTTTATTGGTTTCAGAGAGGAAGGGAGAGGGAGAGGGAGAGATAGAAACATCAGTGATGAGAGAGAATCGTGGATCGGCTGCCTCCTGCACGCCCCCCACTGGGGATGGAGCCCACAACCCGGGCCTGTGCCCTGACCGGGAATCGAACCGTGACCTCCTGGTTCAGAGGTCATTGCTCAACCACTGAGCCCCGCCGGCCGGGCACACGCTTTGCCTCTGACGGAAACACGGGTGCGCGCCTCCCTGCACTCCTGGGGGGCAGCCTGGTTCAGGGCACCCGCTCCCGCCCTCAGCACGGCTGCTGGGCGGGCAGCTCCGAGGCAGGAAAGGGTCCCTATGCCAGCACCCCGCGCCCCACAAAGCTGACAAGAAACGGGCCCTCCCTGCAGCCCTGCCAGACGCGAGAGCCGCCAGGTGGGGGCCCAGCGTCGACCCGGCACGCAGGCCAGCGCTGCCAGGAGCAGCCCGGGGACGCGCCCGCGTGGAGGCCGCAGCGGCGACGTTTCCGTTTTATTTCTCTGCCCCGTGTCTCGCCAGGTCCCGATGGGAGTTGCGTAACTGCTGATTAAGATGCCGCCGTGGCAGCCCTGCCCCCGGGCCTGGCCCCGCCCACTGACCTGAGGACACGGCGGTGGCTCAGGGGAGACCCAGGTCACCCTGAAGGAAGGAAGAGGGGGGCCTGAGGGCAGGGGCAGGCCAGCCAGCCGGGCCGGGCCCCCCACACTCCTGGGACACCAGTCAGGAGACGGGGGGGGGGGGGCTCCAGGCCTGTCCACAGGGTCTCCTAGAGGCCCAGGGGACTCAGACCTCGAGGAGAAAAGCACAGACAGTCCACTCGGGGGGCGGGGGGGGGGGGAAGGGGGGGCACTAGGAGTCCCCAAGGGCCCCTGGTCTGAAGGTCCAACAGGATAAGCTCCTTGGGGACCAAGTGGGGAGGGGTCGCACGTGCGGGTGGGCCTGCCACGGAGTGAGGCCCCCACAAGCCCCTGCGATGCTGCTGCCGGGCCGGGCAGAGGCTGAGGGCCGGGCGGGGACAAAGTCCACATCTCAGAGCTGGGGGCGGGCGGGGGTCTGCGTGACAGGGGCCTCAGGTCCCCAGCAGGGCCCCCAGCCTGGAGCCTGGGACACGGGCGGGAAGACTGAGGAACCCCCCTCCCCCTCCGCCCCCGTACCCCAGAATAAAGGCACCCTTTGTCCTTGGCTTGGAAGTCAGAATCCGAAACCCACCGAAGCCAGGGTGCGGGTCTGACGCACCCACACCGGCTCCGCTCGGACCCAATCTCCGGTTCTAGGAGCAGTCCTGTCCCGTCACTTTAAAGTTTCACGTTTCTATTAACAGGCCCGATGACAGCGAGGGCAGCTGAAGGCCTCCCGCCTCGGGCCTCATTCAGGCAGGAGCAGCGCGGGGCGTGGGGGAGCAGCCGGAGGCCCGCCCGGCCGGCCCCTCCAACCTGGCCTCGGTTTCCCCGACGCTCGTTCCAGTCGGGGGACCTTCCCCACCTGCCTCCCGCGCCTCCACAGGCCACTCTCCTTCCCCACTCTCCTCCTCGGCGCTCAGGCCTGGCAGCGGCTGTCACTCTGAGCCGCGATGTCACGTCGTCCGAGACCTGCTGACCCAGATGGAGGTCGGGCCCCCCTAGGGGAGAGGCGACACTCCCTTTCCGGTCCCTGCGCACTGACCCGTCCGCTCCGGGCACTGAAGGCACCGGGTGGGAAGAGGCCCCCCCACACCTCAGGGGTGACCGCCAGGGCCGGCCGTGGGGGTGTCCCCGCTGCCCCGCAGCCTCCCGATGGCAGGACGGCCTTAGAGGGTCCGAGGCCTCGGAAAGAAGAGCTGAGGGAAAGCCGGGCCCGGGGCAAGGGCCGCTCCCCGCCGGGGGAAGAGGGCTCGGTCTCTGCCCGGTGCCCTCCCGCTGACCCCTCCCCACAGCCAGGATGCCGGGAGGGCTGAGGGCACGGGGGAGGGGGACCACTGGGCTTCCGGCCGGGACCATGGTGCCTGCACCCACCGGGAGCTCCGGCCTCCGAGCCCAGGAGGCACTGCGCTCAGGGGACCCGCTGGGAGGACCCGCTGGGAGGACTCGGCTGGGAGGACCCGCTGGGAGGACCAGGCTGGGAGGACCGGCTGGGAGGACCCGCTGGGAGGACCAGGCTGGGAGGACCGGCTGGGAGAACCCGCTGGAGGCCTGGAGTGGGAGCAGTCACTGCCGAGGGAAGGAGCTCAGGAAGGAGAGCAGGACGGGCCCTCGTTTATTGGGCTGCCTCCCCGGCCCCACACCTTGGGGTCCCACTTGGGCAGAATGCAGGACACAGCCGGAGGCCGCCACCCAGGCCCTTGCCCACGGCCGCTTGCAGATAATGGAGGCGCACGGGAGATAAGGGCTATATATAGCAGGAAGCCTGGCCTCCCACAATGTCACGCAGTTTCACGCAGCGAAAAGGTTTCAAGGACACACTGGGGTGGCCGAATGAGGCCAGAGCCGCTTCCTTTTCAAAACCCTAAGCTGAACGCCTTCACGTGGAAGGAGTCCTGGCCTGGTGGAACCCGGCCTCTTTAGCTCCCTGTCGGCTTTTCCTGGGCTTCCAAAGGCCGCGTGCTCGTCGCTATCTGACTAGATGGGGAGTCGGTGACGGCCCCACAGAGCTGGCTGGCTCCCCGCCACCTCCTCCAGGGAGGCCTCAGGCCGCTCCCGGGCTCCCACGACACCAGCTGTCACCCCGGCCCTAGCAGAGCCTCTGCGAGAGCCCCTCCTTCGGTCCTGGAGCCTAGGGGTGGGGTGGGTCCCCCAGTTCTTGGACTCGCTCCTGGCGCCAGGAGGGGGCTTACAAGGCTTGTCAAACGGAACGGAACTATGAGGCAAGCGGGAGGCCACGGGCACTTGTATGTCCTTAAACACCACAAACAAAAGCAGGTTTTGTCCACGCACTGCCTGCCTCGTGTGCCGGTCGGATTCCCATTCCTCCGCGTCTTCAGACAGAAGCGTGGCTGCCCTCACACAGTCCGGCCCGGCCTCGGGTGGGACACAAAACCGAAGGCCCCGTGCAGGCCTAGACCTGCTGCAGCTTCACCCCCACACGTGATCGCCCCAGAAAAGAGGCTAGCTGGCCTCCTCCTCCAACTGGCCTCCTCCTCCAGCTGGCCTCCTCCTCCAGCTGGCCTCCTCCTCCAGCTGGCCTCGCAGGGTGGGTGAGGGCAGGGCCAGGTGGGCAGCGGGGTGGGTGAGGGCAGGGGGCTGAGCACCCTCTTTCTGCATGAAATCCCCTCCCCGAGGGTCCTCCTCCTGGGGGAGCGGGTGGCAGGCACCGGGCTTCCACCTGCCTCATCTCGGTGCCGGGGGAGCACAGCTCCCGCTTCCTGCAGCAGCAGACAGCTCCGCGCCCCCCTCCTGCCCCCCAGGGCCGCCTCCAGGCAGAGGCACCGGATACACAGGGCAAGCAGCCCCCTCACCCGCCCAGCTCGGCCCCAGGGACTGGGGAGCAGGAAGGCAGGGCCCTGCAGGGCTGAGAGGCACCCTGAGGCCCCGAGCGTCTCCTGAGACTGTGGCCCCCAAACCCGGAGAGGCTGTCCCCTGGGGAGAGGACAGAGCAGCCGGCTCGGGGCTGCGGAGGCCGCGAAGCGTGAGCCCCGAGGAGACAGCCCTGGCGGGAAGGCTGGGGCGCGGAGTCGGCATGGAGCTAGTTCCGTGGCTTCCGGAAGCGAGGGAGACGGCTCCCCTTCAGGCCCAGGAGCCGAGGGGAAGAGCCCCTGCGGAGCCGCCACCGCAGCGCGCCCTCCAGTAGAGGCGGGCGGGCGGGCGGCCTCCGTCCTCCTCGGGCCTCGCCGTCCCGGGAAGAGCCGGTGGCGCCAGCTCAGCTCGGGGACGAGCTTTGGGGAGAGTCCAGCCCTTAGACTCCCGTCGGCCCCCCCCCCCCCCCCCCCACGCGGGACAGATGCCGGCCCAGAAATGAGGCCAGTTGTGGCAATGACTTCCAGCAGATATAATCGAATCACCCCTTTCTGGATTCCGCGAGCACTGAGCGCTGTAATGCGATTCCTGAAATGTCATTTGGAGCCGCTGGTGCGGGCGGCGAGCCGCTCGGTAAACACATCATCATTCAAACCGTCACCCGCTGACCCCGAGCCCGGTGCCGGGCTGGCCCGAGGCCGCCAGGCAGGCGAGGACTCCACGGCCGGGCAGGCCGAGGACGCGGTCCCGGGGAGGCAGCGAGGAGTGAACGCGGACCAGACCCGGAGGTGCCGGTGGGGAAGGGGAGGGGAGGGCCGCCGAGCTCGAGGGAGAGCGCTCACGGCGCCTGGGGGGTCAGAGGCTCCCAGGAGCCCACAGGCGTCTCAACGCGCCTCTGACCACTCGGCTAAACGCCAGGCCTGTGCTGAGCCCTGGACACGGAGGGGAGAGCTTTCGTCTAGACCCGTGGTCGGCAAACTGCGGCTCGCAAGCCACATGCAGCTTGAGAGCCTCGGTTTGCCACTCTGTTGACTAATGAGTTTGCCGACCTCTGACCTAGACTCTCAATTCCAATAATTACAGGCTGTTGTTCCTTGTGATTACGCCCCTGTCCCAGTGGTCGGCAAGCTCATTAGTCAACAGAGCGGCATGTGGCTCGCGAGCCACAGTTTGCCGACCACTGGTCTAGTGAATGCGCACCTGTGGGCACGTGCACATACACACGACACACACGTGCACACGACGTACCCTGACACAAGTGCACGTGTGCACACACACACGTACACACATGCATAAACACATATGTGTACCCATAAACACAAGGGCACAAATGCGCACACAAACACATGTGTCCATACACACAAGGGCATCCACGTATACACATGCACGTGTGCACCCGGACACACACATGTGCATGTACACATGTGCACACACAGAGTCCCAGCTGCGCAGCAGGGACGGGAGGGGGGTGGGGGGGGGGGCGGGCAGAGGACAGCGGGGCCCCAGCGCAGCAGCCTGGCTGCCTCCCCAGCGTCGGAAAGGGGATCCCTCGGTGCAGATAAGCGCCCAGGGGTGTGCCCCCGGCCAGGCTGCCAGCGGGCAGGGCGTCACAGGAGAACACGGCGAACCTCGCCTCCACCCCGCGGCTCACCTTTCCTTCCTGCAGGCACGCGGGCTCGCTCCCTGCGGAGACGGAGGGCCCAGAGCGACCCTCTCCCGGCCTCCCCGCCGGGCGCCGGGCCGCACTCCCGTGTCTCCCCACAGAAGTGAACCCCGAGAACCCGGGCTGCCCCTCTGGGGAGCAGGACCCGGGGCACTCGAAGCCCTGCCTGCTGTCACCCTCCCCTCCCCCAGGTGCTGGCCCCCCTGATGGCCCAAGTGCCCGCCCAGCCACCTGCCACGGCTCCTCCCCTGCCTGGTCCTCCCAATCCCTGGCGGCCCCCTCCCTCCCAGGCCGCCGCGGGCACGGTGCCAGCCTGCTCTTCCCCGGGCGGCACCCAGCCAGCGCTCAACCCAAGTCGGTGGCAGCAGAGCCCCGACCTGCCCCCACCAGCGGGGTGACCTGGAGCCCCTCGCCGCCAGCCCGCACCTCTGCCCCGTGGCCACCACCGCAGTCCCCGGGTGACGGGACACAGGTGGCTCTTCGGACGCTGCCCTGCCCTCTCCTCTCCTCGTAGTTCCAGGCCCAGAGCAGGCCTGGCCCGCTCTCCTGGCAACATGGCACGGCACGTCCCCGTTCACAAAGGGACCGTCATGGCCACCGAGGCCTCCCCTCCCGCAGCCAGAACTAAACCAAACACATCCTTCTCCCAGCAGGTCCTGCGGCCGCGGAGCGAGGCCCTTTCGCCAGGGCTGCCCACAGCGAGCACCGACGGGAGGCGGGGGAAGGCCGTGGGCGGGGCCGCCGCCAAGGTCACCGCCAGCCCCTCCCAGGCAGGGCCCGGGGTCGTGGGCGGGGAGGGCGGCCAGCGCTTCCCTTTCTGCCCACAACACACCCTCCGGCCTCGGCACCGGCCGCGATTCCGTCCCAGGAAGCCAGGCGCCCTCGTGTGCTCACGGCCGCCGGGGCTGGACTGTGGGGGGAGAAACGCCATTTCTCGGTTTTCTTCTCCACACGCAGGTGGGGAAACAGCAAAAGTAAATGGCAAAGGCCTCTCGGGGGAGGGCAGGTGGTGATGTTTCCCGACAGCCGGGCTCCGGTCCGGTCCCTGGAGGGGGAGCTAATAGAGATGCCAGAGGCTCTCGGCTCCTCCCGCCCGAGCCGGGAGGAAACCAGCAGAGTCTGCCGGCTGCGCCCGCGCGCTCCCTCCCTCGTCCGGCGGGTCGGCATCGCCCACAGAAGGGCTCAGTCACACAGCTCCCACGGTGAGGAAGAGGAAGGAAGGAGCCCGGCCAGCGTGGCTCAGGGGCGGAGCATCGACCCAGGAACCAGGAGGTCAGGGTTCGATTCCCGGTCAGGGCACAGGCCCGGGCTGCGGGCTCAGTCCCCAGCGTGGGGTGTGCAGGAGGCAGCCGGTCCATGATTCTCTCTCCTCATGGATGTTTCTCTCTCTCCCTCTCCCTTCCTCTCCAACATCAATAAAAACGTATTTTTAAAAAAAATCAGAGACGGAAACACGACAAGATTCTAAGAAAAATGCTCGGAGGAGAGGGAACCAGATCTAAGACGTAGGAACAGGCCCTGGCGGGGGCCCGGGCGTGAACCCGTCACGTGGCTGTCACTTCTCTCAGCCGTCCCCCCCCCCAGCTGCCAGCCTCCCGTGTCCCCAGCACACCCGTCCCCCCGCCACCCCTCAGCCGGAGCGGGGGTGCAGGCCAAGAGCGGCCCTGTGCTAGACAGCTTTAGGGATGAGGGCCCGCACGAGGGCCGTGGGCGGGGGCAGTGAAGGTGGGAGCCCCGCGTGTGGTCAGGCGGGAGGCCGAGAACCCCAGGGCGCAGGGTAGAGCCGCACCCAGAGGAGGCGGGCGGCCGAGGCCCTGGGCGGCGCGGGGAGAGGGCGAGGGGTGTCCAGTCCGTCCCCCCCTCCCTTCGCGCCACCAATGCCAGCGTGCTCTTCTCTGCCGGCCACAGAGCCAGGCAGCCCGGGGCCCGTCCGACCGACCTCGTGCTCGGGACCGGCCACTCGGCCTCTCTGTGCGGCTGCAGGACCGCGAGGACAGGGTGTGCGGCCGCGTCCCTCCGTCCCCAACACCCAGCCCACACCCAGCATCAATTCCTCAGCCCGTCCTTGGAGACCTAGCGCAAAGCCACCCGAGTCCCACCGGCGAGAGGGCTCCCCCACCCGGACGTGCGGCCGTGTGGCCTTGGGCGAGGCCCCTAACCTCACCGGGTGTCAGAGTCCGTGTAGAAGGCAGTCACACCCGTCTCCCGGGGTGGCTGCTGGGATCACACCCGTCTCCCGGGGTGACTGCTGGGATCACACCCGTCTCCCGGGGTGGCTGCTGGGATCACACCCGTCTCCCGGGGTGTCTGCTGGGATCACACCCGTCTCCCGGGGTGACTGCTGGGATCACACCCGTCTCCCGGGGTGGCTGCTGGGATCACACCCGTCTCCCGGGGTGGCTGCTGGGATCACACCCGTCTCCCGGGGTGGCTGCTGGGATCACACCCGTCTCCCGGGGTGGCTGCTAGGATCGGGAGAGCCACTGGACGAAGGCACAAACACGTACCCAGAGGGGCAGGCACAGAGCAGGCACACGGGGCGAGCAGTTATCAGTCCAACCGGTCACCAGGCGCACACGCGTGGGAGCAGGACGTGCGATCTCCCCCACCGCACGGGCCACAGGGCTCGCTGCAGGGTACACGCCAGTGAGGACGGGAGGCAGGAATGGGAACGGCCCTCCCCGGGGTCTCACACACCGCAGGGCCCAGAGCCGCCTTCCCCAGGCCAGGGCCCGACGCCAGGCCTGGGGTTCCCGGGAGAGAAGGGCCAGGGATGCGAGCGACTCCACGCTCCGGCCTCGCTCCCCCGTTCTCCCCTCCTCTGGGTCCGTCTGTCTCCCTGTCTGTGTCTCTGTCCCCGCCTTGCCTTTGCCCATCTGTCTCCCTCTGCACATCTCTCGGTGTCTCTCTCTCCCCCTCACCCCCCCCCCCCCCCCCACACACACACACTTGGAGAACAGGGCAGGGCCTCGGGCGCGGAGTCAGGCTTCCTACCGACACAGAGTCAGGCTTCCTACCCACAGGCTGCTGCTCCTGCCCAAGGCCCACCAGGCAGGGCCATCCCGCACCAGGCAGCTCCTGCGGTGAGTTACCCATTCGCGCCCAATGTTCCGGGAAGAGTCCGCACCGCCAGGCGGGAATCCCAGGCCTCCGCCAGGGGCTCCGTCTCCGGATGAGACGGCTTAGCCGCGCTCCGCGGACCCGGGCGGAGCGGAGGGAAGCCTGCCAAAGGCCATTCTCCGGTTTGGAAACGCGTCTGACTGCGTGAGTCTAACCTCCCAGGCCCGGCACAGCCAGTGGGCCGGTCACTCGTGAAGTCAGAGGGGCCGACGTCCCCCCATTCCCAGGGTGGCGCCCACAGATGAACGTAGTCGCTCGCCGCCAGTCCCCGGTTAGGGCGGTCTTTCATTTCTTCAAAAATATTTTGTTGTTTTCAGAGTGTGAGCATTGCACTTCTTTTATCAAACCTGCTCCTGAGCACTCCGTTCTTTTTGATGCTATCGTAATGGGATTCTTTTCTCAGTTTACCTTTCCGATCGCTCACTGCAGGTGTATGAAGACGCCCGTAGCTTTTTCTCTACGTGTCTTGGAGTCTACAGCTCTGCCAAACGCGTTCACACGCTCTCTTGTTGTTTTTCAGTGAATTCTTGAGGATTTCCTAGACAACATCACCTCGTCTGCTAAGAGTTTACTTCTGCTGTTCCAGGCTCGACTCTTCTGTTCCTTTTTCCTGCCCAACTGCTATGGCTAGCACCTCCAGCACAACGTGGGACAGAGGGGTCACCGTCGACTTCGTTCCTGATGTTAGGACGTTGTCCGACTTCCCCCGTTCGGTGTGGTGCTGGCTGCTGTGTGTTTCGGTGAAAACTTCAGTCTGGAATCGGTAACACGGTGAGACTTCTCCACGTCGTTCCGAGAGGGAAGTCACACGACAGGTTCTGTGCAGAAAAGCGAGCACAGGCTGTCCTGGTCCGTGGGGCTCCGTGGGCAGAGCATCACCCTGTGCACCCAAGGGCCACGGGTTCCATTCCAGGTCAGGGCACATGCCCAGTCCGCAGGGGTGATCCCCAGTCGGGGCATGTGCGTGAGGCAAAGGATCGATGCTGGTCGGGCAAGGAATTGTTTTTATGAAGCAAGAGTTGAATGTCTGGGGAAGATTACTGCTACATTAGACACGGGCAAAATAACTGCACAATATTAGGGATGTGTGAACATCTGCATATACTGGGCACTCAGTTTCACTCAATAAAAACAGAAACTTAAGAATCACAAAAAATGGCCGAAACCGGTTTGGCTCAGTGGGTAGAGCGTCGGTCTGCGGACTGAAGGGTCCCGGGTTCGATTCCGGTCAGGGGCATGGGACCCGGGGCGGCGAGGGCGAGCCGGGGACCCGGGGCGGAGAGGGCGAGCCGGGAGGAAAGGGAACAGGAGCAGCCGACGACAGACTAATGAGGACGTCTTGCCTCCAGTGACTGCCGCTTCCACTGAGGTTAATAAACGCTGAAATCGATTCCTTAATTTGGTGGAAACGAAGCCGCTTCTCGGAGCTCCCGGTGCGGCCGTGAGGCCGGCTCACGGCTGGGGGCGAGGCCAGGCTGCCGGCCCGACCGCGCAGCCCGCACAGCCTCCCACCACAGAGATCCGGATTTCCTGGGGGAAGGCCAGCGTGCGGAGCATTTTTAAAGAGACGCCAGGTTTCTGCTCTGATGGATGCAAACTAAGAGGGTTAAGAGGTCCGTCTCGCTGACCGGCGGGGCTCAGTGGGTGAGCATTGACCTGTGAACCAGGAGGTTGCGGTTCGATTCCCGGTCAGGGTACACACAGGGCCAGGTTTCGGGCTGGATCCCCAGTGTGTGTCAGGCAGGAGGCGGCCGATCAATGATTGTCTCTCATCATGATGTTTCTATCTCTCCTTCTTCCTTCCGCTCTGAGATATACATGCATCACTGCAGCTGAATCCCTCCTAAGCCAGGGCCCTGTCTGAATCGGGGAGGACACAGGAGACGGGGATGGGGAGCTAAACGGAGGGGAGGTGGCCCGTGCATGGTGCCAGGCACCCCGGGTCCCCGGGGCACGGAGGAGGAGGCCTCCGGGAATGCCCATCCGCCCCGGACAGGGCTGGGCCCCACAGCGCCAGGGGAAGGCGATGACCCAGGTGCTCAGACCTCGCCGTGGGGCACCCAGGCCAGAAGGCCCAGCGTGCAGGCGCTCACTTGAAGGAAGAGAAGGCTATTTGGGGCTGACACCCCTAATCAGACCCGGAGCCCCAGGGGAGCCAGAGGGGTGGTAGGCGTGGCCACCGGACGCCGGCTTTCCTCTGCCCGCCTCATTCCTAGCAGGATGGCTGTGGCCCCAGCCGTGCCCAGCTGGGGGAGCCTTCCCAGGAGGCCCTGTCCCCGGCCCGTGCGGTCCTGGCCCGGCGGAGCCTGGCACCGGGACGGGCTCCGAGGGCGGGAGGACACAGCCGTGCACTGGGGAGCAGGCTGGCCCCGGACCAGGGCAGGGCGCTGGGCTGTGGAAGCGGATGCCCGGGCGCAGCGCTCCCCTTATCTCGGACACGCTGTTCCTCCGAGGACGGAAGCAGCCTGCCCGGCTCCACGGGCAGATAAAACCCCTCAGAAATAGGCTGGGGGAGGGGAGGGGGGGGCGAGAGGAACACGTGTGGGGTGTGGGGAATGGAATGTGGGAGTGTCCGCAGCGTGGTCCCGACCCCACGGCCCGACGGACGGGGGAGGGGAGGGGTGGAGACGGGGGAGGGAGAGCGGGGAGGGGTGGAGACGGGGGAGGGGGTGGAGACGGGGGGGGGGGGGGGGGAGAGCGGGGAGGGGGGGGGGGGAGCCGGGGGCTACAGGGGGCACAGCGCTGAAGTCAGAGGCCGCGGAGTCCTGCTCGATGGAAGGATGGCACCATCGGCCAGAGGAGCCCGGGGGGAGTCCGGTCTGGTGAGCTGCCCAGGCGTCCCCGTGGGACACTCCTGACGGGTCACTCACACGCACCTGCTCCCGACTCGGCACCCCAAGGGTATCTGGAGGTTCTGGAGGTTTGTGTTGTTTAACTGTCTCTGGGAGACCGAACTGCCTCCTGGTCCAAAAGGGAAAAAACCACGGTGGGGGGGGGTGGATGGGGAGGCGACAAGCCAGCTGTGGGGTGAGGGAGCCCTCCTCCCGGACGGACGGACGGACTCCAAAGGCTGTCGGGCTGATGACAAGCTCCGTGTCCCCTCCACCTCCTGGCAAGCCCAGCACGAGGATTCGTGCATCCGCCATATCCCAGAGCTCCGGCCTGCCTCTGCCCGCCTGCCCCCCACCCCCTCCCCCACCCCGTCTGCAGCACTGCTCAGAGAGACCCTGGGCGGCCAGCCTCGCCCCCACACCCCCTGCACCCCCAGCACCCCGCCTCCTCTGGGAGAAAGGCAGATGGAACGGAGCTGGTGCCCTGCCAGGAAGCCGTGGCCCTGCTCTGACGCCGGGAGGTCTCAGGCCCCCATGCACCGCACACACATGCACACACACGTGCACACACATGTGCACACACGCCCCCTTTGGAGCACGCACTCAGACTTGCCCGCGGACTCACACTGCTCACACAGGCCATCTGTGTGCTCCGTCTTCCCAAACGCGGCCACGCGATCTCCGTGGTCGCCCCTCGGGTGGGGGGGGGGAGGGTTCCGGATCAGTCATTTATTTTCTAGTCTTTACATTTTCTAAATGTTCTACAGGGAACATGCGTGTCCCAGAAACGGTCCGGCACACAAGTTCTACAAGTCCAAGGCAGGCAGTAGCATCGGAGAGGGACCCAGTCGCACGTGAGCCCCATTTGATCCACATGAACCGCTCTGGGCTCGGGGCTCCACGTCACAACGGAACA
Source organism: Eptesicus fuscus (assembly GCF_027574615.1). Taxonomy (NCBI): domain Eukaryota; kingdom Metazoa; phylum Chordata; class Mammalia; order Chiroptera; family Vespertilionidae; genus Eptesicus; species Eptesicus fuscus. The sequence continues at coordinate 2,290,216 of NC_072488.1, read as the reverse complement.
AGCCCAGGATGAGAGACGACACAGCTGCCCGAGGTCACAGCTACATGCCCCCAACCCAGACACAGCACCTTCACTCTGGGAAAAGACTCCCCCGGCGTTTCCCAGAGGGGGGGAGAGGGGCGGCCGGGGGAGAGGGCCGGGGGAGCCGTGTACACGTGGCGTGCGAGAGGCCCGTCTTTCTCACTTGATTATAAAATATTTCTGAGCCAGCAGATGGTACAATAGCGGCTGCAGATGCCCCGATAGCTTACTGTCTTTGCTCAGGGCTCCATTTCAGGGACCTGGTGAGTGACATCCAAGAAGCCGCTCCGAGTCCCATAGAGACGACAACCGGACAATTTAAGCGACGCCGTGCGAGGCATCCGCTCAACAGATGCGCCTCCATCCGCGCTTCCGAGACGAGAGCGGGCCTCCGGCGGATCCCGGGCCCGGGGCCCGGGCAGGACCTGGCTCTGTTACATAATTCGTCCTGGGCTCCGAGGCCCAGCCCTCCCCTCAGACCCAGCCGGCGAGGCTGTGGGGGGAGCGAACATCAAAGCCGGCTCCCGGCTCCCGGCTCCCGGCCCTCCCAGATCAAAGCCGCGGGGGACGGTTCACGCACTCGTCTTCCTTCCGCATGGCTGGCTCTGCCTGCTCGGGTTTTGTTTACTTTTTAATGAGGGACCTTCGCGCCTGGTCGTCAACAGCTCAGTCGCTCGTTAAAAGGCAGCAACAGGCCCCGGCCGGTGTGGCTGGGTGGCCAGAGCGTCAGCCTGCGACGGAAGGGTCCCAGGTTCAATCCCGGTCAGGGCACAGGCCCGGGTTGTGGGCTCGATCCCCAGTGGGGGGCGTGCAGGAGGCAGCCGATCCATGATTCTCTCTCATCACGGATGTTTCTATTTCTCTCTCCCTTCCTCTCTGAAATCAATAAAAAAAAAGAAGAGGCAGCCACAGGCCAGGGCTCCGTGCAGGGCACCGCACCGTCCTCTGGCTCTGCGGGGTCGGCGCTCAAAGACCGACCTGGTGCCCGACGTGCTCCGTGACCCGCGGGACTCCCCGGAGGCGCCGGCGGGCGGGGGGGGGGGGTCCTCTGGAGTCGCCTGCTTAGGAAGAGTGCGGCCGCGGCCAGGTGTCCAGCCGCACCGGTGACGCGGAGATGCCCACGTCTCTCCTCTGGTCGCTCCTCTGTCCTCTTACCTCTGACCCAACGAGAAAGACCTACGTGCCCTCCGTGGCCAATCCGTGTCCCCCGGCAGGGACGTGTCCGTCCCGGCCAGGCCACGCTGAGCTGGCAGGGCCCACGCTCCCTCCGAGGTCTGCAGTCAGCGGCGGCTGCAGCTGGCAAGCCCATGCCCCAGAGCCCCCACCACAGCCACTCCTCGCCCTGAAAATGCTGCCGGCGTCCAGAAACCGCCACCGTCGGAGCCAAAGACGGAGAACAGTAGGAAGAGCTTCCACGGAAGTCTGCAGCCAAAGGCTACGGCGGCCCACCTGCTCACTCACCACACAGCTGGGGAGACACGGTGCCATCAGCCCTTCACACACTAGTGCGAATTAGCACCCGGCTGCACTCCTCTTGCCCCACAAGAGACCCATGGCTGCCAGGATGGGCCTTCTTGGCGGAGGGGCAGGGGGAGAAGGAACAGAGTAAGAAGTGTGGTGTGTTTAGGGGTGGACAGGCCTCCGTGGGGTGCTGGGGTGGCATCTTAGGGAACAGCAGTCTTTGGCAGGAAGGGCACACTGGGGAAGGGGGTGTAAAGAGGAACAAAAAGGGGCAAATGTTTCCTTTGTCCTAAAACTCTGCTACCCTCAACCTCCCCCCCCCAACCCCCCCTCCCCCGGTCAGGGAGAAGGAATCCGGTCCTCCTCCCCCGACCCTCGTGGGGCCCTGATCGGGAGACCACGTTTCTGCCTCGTGGCTTAGCCACACCCTGGGATGGGGGGGGGGGAGAGACGCAGAGGGCCACTTCCAGGCCACAGCCTTGGACTCGGGCCACGAGGCCGCGGGGCGGACAGACGGAGAGGCTCGGCAGAGGCAGGGCCAGGGCGGCCCGGCCAGCCTGGGGCGGGGCCCGGGAGGCGGCCGGGAACACTTTGTGCCTCTCCGTGCCTGGTGACAACACAAGACTCAGAGCCACAGAGAGACTTCAGCGCGGCGGCTCTTCACAGCCAGAGGCCTTAGCACATGCTGTTCCTTCTGCCGGGAACGCGCTCGCCCCAACTCCTTCCCGTGCCAAGGTCTGGCGTCCTTCACGCCCAGGCAAGCGCACCTGCCGGGCTGGGGTCTTAGTCCCTCCTGGGACCCCCTGGGCGATTGTCCCGTGGGCTCTATTATGTTTTTAAAATATATCTTTTTATTGATTTTAGAGAGAAAGGGTGAGGGAGAGATAGAAACATCCAATGATGAGAGAGAATCGTGGATCGGCTGCTTCCTGCACGCCCCGCACTGGGGATGGAGCCCGCAACCCGGGAATCGTACCGTGACCTCCTGGTTCATGGGTCAGTGCTCAACCACTGAGCCACACTGGCCGGGTGGCTCTATTATTTATGTCTGCCCTCCCCGCCAGGCTGTGGGCCCGCGACCGTAGCTCACAGGATCCCGGCCCCACAGCTGTCTGGCCCGGCACACACATGGCAGGGCCGTGGCATTCCCGGGGCGCCTTCCAGAGAAGGCAGTGAGCCCCCGGAACCGGACGGCACAGGCCCCCGCCCCCATGCTCACGGCACGGCGAGTTACTGAAGGTTCCTCACCAGCAACGAAAATTCTGTCCAGATCTTTCCAACTCCCATCGAAACGAAAGACAGGGCAACTTTGAAACAAAGGAACCCCCCAACATTACACGTCTGGGTCTTTTCCAAATGTTAGGGTCGTCCCGGGTACTCGCTGGGGTTGCCTTTAAGACAGCGACCTCCTCAGGAGATGGGCCCGGCCAGCCTGCGCTCCACCGGCCTCTCCCACCCTCACTCGGCACTCAGACAGGGCCACCTGCTCCCAGGTAGGTGTCTGCAGGCTTCCGGCACCTTCCATGCACCTCGAAGAGGGTTCCTGCCCCCGCCCGTGGCCACAGCAGAGAAGGCGGCAGCGCCCGGAGTTAATCTGGCACCGGCTGCGGTATCAGCCTCCGCCCCGGGGAGTGAAATCGGCTTTAAGGAACCCGCCCGGCACCAGGCTACAGCTGACACCGGCCTCGGGGCGAAGATGCTCAGCTTAGCGCCGTCACATGACTTTATTTGCAATGTCTCTCACACCCCATGCAGCGTCAGCATTCATTCAGGTGTGTGTGTGGGGGGGGGGGGGGGGCGGGGGACTGGGCCCAGAGAAGTCTGAGGGTCAACCATGAAATCCTCGGGATTACAAGGCTCTTTCCCACCCACAGGCCGTGCCCAGGACAGCGCCCCGGGGGGTAGGTGCGGGGGGGGGGGGGGCTCCGGGCAGCAGGCTGGCTGCAGAGAAGGCCCCGCACACTGGGCCCAGCTGGAACCCTTCGAGGTCAGACCAAGTCCCCAAGCCTCCCGGCACCTCAGTGACAGCATCAAAGCCGAGCTTTGGGAGGGACAGGCTTGAGGCTGGAGCCCAGCCCTGCCACGGACGGGCTGCGTGGCCCCTGCGTGGTCCCCAAGTCAGCCCCTCTGGGCCTGCATCTCTGTGGGACCAAGGGGTGCCGTGCCGCCCCCCCAAAGGCCGGCCCAGGCCCAATTACAGGCCACCTCCTGCACTGCTGCCCGCGACTGTTATCTGACACTGAAGGGCGTTCACAGAACACTGCTCTGCAGTGTTTCCTTATCCCGCCGGCGGCGCAGGCCTCGCCAGGCCCGGGGCGGACAGCCAGGCCCCTGCCCGTGGCCGCAGCACCTGCCGACCACACGGAGGCCCGCCAAGGAAGTATGAACACCTCCCTGTTCAGGTGAGGAACCGGGCTCAGAGAGGGTAAGCCATTTCTCCAAAGCCACACAGCCGGTTAGGGGGCGACATTTCACAGGGGGGGCCGGGGGGAGGGAGCATTGCAGGTGCACCGCCCCCCCCCCCCCACATATCATTCCCAACTTTCTCAGAGGCCGCGTAGGAGAAGCAGTGAGTCACATGCCCACAGATGTCACCAGGTCAACATAATCAAGGGAAAGAGCTTCGTCCCAGGACCAGGAAGCCTGATTACCCAAGAATCCCTGCACGGGAGGGGGGGGGGGGGGGGGCAGGAGGGAAATGTCTTCTCTCTCTAAGCCCCAGCCCTAATCCCCCCACACCTGTCAAGCCACACCTCTTAGGACAGAGAAAGAGGGGAGCAGCCCTGACCGGTGTGGCTCAGTGGATAGAGCGTCGGCCTGCGGACTGAAGGGTCCCAGGTTCGATTCCGGTCGGGGGCATGTACCTTGGTTGCAGGCACATCCCCAGTGGGAGGTGTGCAGGAGGCAGCTGATCGATGTTTCTCTCTCATTGATGTTTCTGACTCTCTATCCCTCTCCCTTCCTCTCTGTAAAAATCAATAAAATGTATATTTTTTTAAAAAGAGGGGAGCAATCCAGCCATGGTGGGGTGCGAGGAGACCCAGGCCCTCAACGGTTCTGGTTCCTGTTTCACCGCCGCTGCTGAGCCCCCTGGCCCCCCCCCCCCCCCCACCACCACCACATCCATAAGAGCGTAGCGAGCTGAACCCGGCACGCCCCGTACCTCGATTCCCCACCTGAAAACACGGTATCAGCCTCGGTCTCATGGTGCTGTTCGTCTCTAAACTTTCTTGCAAAAAACAATTCCAATATGGACAACAGAGAGACGAGTATGATGAATGACGGTGCCGTCCCCGGCTTCAGGCGCCCACACCTCGTCCCTCTGGGCTGCGCTCACGCCCCCCCCCCCCGTGTCTCCCTGGAAACACGCCGTCGGGGGCGGGCTGGAGGGTAGAGATGGCACAGGCGGTGCACCTGGCACCAGCAGCTGGCACGCGGGGAGCATTCGGCGAACCACGGCCTCCTCCCGCGGTCACCGAGCACAGGAGCCAACGCGACCGCTTCAGCCGCGCGGAGCCGGGCGCGGAGCAGGCGGCCGGACATCACAGCCACCGCTCCGGGGGCCCCCGCCCCTGCCCAGCGACGTGCACCCCAACCCTACAAAGTGGGAATTATACCCACTCGACAGACGGGGAAACCGAGCCTCAAAAAGAGGAAGCAACCTGTTTTCTAAAAGACACACACATCCAGGCCTGTCTGACTCCAGCGTCCCCACGCCGCGCCCTTAGGTTGCCCCCCGATAACTGGGCAGAACACTGCCCACTCTCATTTGTTCTTTCCTCTTGTTTTTAAAGTGTGCAGTCCGTGGTTTCTCGTACCCGTATGTTCACAGCGTTGTACAGCCACCGCCACTGTCTAAGCCAGAGCACTCCATCACCCCAACAGAAGCCCCCCGCCCCTCAGCTGGAACTCCCGTCCCTCCTCACCGCCACCCCGGGCACCGAGAATCCACGTCCTGTCTCGGCGGTGTGCTCGCTCGGCGGGCCTCCCGTACCCAGGCCCCTGGCCCCGAGCATCACGTTTCCAGGGCTCCCCACGCGGAGCTGAGCCAGCACTCAGTCCCCCTCGTGGGTGAGGGACCGTCCACCGTGGGGACGGACCGCGTTCTGTCTGTCCCTTTGTCAGGGACGGACACGAGGGCCCCCACGCTGTGCCCACATGCATCCTGCTGCTGCGAACATCTGGGAACGCGTTCCTGCACGCACCGCTCTCTGTTCTCTCGGGCCTATGCCTGGCAATGGAACCGCTGAGCCGGACTGAAACTCTCTGCTTCGTTGTTCAAGGAACGGCCACGTTGGCTTCCCCAGTGGCTGCACCCTCTGGTCTTCCCTCGAGACTCTGATCTCCCCAGCTCTTGGCCAGCACTTGCTGTTGTCCACCTTGTTGATCCTAGCCCCCCCCCGCCCCCGGTGCGCGGAGTGCCCCTGTGTAGGAGGTACCTCCCCAGCTCACTCCGGCCTTCTGCGAATCTCATGGGCTCCTCACAGCATCCACATAAAGTGTGTGTGTGTGTGGGGGGGGGGGGTACATTTCGCAGGTGAGTGACCTGTGGGCTCGGAGGAACGAATGACCCCCCAGCAAGGCACCTCAAAATCCCAAAGAAATCAGGAGCACACGGGACAGTCCTGGCTCAGCCTCTCCTCCGGTTTGCTGACCGGACGCTGGGAGTCCTACGGGGGACGGCGGAAGGAACCCTGACCTTCAACCTGCCCGGCGGGGAGGGTTACACGGAGTTCAGCACATAAACCGATGTCACTCCAACCCGACGGGGTCTGAAATGCGCCTCTGCTAGACAGCCGTCCATGCCGCCCTGCGGCGAACAGGATTAACAACGCTCCCTCCCCGCTCCTGAAATAGTAAATCCCTCCTCGGCCCCGGGGTGGCCAGCGGCACCGTGACACAGACGAAGCGCCGCCGCCGCCGGGGTGGCCTGTCCCCTGAGCACGGGCCGGGCCCCTCAGAGGGCGGCCTGGCCAGCACTGGGCGCGACTGGACACGCAGCACGAGGGACAGTCCAGTCCCGGCTCCCAAAGGCCAGAGGACCGAGCCGGAGCGGGGCCTCCCCTCGTACCAGCTGTGCGGCCCTGAGGGCATGTCTCGGCCTCTCTGAGCCCCAGGCATCGCGGCTGTACATCAGCCAAGAGCCGCCTGCACCACCAGCCTCACACGGCGGGGTGAGGAGTGAGCAGGACACGAACCATCTGAAAACCATCAGGCCTGGCACGTTGCTATGGTCTTGGGGGTCGGGCGGTGCCATGGAGTATTTCCAGGTGACAGTCTTTTGTCCTTTAAAAATGGTACAACCCTACATCATAAAGAGCTGATATGCTAATTAGACCGGACAGCAGAACGACCTTCCGGAACGAGCAGTGGGCGGGGCCGTGGGGCCACGAGGCAGCCGGGCTGCGAGGGCCGAGCCCCTTGTGTGAATTTCGTGCGCCGGGCCTCTAGTTTCATAATAAACAGCAAAAGCTTTACAAATGTGCATATTCCTAACCCCGTGGTCAGCAAACTGCAGCAAGCGAGCCACATGCGGCTCTTTGGCCCCTTGAGTGTGGCTCTTCCACAAAATACCACGGCCTGGGCAGGTCTATGTTGAAGAAGTGGCATTAGAAGAAGTTTACGTTTAAAAAATTTGGCTCTCAAAAGAAATTTCAATCGTCGTCCTGTTGATATTTGGCTCTGTTGGCTAAAGAGTTTGCCGACCACTGCCTTAGCTGATAAAATCCAAGGGGGATTGACAGTGGTGATGTCAACTCCCATTTCTGAGCAGAAGCGTAAAGAGCCACCATGTTGTGCCACCATCAGTTTTCTTCCTGCCACGAGACCAGCAAGGTCACCAGGACTGCGGTCAACCTGGATCCCAGAGGGATCAGCGCGCAGAGCAGGGGCCACAGCCAACAGTCTATGGTCACATAACTCGAGTGAGAAAGAAACCTATGATGTTGCAAACCATGAAGATGTGAGGGGGGCGGGGGGTCATTTGTTACTGGAGCATAACCTAGCTGACTGATACACAACCATGTTCCCAATAATGCAAACCTGCAAACAGCCTACACAGTTAGCTAAATAGAAGTACGTATGTATGTACCCCTACAATAGAATGCCAATAAAATGATGTATCTGTTGGCATAGCAAAGCATTCTCAATATGCTGTTAACTTTATTTTTTTATTATTATTATTATTTTTAAAATATATTTTATTGATTTTTCACAGAGAGGAAGAGAGAGGGACAGAGAGTTAGAAACATGGATGAGAGAGAAACATCGATCAGCTGCCTCCTGCACACCCCCCACTGGGGATGTGCCCGCAACCAAGGTACATGCCCTTGACAGGAATCGAACCCGGGACCCTTCAGTCCGCAGGCCGACGCTCTATCCACTGAGCCAAACCGGTCTCGGCTATGCTGTTAACTTTAAAAAGCAGAATGTAAAATAGTATTGCTGATAAAGGATTAGTCTCCAAGATATTAAAAGACTATAAATCAATAAGAAAAAAAATAATCGACACCCCCCTCCACACCACCAAAAATAAATAGGCAAAGGGAATAAACTTGCAATTCACCGCGGAGGAAACCAGAAAAGACAACAGACGCTGCGCAGGTGTTCCCCTGGCCAGAACGCAGGAAAGTACAAATCGAAACAACCACGAGATCCTATTTCACACCCATCAGATAAAGGCGTGAGGATGGTCACGCCTGGCCCTGGCCGGTCTGAATCAGTGGGTAGAGTGTCAGCCTGCAGACTGAAGGGTCCCAGGGTCAATTCCGGTCAAGGGCATGTACGTCCGTTGCAGGCTGGATCTCCGGCCCTGGTCGGGCGTGTCTCTCTCACATGGATGTGTCTCTCTCACATGGATGTGTCTCTCTCACATGGATGTGTCTCTCAGATGGATGTCTCTCTCACATGGATGTTTCTCTCTCACACTGATGTTTCTCTCGGTGTGTCTCTCCCCCTCCCTTCCACTCTTTCTAAAAATCAATGGGAAAATATCCTCGGGTGAGGATCCACAAAAGGAAAATAAACGGTAACCGTCTGATGGAGTAAGTGGGGAAAAGGAACTGGTTTGTCCTGGCAGCAGGGAGAATGAACCTGGAGATCAACTTAGTGTCCAACAGTGACCGTGAGCATGAGCGTGAGGTAGGAGCCAGCAATGTCACTGCTGGGCAGTCTGTGTAGGGACTCTCCAGTGCACTTGTGTGGATAGCTAGTTGTGTACACTCAGCCGGTAAAACAGCAGGTCCTTTGGGTCACGGATCTAGTTGCAGCTGAGCGGGTGCCTCTGGTCCAGGGCTTCTCCCGAGGTCCTGTTTGGGCTGCCGTCCGGGGCTGCGGTCTCATCTGATGGCTCGGCTGGGATGGGTGTGTGCGGATCTGTTCCAAAGCTCACTCACACGTTGTTGGCAGCCTCCCCACGGGGCTGCCTTACCGCACCTCAGCGGCTTCCTCCAGGACAAGTGACCCAAGAGGCAGCGAGCAAGAACGCCCAAGATGGAAGCCACAGTCTGCTCATAACCTAATAGCCAAGGGAGGGATGGCCCATCCTCCTGCTGTGTTCTATTGGTTGGAATCAAGTCAACATGTCCCGCCCACACCCTAGGGGCGGGGATGGCACAAGGGCAGAAATACCAGGAGGCAGGAATCCTGGGCACCACCCCCCAGGCTGCCTTCCACAGAGAACCCAATGTCAGGACCGCACTGTGTGGAGCTGAGAACAAGGAAACGCCCCGACTGCATGGAACTCAGGCAATGGGGACCTGGGCCTTCCTGACATAATGAAACTCTAGAGCAGTCAACACAGTGAGCGATGAAGGCAGCCATGTCTACCTACCAACACGACAAAGCTCAGCACCACGCTGAACACGCTGTCAAGGGCCAACGACAGGAACAGCGAGCGTCACTGGAACTGACGAGCTCAGCTAACACAGAAAAACGAACCTTCTGTTCCAGGCTCTGCCCGTGCTGGGAGGAGCACAACAGGCCCGGGAGAACCCCCACCCCTGGGCGGAGAGCTCCCGGGAAGGAGAGAGCAGAGGGAAGGAGAGGTGGCCTGGGTCTGTCGTGTTCACACGTCTTTATAGAACAATAAAGGAACATATAGTCTTATTTTACCAAATAGACATATTTCTATCCCAGGTATCTATACAGCCCGGACACGGAGGCCCACCTCCTATTCCTCTGCAGACTGAACATGTTCTGGGTGTTACCTAGGTGCCCGTACCTCGTGGACACCTGTGCGTAGACAGAGTGAGTCTCAGGGGTGCCCCACAGAAGGCTGGCAGAAGAAATGTGGGGGGCAGGGTGGGGAGGGGGCATTTTTTCCTTCTTCTTTGCTCCTCTGTGTTTTCTAATCTTACCAAAGTGATGCAGAATTTTTGCGTAAGCACAAATAAAGAACTCCTTCAAAAACCAAGTCCAGCTCAAAAGCAAACTGGGCATGGCTGACCACCGGGGAAGGTTTGGGGTGCAGGGAGGAGCACCTGCCTCCTTAAGAAGACGAGACAGTGGGCCTGGGAGGCCCACCTGCCCCTGTGTGCCAGGTGAAGGTCAGGCCCCGGGAGCTGACGGAAGGAGGCTGTTGAGACTGATGTGCTGGCTCCCTTGACCTCCAGCGCAGGCATGTGTCCCTCCCCCCCACCCCTCGCCGCCCCGGCCCAGGGTTCACAGCGAGCAGGGTGGGAAGCAGAAACCCACCCAGCACCCGGAGCGCAGGCGCAAGCATCTACAGTTCACTGTGACCACGGCCCCAAGCTCTTCTCCACGGCCCCAGTGTCTACTGGGAAAATCACTGCTTTTACCACAGAACAAATGCACTTTAAAAACAGAAGTGCCTCGCGGGGCTCAGTGGTTGAGCGTCGACCTAGGAACCAGGAGGTCAAGGTTCGATTCCCGGTCAGGGCACATGACTGGGCTGTGGGCTCGATCCCCAGTGTGGGGCCTGCAGGAGGCAGCCCATCCATGATTCTTTCTCATCATTGATGTTTCTCTCTCTCTCTCCCTCTCCCTTCCTCTCTGAAATAAAAATTTTTAAAAAATTTTTAAAAGAGAAGTACCTTTGTCCACACCCACGGTGCCCAAGCCCAGCGTGACCCAGCTCATCAGGGACCTCCACGCCCCTGGCATCCAGTCACCATTCAGCCCTCCCACGGAGCCCTCCTCTCCACCAGACCTTGACCTCGGCCTCCATCCTGGCTCCAGCCTGCCCAGCCTGGTCAGCTTAGCAAGAGCCCCCGCCCTGGATGTCTGGTCCCCCTGAGTCCCGGGTCCCGGTCCTCATCCCCCACCCGTGATGGAGGCGTCCTTGGCCTCCTTAGCAACAGTCCTGTCAGGCAGGGTCGGCTCAACCCCCAACCCCTGATGGCCCCTCGGTGATTTTCCACCCACTGAAGCCCTCATTCTGCTCCTTGGCTGTGAACCCCCACTCTCTCCCCATTGAACAAGTGCCAGGATAACAAGGGGGCACAGGGGCCACCACCCCCCGCAGCAGGAGCTGCCCGAGGAAGGGGAGGGAGGGAGGGATACGAGGGGCCTCGGGGCGGTGGGCGGGACAGGGGCTGGAGGGAGGAGGGCGGCTGCAGAGAAGACAGACACCTGCAGGCCGAGGGGACTTGAACATGCACTTAAACGAAGGTCGGGAACTCGATGGCCTTCAGGCTCCGGGACGCAGCCTTACCCAGAAGGGGAAGGTGCTGCTCAGGAGGTGAGAAGCAAAGAGAAGCAGAAGGGTCCGCTGGAGGGTGCTGGGGAGCAGGGAGGTGGCCGGGCTCCGGGCCAGCGCTGCCTCCAACGGTGGCCTGGGCCAGGTCACTGCCCGGGAACCGCCCTGCCGTCCTCCTCAGCAGCAGGAAGGGCGGGGAGGAGACAGGAAGCGGGCTCTGGCGGTGACAAAGCCAGGGAAACCCGCAGCGCCGCCGGCTCCCGCACCGCGGGCCAGATCAGCACGCAGAACAACACCGAGCTCACCAGGCTCTGCCGGACCCGAGGCCCTGTCTCAGACGCCCGTCCTCACCCACGGGCACCGGGGCTGCCGGCCGAGCGAACCCCGTGGAGCCTCAGCCTCCAGCACCTCCATCTCCCGTCAGCTCACATGTCAGTCATCTTGCTCCCCCAAAGCTGTGGTTGTCCCCCTAAAGCTAGTCCCCGGGCTTACATCCCCCAGGCTCCAGGGAGGGACGGCTGAGCCCATGGCCCCGCCTGTGGCCGGAGCAAGCCCAAGGCCGGCAGCTCCGTCTTCGAAGTGACCAGTGACCAGCGGGGACCACTGTGGCCAGCCAACCCAGGGCCGATGCCCGTCCCCTGGTCACACCAGGGAGCCCCGCCCGCCAGGCCCCGAGCGGCCTTCCCTCAGCCACGCTCACGGTCCCTCTGGGCAGCCAGGGCAGGTCCTGGGGACAGCGGGGCAGCCGCCTGACCCCAGTGCCGCTAGGGCATGCGTCTGGAGTGAGGAGGGCTGGGCCGCAGGCCAGAGAAGGGAAGTGCTGGCAGGGAGCGAGATGGCAGAGGCTGCTGGTCTCACACTTCCTGACAAGGATTTCAAAACGAAACCTACCCCAGGCCCGCCATACAATGCAGGCGCGGGGATGCACTCAGTTCTCCCCAGTTACTGCTGGGCCTATCCCTTCCCCGGAGCTTCTCCCTTCCCCAGGGCCTCTCCCTTCCCCAGGGCTTCTCCCTTCCCCAGAGCCTCTCCCTTCCCCAGGGCCTCTCCTTCCCCAGGGCCTCTCCCTTCCCCAGGCTTCTCCCTTCCCCAGGCTTCTCCCTTCCCCGGGGCTTCTCCCTTCCCCGGGGCTTCTCCCTTCCCCAGGCCTCTCCCTTCCCCAGGGCTTCTTCCTTCCCCAGGCTTCTCCCTTCCCCAGAGCCTCTCCCTTCCCCAGGCTTCTCCCTTCCCCGGGGCTTCTTCCTTCCCCAGGCTTCTCCCTTCCCCAGGGCCTCTCCCTTCCCCAGGGCCTCTCCCTTCCCCAGGGCCTCTCCCTTCCCCAGGCCTCTCCCTTCCCCAGGCTTCTCCCTTCCCCAGGGCCTCTCCCTCCCCCAGGCCTCTCCCTTCCCCAGGCCTCTCCTTCCCCAGGGCCTCTCCCTTCCCCAGGGCCTCTCCCTTCCCCGGAGCTTCTCCCTTCCCCAGGGCCTCTCCCTTCCCCAGGGCCTCTCCCTTCCCCAGGGCCTCTCCCTTCCCCAGGCCTCTCCCTTCCCCAGCGGCTCCCGCGCAGAGCAGGCAACAAGGGCGGCTCACCGCAGCCCTGGACCCGCCTGGAGAGGAGCAGACACTGGGTGACAGCACAGCCGGAAGTCCAAGGGCGTGAAGTACAGGTGTCACGGCCCCTCCCGTCCTGACAGCAGGCGACGCGAGCTCCACACCCAGCCCAGCGAGGGCACGGGGCACGCTCAGCCGGGGCCACCCGACGTGGCCGAGCCGTCAGTGGCAGTTTGCTTATTCCCGAGTCCACGGAAGCAGAGAGCCCGCCGGAGGGGGTGGGGGTGGGGAGCAGCCGGAGAGCACAGAGCCTCCCACCGAGGAGGAGACAGAACCCGTGCGAACTCCGTGAACCCACGCACGTCGGGCGGCAGTGACGGGCACACGGCCTCGGGCCCTGAGCAGGACCGGCCTGAGAGCACCCCGAAAAGGCAGGCGCCCCTGCTTGGCCACCGGCCGGGATGCAGCCGTGACAAAGTCCTGGAGTCCGTTGCCTCCCCGGGAAAGTCACGTCTGCGTCCCTTCGGCCACCAAGTCTGTGTCCGGCTTCGGGAATGGGGTGGGGCCGCAGAGGACACGGAGGAGGGCCAGCCTGCGTGGGGGACGGGCAGCGGGGGCGGCGCCTGCCTTTCTTAAGGCTCAGGCCACGGCACTGCGTCCACCCAGGTGCCCAGGACACTCTCCCCACGTCAAGGTCTGAATCTTCTGTCGCAAAGCCCTTCACCACGCAAGGGCACATCGTCACAGGACCCCGGGGTTCGGCCACGGACCCCTGCTGGGGGTCCACAGGTGGAGACGCGCTCACAGCCGGAGCAGGGCTTTCGCACTCCCAGTGCACACGGGCCGGGCGGCTCCCGGGCCTTCGGAGGCTCCCCCCCCCCCCCGCGCCCCCACGCGTCCCGGGTGCAGAGAGTGAGCGGGCGGGGGAGCAGCCGGATCCTTGGCAACACGTCTTCCTGCCAAGCTGTGCCAGGCTGGACCAGGCACCCCGAGTCCCACACAGGCTGTCCCTCGGGGCTGCGGACCCCGGCAGGTGGCTTGGCCATCCTCCGCGGCACAGCACGTGGCCTGGGCCAGGACGGCACGGACGGCGCGGGGACAGACGCGGCCTCCGCCGGAGTCTCTCTGCTCCCTGAGCCTCGCGGCCATCACGAACGAAGCCGCTGAGACGCCAGTCGGGCAACCAAGAGCTACGGGTCTGGTGTTAACCATCCATCACCCACGTGCGACATAAATATAGCAAGTCATCAGCGGCCACGCCATCTGCAGAGAGGCTGCCCGAGGGTGCGGGCTGCTCGGAGCGGCGCCGTTCTCCGCGGCACGGGGCAGGGCGCGCGGCCAAAACCCGTCCCGCGGCAGGTGAGCGTGCTCACGCCCACGGGGGGCTGGTCGGCTGGCTCCCACACAGCCTCAAAATAAAGACAAGTCAGAAAACACACCCGCGAGCCCCAGCATTAGCAGAAGAGCGAGTGTGGATCAGAACCATAATACGCAGAACTCGTCAGATCCCCGCGACAGCCTCACCGGGGCGGCAGAACTTCCCCGTGGGGACGCCGAGGGGCTGAGATGAGCGGCCTGTGTGGGCTCACAGGCCACGAAGCCGAGAGCCAGGGTCCGACCCACCACCAGCCGCCACGCGGGGCCGGGAGCGGCCACCGGGACAGTCTCCCCGGCCTCGCCAGCATCGCCCACAGCAGCCACCTGGGGGAGCAGCCACCTGGGGGAGCAGCCTTGTGCATGTGGGGGTAACAGAACCAGCACCCACACAAGCACCCGTGAAGCTCTGTCTGACGCAGATGGTGGCAGAGCACTCTCCAGCCCCGAGGCACGGCTGCACCCCAGAGAAGGAGGGCGGGACTCCGGGTCACGCAGGCCACGGCCAGGAGGCTGCCACGGCCGGAGGGGGTGCGGGGCCACCGGGAGGATGCGCCCGGCTCGTGCCCTGGGCATGCTCGTCTCCTTGGAGGATCCCGCTAAGACATGGGGTCCCCTGTTAAAGTAGGGGTCAGCCCCACGTGCCCCGGCCACCCGGGCAAGGAGCGCTCACCATAGCCTGGCACAGAGGGGCCCCGAGGAGCCGGTGCCGGGGCTGAGCGAGGAGACGGCTAGGACGCAGGGCTGGCGGCCGGAGAAACGCCCCACGGCGGCCGGCCACGCCAGCTGGGCACAGGGTGGGTGCGGGGCGCGCGGCCGCGGTGGCTGGCGGCCAGGCTGGGAGCCCGCAGAGTCTGTCCGCAGCCCCGGCCAACTGCTAAGTGCGGGGGCAGGGGGAGGGCAGCGTTCTAGAAAAGCCCAAATCTGTGTCAAGTGACAGTGCCCCAGTTGTCCCCATGGGAGAAGCCACACGCCTCGCGTATGTAGGCGAGCTGCTGCTGGGGGGGACACGAGCCCCTCACGCAGGCCCAGCGCGTCGGCCAGCCTCCCCGTCCCATCCTCTCCTCTGGCCACCCCGACCCACCTGACCCGCGGCACGCCTCCCCTCACCGCACGGGTGAGGACGCCCAGGCTCGGGACACCGAGGCGGGAGGTGGGGGCAGCACGCACCTAACTCTCGGCCCAAGTGTCCAGCCAGCCCCACCGGACCCGGACCCCCGCCCCCAAAGAGTGCCAGTCACGGTTCTCAAAGCAGCACCCACACAGGGGTCCCCCCACCTGCTCAGGAGCCCGAGGGTGACGAGGAGGAGGCTGCGGGGCGGCTCCTTCAACACACCCTGAGACCAACCTCCCCTGCCAGCCCCGCCCCTGCCCCTGCGCCCGGGCCCTGGGAGTGAGGGAGACCCCCTCTGCTCTGAGAAGCGACCCCGAGAGTGTGGCTGCGCTAACAGCCTTGGCAGCCTGAGCGGGACTGGCGGGAACTGTCCTCCGTGAGAGCCGCTCCCTCTGCTCAGAGCCGGTCAGGGAGCCCCTGGCAGGGGACGGGACCACCACGGGCCCGGCCACTGCAGAGGGCACATGGCGGCCCTCGGCGACATCCGGCTCCAGCTCTGCGTTCCCCGGGGGCTCCCGTCCAGGCAGATGCTAGGCCGGCTCTGCCAAGGGTTAAAGGTCAGGGCAATGACCTATTTCCTGCACAGAGTTTTAAAGCCCCCCATCTGCTTCATCATGCCCAACCCTCATCCCCTCTTGCCCCCCTCCCCCAGGGTGGAAACAGGCAGTGGGATCTCGGCGTGCAGCCCACAGAGGCACTAATTAGCCCCAATTTAGCAGGACCAGGGGCAGGGGCAGGGGCAGTGCCAGGTGCCTGCACAGCCAGCCCTGGACCTCCTCCCAGCTAGGAGGGCAGATGCACTGCAGCCCCAGCTCGGGGCACCCCAAAACCCCATGTTAGTTAGGGAGTTCCTCTGCACGGGCATCCCAGGACCGCAGGGTGCCTCCCGGCTCCGGGCCTGGCGCTGGCCCGCGGGGCCTCTGGCCCGGCTCAGCAGCCCTCTGAGGAAGCGGCACAGGAAAGCCGGCTCAGCCCAGCTCAGGAGCCTGCACCGCCCCGGGCGCCACCTCAGAGCCTGAGACCTCGGGCAGGTCCCATCGGACCCGTGTCCGCATCTGTAAGACAAGTGTGGCCCCGGAGGAAACTCGGAGGGAATGTGGCCTGGCCGCTCGCGGGTCAGCAGTGTCATGGGGGGGGCGGGGGGGGGGGAGCGGGCGGCCTCCCCGGGCTGCTGCTGGGCGGGGAGAGAGTTTTCTGAGACTCGCACGAGAGGATGAGGCACGGGAGGAAGCTTTATTTCCGTGGAGTTACGCCCCTGGGTTTCCAAGGTCCCAGGTCCCTCAGTCCAGTCACAGACGGCGCGGAGCTGGGGCTTCGGTGGAGCTGAATCAGAGCCGGTGTCCAGAGCGTCCGTGGTGGAGCCGGTCCAGGCCAGGCCATGAGCCCACGCTGTGCGGCCCACAAGGCCGTGGGCTTAGGGGCCAAAGCAAGAGAGCACGCCCCGAGCCACAAGCCCCAGCGTGCCAAGAGGAACCAAGAGGGTGAATTCCTTGCTTAGGGGGTTATGTATCCCCAAGTTTCCCCGTGCACGCAGTGGCCACCCCCATTCTGGCCAAGGACCTCTGTCCCCAGGGGTGACTGGCAACAAGCACCTTCCCTGGCCCCCCAACTTTACTGGGCGCTCTCCCACCTGCCCTTTGTTGGGTCCCTGGGGAGAGGGACACGGCAGCTTCCCGGTGAAGGCCCCACATGGCGTGTCTCCAATGCCTCCCTCCCCCTGCTCCTTCCCTGTCATTAATAACTAGCGACTCACACGGCACCATTAGCGCTCAGCGGTCACCCTAACGACCCCCTACACACACACACACACACACACACACACACACACACACCCCAAAGAAAACAAGCGAGACTGGGCTGGTTATTCACCGGCTGTGAGCCAAGACGATAAAGAACTCCGTTTTCACCAAAGGTCGGTGACAGGGAAGGCGGGACCATGCCGGCCACAAGCCCGCAGGCCGATCAGCGATCTCTGGGATGTGTGTGCTAGCGGTCTGTGACACTCGTGGGAAACCGAGGCAGGGAGGCAGTGGCTCTTCGGAACCCACACCAGACGGCAGAGAGTCCCAGCCCAGCCAGACAAGGGCAGCCGGAGCCGGAGCCGGAGCCCAGGAGGAATTTCTGAATCACAGACCACTCGCTGGATAGTACCGTCGCCAAGGCAACCAGCGTCTTCACAACTTTGGCATTTCCACAACCCCGAATCGATCCAGTTCTCCACATTAACATCACAATGAAATGGCATTTGCATTCCGATTTATTTTAATTGGCTTTTACATAACAACAGAGCGAGCGCGTTGGGGGGCGGGGGGGGGGGGGGGAGATGAAAGCTAATAATTTAAAGTTCTCCCGTCGGGGAGAATTCTTCGCTGACTTCCGGGAAGCACGTCTTGCGAATTCGCCTTTTCTCCTGAGAAGACAGCAGGCCCTTCTGCGTGTCGAGGGTCACTGTTTGGACTCTGCTCGGGCCTCACGTTTTAAAATTAATGAGGTGCCGAAACCGGTTTGGCTCAGTGGATAGAGTGTCGGCCTGCGGACTCAAGGGTCCCAGGTTCGATTCCGGTCAAGGGCATGTACCTTGGTTGTGGGCACATCCCCGGTGGGGGGTGTGTGAGAGGCAGCTGATCGATGTTTCTCTCTCATCGATGTTTCTAACTCTCTATCCCTCTCTCTTCCTCTCTGTAAAAAATCAATAAAATATATTAAAATTAATGAGGCGGGTGCTTCGTGTGCGTGAGGACAGGTGAGCGAAGGAGGACACGGGTTTCGGTTCGGCGTCGGTTTTCCCGGGACGCGTCCCCGTGCCCAGAGGAGACGCTGGCAAAGCGTGAGCACCCTGCCCGCCTGCTGAGCGACCACGCGTGGGCTAAGGAACACACTGACTGACGCTCCCATGGGGCTCCCGTGCGGACAGCACCTCGGACAGTGCCCCTTCGTTACCGAGTGCTTCCTATTGTCCTTACAAGTGAGGAGTGGCTCCTGCCTAGAGGGGGGGGGCACACTTCTGGGCTGGAAAGGATAAGGGGTGCCAGTGGGAGGGGAGGGGTCTCGCCTGGCAACCAGCCCCTGTCACTGCCTCAGGCACACCCCACCCCCAATTCCACTGAACTTCCCCCCCTCCCCCACCCGATGCCCATGGACAGAGGGACCAATAGGAACGTGGCTGGTCTCCGTCTACTGGGAAGAAAGACGTGTGTTTTTCAATGCTACCCCCTCCCCCCCAAAGCTGCTGTACCACGGAGGGCTGAGTACAGGTGCACGGGGCACAGGCAGGGAACAGGGATCTGCTGGCGGCTTACAGAAGGCTGTGTGGGTGCTCACCAGGTGTGGGAGAGTGGGGAGCGAGGGTTCAGTGATTCCCAGAAGGAACAGCATGTGCAAAGGCCCAGAGGATCCAAAGGGTGACAAGGAACTGCCCATCAGCGGAGCTCAGCCGTCGGGGTGGGGGTGGGGAGTGGGACGAGCAGTCAGCCGTCGCGTGGAGCTTTTAGGCCATGCTTAGCCTGTGGACTCTGCTGGCAGCGAGGGCCTGAGCGCCTGGGGCAGTGTGAGCGAGTACCTCTGAGAAGGCTCACGCTGGGTCCGAGTGGGGAATGGGGCTGGGGGACAGGGGGGCCGGAGACCCCTGGAGACTGACAGTACTGTAGGCAGGTGACAGTGAGTGCTGCACCGGCTGGGATGGGTCTGGGGATCTTTGTTTTTTTCTTTTGTTTTGTTTTTTAAATTGATTTCAGAGAGGGAGGGAGAGGGAGAGATAAACACCAATGATGAGAGAGAATCATGGATCGGCTGCCTCCTGCACGCCCCACACTGGGGATCGAGCCCACAACCCGGGCCTGTGCCCTGACCGGGGATCGAACTGTGACCTCCTGGTTCCTAGGTCGACGCTCAACCCCTGAGCCACGCCGGCCGGGCTGGGGATCGTAATGACTAACTCAGAGGCCAGTCAGACGGGACGCAGGGAGAGAGAGCTGAGCAGGGGCCAGAATGTCAGCCAGGCCTGGGTCTGTCTCGGGGACTTGGGAACACGTGGGCTATTCGGTTTGGATATTCCCTCAACAAACAAAGACCGAAGGCAGCGCTCAGACAAGGCAGGGTTTCCTCGGTGCCTGGCGCTCGGGCAGTGGCTCAAGGACGCCATCAGAAACCGAGTCTCCTGCTCCGCCGTCCTCCCCACGTGGACCCCAGCCGCGTGGTCACGGCCGGCTGCCCGACTTCCAGAGATGACATCTGCTTTCCAGGCAGGGCCGACGAATGGCCGGAAGCCCTCTGCCGGGGACTCGGGCGTTGACTCAGGGCGGGAGCTGGGACAGGAGAGCAGGCAGCGCCTTGAACGCATCACCGGGTTCTCCGGACCGGAGGGCGAAGCCGTCAGTTGTCCGCCTCTGAGTAGAGGGGCCACGACTAGCTGTTCCCCAGGCCCGCTGTCCGCCTGCCCAGCATCCACGCGGCTGACTGCCCGTTTCTTTCCAGCCTTTGCTCAAATGCCCCGTCTCATGAGGCTTTCTCTGACCACCCTGTCTATGATTCATCCTCACCCACCCCCTATCGGAGACTCCCAGCCTTCACTAATTTCTTTTTCCCACAGTCTTATCACCTCCTAAGTGTGCCTACACTGTCCCTGCATTACCGACCTACTGAGTGCACTGTCGGCTGGTCCCAGCTAGAAACAGAGGCTCTGCGATGGCAGGATTCTGCCTAGGTCATTTTATACATATCTATATATATCTATATATATATATATATATATATATCTTATTGATTCCAGAGAGGAAGGGAGAGGGAAAGGGGGAGAGAGAGAAACATCAGTGATGAGAGAGAACCATGGATTGGCTGCCTCCTGAGTGATGGGCCATGGAGCCTGGGCAGCAGGGAACCAGGAAAAGCAGGGGGGCTGAGCAGGCCCGGGGGGCTTCTTGGTGGAGGCAATCCCTGAGCAAGGCTGGGAGCCGGAGGGCGATGGGGGAGGGTGCAAGGAGCCAGAGACTCTGAGGCAGGAGGGTTAGTTAGCACATGACCCTCTCCTCCAGTAATGGCGCTGAGAATGACGATGCCTTCTTCCCCACACCACCCACTACGGGGAGCGCTCTGTAGGCGCAGGTCAACAAGACCCTGAGAGTCGGACACCCACGTCCCCACCCCACCCCCTGCTAAAGGCTGTAACCCCGGGGCAGGTTTAGGGGGGCTGCTTGCTAAGCACAGACTCTGACTGGAGCCAAGCGGACTGGATCTGACAAGTGTTTTCCGTCCGAGCAGTAAGTCCCAGCCCAGCTCACAGCAGCGGTCCCTCCCCGGCCTGGCAGGCAGGAAGGCGGGGCAGGTCTGAGGATGGCGCTGTGGGGGGGGAGGCTGAGCCACAGGAACGTTAACCCGTTTCCTTTTGGGGTTAACGGAGGATGCTGGCGAAGGACGTGGTGCGGGGATAAGGCATCGCAGAGTGTACAGGAGTCTCCCGGCTGCTCCACAGCGCCCTGCCGGGGGCTCTGCCACTCCCACTGCACAGACGAGGAGGCGCAGGGCGGTGCCAGGCGGCTCAGGGACCTGCGTGGAGAAGGTGACGTGACGGTGACGTGACGGTGGGGCTGAGGGGAGGGAGCAGGACGGGGCGGGTCACAGAGGTGCCTTTTCCTTGAGAACGAAGTCTGATCACTCCCCGCAGACAGTGCGCAGTCAGCCCCGCACCGAGACGAGAGATCTCGCCCTGGCCGGTGTGGCTCAGTGGACAGAGCGTTGGCCTGCAGACTGCAGGGTCTCGGGTTCGATTCCCGGTCAGGGCACAGGCCCAGGTTGCATACAGGAGGCAGCCAGTCCATGATTCTCTCTCATCACCGATGTTTCCCTCTCTCTCTCTCTCCCTTCCTCCCTGAAATCAATAAAAATATATTTTAGCCCTAGCCGGTTTGGCTCAGTGGATGAAGCGTCGGCCTGCGGACTCAAGGGTTCTGGGTTCGATTCCTGTCAAGGGCATGTACCTTTGTTGTGGGCACATCCCCAGAAGGGAGTGTGCAGGAGACAACTGATCGATATTTCTCTCTCATGGATGTTTCTAACTCTATCCCTCTCCCTTCCTCTCTGTAAAAAATCAATAAAATATATTTTAAAAAATATATATATATATATTTTAAAAAATAAGAACAGACCAACAGAACAGTCGGTATAGCACCCTCCAACAAGGCCCGGCCTTCACCCCACGGGACACGAGGGGTCCTCAGCCAAGGTGTGGCCGGGGGTGACCTGGGAGCAGATCGGCCACGGCCCTTCCTGGGGTTCTGCCGTCTGCTTGGGTCACCACCACGGTACAAGCTGTCCTAGGCAGGGCCCCCAACAATCTCGTTCCCCACGTGTCCCCCGAGCAGGCGTGGCACAGGCCACGCAACTGTGACCTGCACGGCTGGCCATCACGCCACTGGCGGGAGCATGTGGCTTCCTTAGGTGAGTCTGTTCCGATCGCGTTCTGGGTGGGCGTTCCCTCCGTGCGTTTGCGTGTTCTGGCGAGGCGGGGGGCGGGGGGCAGGGGGGACGCCGTCCATAATGGAGCCAACAGAGCAGAGGGCAGAATGACGTCAGAAACCACTCCGTAAGCCGCCGAGCACGGATGACCGTTTAGAAAAGTGGGAGTGGCGCCCAGGACTTCAGAGACCACGGAAGGGGCGGCTGCTCCTCCGGCAGGGCCCCGGCACCGCGGGGACGCGCCCGGGCGCCATGGCAACCACCTGTCTCCAGCAGCGGCGCCGCCCTCCTGCTTCTCCGGGGACCGGCTTTCGGAAATAACGGTTTGTGAACCCCGGAGCCACGTCAGCCTTCTGAAACACGGTTTCCTGACGACGAGGCTCCTGGAGGGACTTGCGGGATGGATGCGTGTGGGACTTTGCGGACAGTTACGCTTCTTTCTTTCTTTTACTAATTTATTTGTGCTTGTGAATCCTCACGGGAGGATGTTTCCTCCCATTGCTTTCCAGAGGGAGGAGGAAGGGGAGCGAGAGAGAAACATCGACGTGAGAGAGGCACATCCCAGGCGCCCGCCGGGGGACGGGGAGCAAACCCCAACTGGGAGTCGTACCCGAGACCCTTCGGTGCGCCAGCGGACGCTCTGAAGACCGTAACGACGTGGTTTTTTAAAAGAATTCTCATCCAAGCAACTATAAGCAATCACTGAGCCAGCAGCAAAGGCACCCTCGGGCTTTTCAGTTTATAGCGGTATCATTGGCCTGGAGAGAGCCCGGTCCCCACGCAGCTTTCTCCTTCCCTCCCCTGAAGTCCATCTTCCATATGAGCCAACTTCTCTGACGGCCGGCCTCGTTCTCCTGACGTTCTGCCGCCCACTCCCTAGCCCGGACTCAGGCAGGCTAACCCTCTGACA
Source organism: Eptesicus fuscus (assembly GCF_027574615.1). Classification (NCBI taxonomy): domain Eukaryota; kingdom Metazoa; phylum Chordata; class Mammalia; order Chiroptera; family Vespertilionidae; genus Eptesicus; species Eptesicus fuscus. The sequence continues at coordinate 2,267,698 of NC_072488.1, read as the reverse complement.
AACGACGGGGTGACAGCCTCAGGAGCCTCGGGAGGGGTGCCGCCGAGGGCTCCCCCGAGAGCTCAGAGGGCCCTGCTTCTCGGCCAGGAAACAAAGACCGTCCGCCCCGTGGCGTCAGCCCAAGGTCAGCCCAAAGGTCAGCTCCATGCCAGCCCAACATCACCTCAAGGTCAGAAGCAGCAGCAGCAGAGGGAAGTGAGAAGGATCACTCCCAGGGGCTCCTCCAACTCACAGGAGCTGAGGACCAGCCGTCTCGCCCTCAGGGCGTCGGGGAGGAGGGGCAGGGACGGGGAACAGAAAAGGTCACTTTCGAAAAGGGAGCTGAAGGGCCGGCCAGCAGCTCCGTCGGGTGGAGGGCATCCCGATGCACCGAGGCTGCAGGTTTGATCCCGGTCAGGACACAGACAAGAGTCAATCGGCCCTGACCGGTGTGGCTCAGTGGATAGAGCGCCGGCCTGCAGACTGAAGGGTCCCAGGTTCGATTCCGGCCAAGGGCGTGTACCTTGGTTGCGGGCACATCCCCGGTGGGAGGTGTGCAGGAGGCAGCTGATGGATGTTTCTCTCTCATGGATGTTTCTAGCTCTCTATCCCTCTCCCTTCCTCTCTGTAAAAGATCAATAAATTAAAAATAAAGGGAGTCCATCAATGAGTGCAGACATAAGGAGAACGACAAATGGATGTTTCCCTCCCCCTTCCTCCTCTCTCTCCCCCTCCCCCCTCCCCACCTCAGATCAATCAGTAAGTTAAAAGGGAGCTGGAAGGCACCCTCCTGGTGGACAAACAATGCGGAGAGGACTCCCGGACGAGGGCCACGGCGCGGACACTGGTGCTGAGAACAGAGGAAAGCGGGGCAGCCGGTCCGAGGACGCCCCAGTCCCCTCACGGGCATCCCCAAGGCTGACCCAGCGTGAGCCAGAGAGGCTCCCTCCAGGCCGAGAGCCAGGAACATGCCCACGTGCGCGCACAGGAAGGAGGAGGAACACGGTCCAGCCCGCATACTAGCCCTCCCTCGGCCACGTGAGCCTCTTGGAAGACGGAGCCTTTTCCTTTCTGTCCCTGTTCGTGGAGTGGCTCGGTATTGAATTCGGATGCGATTAACAAACTGCAATGAGGCACAGAAATGCTAATGATGCATTATGACAAATCCCCATTCCTCCCACCACAAGTATGGGCCGTGCGGGTTCCAGCCAGTCTGACTGTGAAGAGACTTGGCTAAGCAAAGAGAGAGAGTAAACGAGGTTATCAGAGGAATGCGCGCCCGGATTCCTTTTAAAAGCCTTCATTTCCCTAAGTGCCAACGGCATCCACGCCCATCGGTGAGCACTCAGCACTGAGAGAAACGCGGAAAAGCAGGACGGAGAAACCGCTCAGGTCCCACCAGACTCCGCCGCTGCGGCCGTTCGGTCTACTTCCTCCCCATCCACCTCCTCCCCAACGGAAATGAAATGAAACTGTGTTTGCTTCTCAGCTCCCTGTTTTGGAGAAATGTTTAAATTACCTATTTTCAACCCCTTTAGCAGGTTCCGACTAGCCTACTCTGACACGTGGCCTCCTGTCAAGGAATCCTCAGTACGTTATTAGAGACCGGCGGGAGGCGAGGTCTGGTCCGGAGCGGGCATGGAGACGTACACGTCTGTCCGAAAACAATACGGGGACGTGCCTTCTACAGACTCGCTCGATCCGACTTTCCTCTAGTTCACACCGAGTCAAAACAAGAAGTTCAGTCCCCCGGGGTCGGTGTCGGAGGCCGGCCGCGCTCAGACCTCCCAGGGAGAACAGGATTGCATCAGGAAGAACAGGATTGCATCACCGAGCGAGGAGGGCCACGCCTCCGGGCCGGTGTTTCTGGCCAGTGTCCCCTGGAAGCCCGGCTCCCCGGCCTACGACGTGAGCTCCCCCACGGCCTCCTGGGCCCCCTCAGCGCATGCCCCACCGACAGCACGCACCTCCTTGGTACCACGAGCCCACCGCCTTGGTCTCGGGTGCCTTAGCACCCAGCACCGCTCCCGGCCCCGGGAAAGATAAGAAGGTCCTGCGAGCACGGGTGGGCGGGTGAAACGCCTGGAGCTCACCCCCATGACTTCAGGAGCCTCTGGCCCGACCCCTCCCGTCTAACCTGAGCCCACAGATTTGTTCCCCAGTATTATCCGTTTCTTCTGAACCACGATGCCTGCTCTCAAGACGGCAGGTGCTAAGGCTTCTGTGCTTTCTAGGAGGTTCGTCTTCCTGCCGTCAGCGTGGCATGACAATGCTCTCTGTGCTGTAGGGGGGATGCACCCTCCAACTCAGGCGCACACTTAACCATCTGTCCCGCGTCGTGGGGCTGACAGAACGGGGAGGCGATCTAGCCCCGAGCTCCATCTGACAAATGAGGAAACTGAGATGTGGAGATAAAGACACCCGGGTCACGTGAAAGCCAGACATGAATAGCGGTCACGCCACCAACCCTCGAGCCTGCGTGGCTTCCCGACCGCTGTCCCGCAGTTTAACGTGTAAAACACCCGCCAATCGGCATGAGCACAGAGCAGCCCTACTGCGCCGACTCCCAGCACCCCGGGTCTGCAAAGCAAGCCCCTTCTGCTCAGGGGCCAGGCCCAAGCAGACAAGCTAAGCCCTCCTCCCTCTGTCCTTCGGTTCTGCTCAGGCCCCCACCAGACCGATGGGGGGCACGGCACTGGTCACAGTGACCCCGACTCAGTCTGCTGCTCCAAATGCTCATTTCTCCCTGAGAGGCCCTCACAGACGGACCAGAAATAATCACCAGCTCTCTGGGCATCCCTTAGCCCAGTCAATGACATAACACTAACCACCACAGCTGGGATTCTCCAAGAATCTTCCAGATCATTCTCATGAGGCCCCTTTTCAGAGTAACATTCTATCATCTACCCATTCGGGTTCCCTGACCCTACTGGTCATCCCCTCGTTACCCCCCCAACAGTAGTGCCCTGCACCATCCCACCCCTGGCAACCAAGAGCTAATTCAGCATAAATGGGCTCTGTGATGCCACGCCCAAAGGTTGGAAAGGAACACTGAGACTTGGTGATGATGATGGTAGTGGTGCTGATGGTGATGATGACAGTAGTTGGTGGTGGTGATGTAATAGTGACAATGGTGATGATGATGGTGGTAGTGGTGCTGATGCTGATGGTGATGGTGACAGAGATTATGGTCATGGTAATGGTGACAGTAGTTGGTGATGGTGATGGTGACAGTAGTTGGTGATGGTGATGGTGACAGTAGTTGGTGATGGTGATGGTGACAGTAGTTGGTGATGGTGATGGTGACAGTAGTTGGTGATGGTGACAGTAGTTGGTGATGGTGATGGTGACAGTGATGGTGATGGTGATGATGGTGATGATTGCGATAACTGTGATATAATGATGGTGGTGATGATTATGGTTGTGATGGGGATGATGGAGATGGTGATGGTGCTGACAGGAATGGTGATGGTGATGATGAGAATAAGGATGAAGGTGAGGATGTGGTTGTACTGGGAAGCCAGCAGCTGGCCCACAACATGACACAAGGGAAGGAGCTATGGGCCAGTGAGACCGCTGCTCGGCTTGGGGTCCCTGCAGAGAGAACTGGAATGCTTGGCCTGTGCTCCGTCTCCCCTCGCCGCTCCCACCAACACGGTGAACACAATCCCCCAAAGCAGAAGCGTTCACCTCACAGCCAGCTCTGGGACAACCCGCCCGCCTTCCTACTCGTAGGTCAGGCGAGAGCACCAAGACCCTCTGCCACGAGCACAGCAACCCTTCCTCCCGTCTCCAGAGGACGAAGGAGAATGAGCTTGGTCACAGGCCCACGGCCCGGCCTTCGTCTGAGGCCTTCTTCTTCTTCTTCTTTTCATCCTCACGGGAGGGTGTTTTCTCCACTGACTTTTAGAGAGTGGAAGGGAGAGGAAGAGACGGAGAGAAACACCCATGTGAGAGAGACACATCAATTGGTTGCCTCCCACATGCCCCCAACCAGGGCCAGGAGCCTGCAACCGAGGTCCGTGCCCTTGACCGGAATCGAACCCAGGACCCTTCAGTCCGCAGGCCGACGCTCTATCCACTCAGCCACACCGGCCAGGGCCGGGGCTTCTTTACTTCCTGGGAAGAAGAAAGAAGTCCAAGCGGCCGCCGCGTGTCCCCCGCCCCTGGTGGCTGAGCCAGACTGTCCAGGCTGCGTCGGGCATGGGACTGGCACCGCCTGGCTGAAGGGTTTGTAAGAAAGCCTGGTTCCTGCCACCGCCACCACCCCGCCCCCCCCCCCCCCCCCCCGCTCCGGCGAGGGGAGAGGGAGCCACCATCCCACCCCCTCGGTCCTGCGTGGGGCAGGCGTTTCCGGACATCCACGCTCGCTCTGCCGGAGCGCCTCTCCAGCCACACACGGAAACACAGAACACGGCACACGTTGAAAAGGACGTTTTAAAACCCTAGTGATGGATTCGGAGAGGTTCTCACTTCCCTCCAGGAACGGAGCAAGGATGCGAGTGACAGGGAAGGGCGGGGAGCTGTGGTCGATTCCATTTTCTAAATGCACAGGAAGGAAGCAGAATCCTGAGCACTCTGCTGCCCCAGGAAGGGGGGGGGGGGGAACACTGTGATCTATGGGCCGCTGCACAGAACCGGAATTCTGCCGGGGCCCCCGGGAGTCCCCGCCGCCACAGGCGCCCTCGCACACGGGCACCCAAACCCCACAGACACTTTCCACGCACGCCAGGTGGGAGGGGAGGGGTCCGGCCTCCTTAAGTCTGACCTCTCTGTGCCTCCCCCGCCCCCCACGGTCATGGTCACCGTGGCTTCTTCAGGGACCCCGAGAGGCTGCTCAGAGGACATGAGCTGGGACAACCCCAATCGGCAGCTCCCCAAACTCCAAATTGTGACTGGCCCCCCCCACCCCCCCGCGCTGGCACCCTTCCAGGAGCCGGGCACACCCACTCAGACCGCACGCCTTGGCCGCCGCCTGGGTCACAATGTGCCCAAACCCCGAGTGTGCAAAGAAATGCTGGAGTAGCAGAGGGCGCGCTGAAAGCGGGCACGCTCCGTGGACGATAGACTGCATCTCAATAAAGCTGCTGTTAAACACACACATTCGTTGGGATGAGGGGGAGGGTCACAGATGACTCTGGGAGGGAGGGAAGGCATGGCGCCCGAGCCCCGGTCCCCGCTCCCTCCACACACCTCTCACCCTGGGTGTCAGCTCTGCCCATGCTCCCCCTGGAGTCCCCCCGGGGCGGGGGGGGGGTGCTCCCACTCCCACACCCCAGCACCTGCCATGCTCACGGGCTGCCTGATGCTCTCCCACCCCCAGTCCAAGACCCACCCCAGCTCAGGAGGGAGGAGGCCTGTGCCCAGCCTTCCAGGCCCGGGGAGGAGCAGCACAGAGCCGGTGCTCAGAGGAGCAGAGTGAACTGGGGGCGGCGGGCAGAGAGCGAGGTGACAAACACTGACCCAACCGCAGGCTGCAGCGAAGGGTGAGCAGGCCCTGCTCCCAGGAGGGAAGGCGTGGAAAGGAGAGGGGGCAAGGATGGGGAGGGGACGGCGCCACCGAGGGCTGACCCGTTAGCTGAGGGGGAAGAGCTGGGAGCTGCTGAGAGCAGCCGCCTGACAGGCAGAGGATGGTCTGGGTGATGGGGGGCCTGACAGGCAGAGGATGGTCTGGGTGATGGGGGGCCTAACAGGCAGGAGATGGTCTGGGTGATGGGGGGGCCTAACAGGCAGGAGATGGTCTGGGTGATGGGGGGCCTGACAGGCAGGAGATGGTCTGGGTGATGGGGGCACCTAACAGGCAGAGGATGGTCTGGGTGATGGGGGCACCTAACAGGCAGAGGATGGTCTGGGTGATGGGGGCACCTAACAGGCAGAGGATGGTCTGGGTGATGGGGGCCTGACAGGCAGAGGATGGTCTGGGTGATGGGGGCCTGACAGGCAGAGGATGGTCTGGGTGATGGGGGCCTGACAGGCAGAGGATGGTCTGGGTGATGGGGGCCTGACAGGCAGAGGATGGTCTGGGTGATGGGGGCCTGACAGGCAGAGGATGGTCTGGGTGATGGGGGCCTGACAGGCAGAGGATGGTCTGGGTGATGGGGGGCCTGACAGGCAGAGGATGGTCTGGGTGATGGGGGGCCTGACAGGCAGAGGATGGTCTGGGTGATGGGGGGCCTGACAGGCAGGAGATGGTCTGGGTGATGGGGGCGCCGTGGCTCTGTCCGTGCGTCTTGGGTCTGAGCGTTGGGACAGCTCAGGCTTGCTCACCTGACTCAGCACAGCCCCCAGCTCAGGGGCACCCCCCTTGCTAAGGGGCGCTCGGAGCAAGGGAAGGGTCTGGCGGGCAGCAGGGTGCAGAGGCAATCAGGGGAGACTTCCGGAGGGGAGCCGGGAGCCCCCAAAGCCTTCTTCCTGCTGCGGGAACGTGGCAGCTCTATCCACAGAGTAGGCACTTAACAGTCCTGAGTGTTTCTCAGCCCGGGCCGGACACTCTCCCTCCCCCTCACGTCCCGGCCAGGAGGCAGGGGGCTGTGCTGGCAGGGACCCCCCTCGGGCTCCCGCCACCCTGGCTGCACCTCTGGGTGCAAAAGAAACAAACACAGGGAAGGCGCAGCCCTGGGCGAGCAAGTGGGGGGGGGGGCATGAAAAGAGCCCCAGGTGGCACCTCCGTGGCCTGCGGGGGGGGGGGGCGGGAGCCCCGCGCTCTGGGGAGGCGGCTGCGGGCCGGGAACGAGGCTGGGCCTCACAAAGGCAGTTAGGCCTGAAAGGACACGGCCGGGCGGCCTCTGGGGAGGACTCACTGAGTCTTCGGGCGACCGGAGCCGAGTTCCTTAGACCGGCACCTTGCTCATCACGGCCCAAGAAGCGTACCGCACGGCCTGCCCAACGGCACTGACGACCGGACCTTAGCTCAGCCTCCTGCCACTGGATTCCCACTGGTTGGGATTTAACAGAAACCATTTCCCCGCGGGCAGGTGGCACCGAGCGACGGGAAGGCCGCTCCGCGATCTCCGTATACAATTACCCTCTGTCATCCCCAGATCAGAAACCCAACCCCGAGGGCCACATGAGAGGCCCAGCTGTGCCGCCTGGCGCGCGGGCGTGACACGCGAAGGAAACCCAACCAGAGGGTGGCGGACGGTGCGTCCCCAAGCGGGGCGCCAGGACAGCGCCCTCCTTCCCCACGCACCGTGGCATCAGGTGCCACAAACCAGCAAAAGGCACGTCATCCCCCATCGGGTCTGGGCTGGCGGCCCATAGAAAGTGGGGGCGTTATCCCATGGCGAACAAGCATGACTGAGGGCTGTCTGGAATGCGAAGTTCTAACGCCAACCTGATCCCAGGCTAGATAACATTTCCGCGGCCAGGCGGCTGGCTCTCTGGTGCCAAGTGCGCTCTGGGTATGAGGGTGAGCGCCCTGGATTAGCACCGGTTCGTCAGTTGGTGCCGGGACCTCGGCGCTTTACCGCCAATGAGCGGCAGCACGAGGTCTTAGGGTACGTGTGGGGGAAGGACCACAGGAGTAAGGACACAGACACTCCACACGGTCCTTTAGGGGAAGGGCACCCCTCGGGACGGTGCACGCGGGGCCCTGGAGGCCGTGGGTGCGGCCCTGGGAGACACCACTGCGGCTTCACCGGACTGGCTCCATCCGCAGCAGCTCCAGGCAGAAGTGCAGCCGGTGTGCGCACCGGAGGGGGCGGGGGAGGGGAGAGGGGGGAGTCCACCCCGCGCCCGGTCCCTCTAGGAGTTCTCACTCTGCACAGCCCAAGGGCCAGGAGGGGCGTTGGGTGAATTCCGAAGGGTTACGATCGGTCCCAGCTTTTATTTCTCTCGTCTCTCCAGGAGGGGTTGCTGGGAAGGAAGGGATGGGTTGGCTAGTTTGGGCAGACGGCTGTTCTTCTGGGGTTTTGACTAATCCTTGTTTCTCAAGTCAAAGGAGATTCCAGGCCCCCGGTTCCCAATGCCACGTCTCCCGCATGACACGGGCGTCTGTTTCCCACCCTACAGCGAGCGTCCCAGCGGAACGCGAGGGGCGCAGGCCAGGCCAGCGCCGGCTCCCGGGCAGCGAGAGGCAGAGCCCCGGGCCTTCTCCCGGGCACACTGTTCAATAAAACCTCAGGAGCTCAGGATCACGGGCCAAAGCGCTGGTCTGCTTGAGACATGGGGCTGGTTTTAGCGGGGAATAACCCAGCGTCTGCTCCGTCTTCCCAGAGAGCCGGGCAGGTTTTTTTATGTATTATTACTGAATCTGGCCATGGGGAAGAGGAGGGTTCAGATCGAACGCCCCTTCTCTGCTGGGATATCAAACCACGTCACCAAACAGGCGGCAGCCTGCGTGGGCCCCTGGCCTCAAGCAGGAGGAGGAGTCCGCCCACGCTGTGCCCCCCACATGCCATCGCTCTGACATCTCAGAGCTTCCGTCCCCCGTGGAAGACAAACCAGAGGAACCGACCGGAGTTTTCTGCGCTGGGTCGTGAAAGCCTGCAGAGGGCTCCAGCCCCCCGCCCCCACCACCCCCCCAACACCCGCGGGAGGCCGTGGCCACCGTTCCCACACCCCTGCCCCTTCCACGCCAGCTCCATTTCGAGAGCCTCGCGCACCGTGAGGCTGGCTGCTCCCCTGGTGAGAGGCTATTTTGGTGTTCAGCCTGGGCAGGGTCCTGAGAGGAAGGAACCGCAGGAGAGGGAGGGAAGCGATCGCTGGCCCTGGCAGAAGGCAGCTGCCAGATGGCCCTGCTGGGTCGGAGCAGGCGCTGTGGTGCTGTGGGCAGGACTCTGAGGGTGCGTCGAGGGCAGCGCCGTGTGCACGCTCACTGCAGTTCCGTGGTGCAGGTAGCAGGTGGCAAGGCTAAATCTTAAATTCAGGTGTGGGGCCAGGATGCCGGATCCCACAGGTACCCTCAGCCTCCTGCTCGAGGCGGATGGGAGGGAGCAGGGTGGGAGGGGTGGGGTGGGGCAGGAGGGTGTCCACCCTGGCAAACACCCTCCTCTAGGGGGAACAGGCCCAGCCCGGATGCCCAGATGCCCGGATGCCGGGGCCATCGATCTGGACCTGCCCCTGCAGGCAGCGCCCCTTTCATGCCTGGCTGTCAGATTCCGGGGCCGCCCGCCCCCAGGACCAGGCACTTGTTGAACCAAAGGGCTCCTCGCAGCCGCTGCCTCGGCCGGGGAAGCGCCCCCGCTCGGCCGGGCCTTGGTGGCTGGAAGAGGGCCAGCGTCCCCGCGCTGCTGGCTCCTGCCGGCTCCAGGCGCCCGGAGGTGGGGGGGGGGGGGGGGGAGGAGGAGGAGGGGGTGGCGCCCCCAAACTTTCTCGAATCTCCGCGCTTCGCGGTTAAGTTAGGGCCGGGAGAGAGGCGGGGGGGGGGGGGGGTAAGCGCCCCACCCGTGATAAAGGGAAAAAGGATTTAAAAAAGGAACTTGATCCAGTTCACGTGGCACCTACTACGCGCCAGGCCCGGGCCGGGAGCGATCTGGAGTGCGTTCTCCCGGGACCGGCACCAAGACCCAGGGACGAGCTGTCCCAGTTCCACAGAAGCGGCTCAGCCCCGGGAGGCGGGTGCCCGGGAGGCGGCGGGGTCGCGGCAATGCCGGGCTCCGGGCTCCGGGCTCCGGATCGGGAGCAGCTCGGCCCGCCTGCCGCCCCTCCGCCCGGGAAGGAGGAAGCGGACGGCCGCCGCGCCCCCTCCCCGGGTCAGGACGCACAGGCGACCCACGTGGGCCGGGGACCTGCGGGGTCAGGAGGCTCCCCCCAGGCCCGTGCCCGCCCCCGGACCCCGGCTGTCCCCCGGCGGCTCCGGGGCTCCGCAATGCGCGGGCAGGCGGGTGGGGGCACCGGGCTCGGAGCGCGGGGCCGGACCGCCCACGCCCACCCGCCACTCCGGCCCCACGCACAGCCGCTCACACTCGACCCCCCCCCGCACCTGTCCCCACCAGCAACTGTCCCTGGCACACAATCCCCCCAACGCCCCCCAAAATGTGCACACACGGGTCCCCGCGAGGAAACGCCATTCCGGGGCACACCGCCGTCCTCGGTCACCACAACTCCAGCGCCCGGAGAGACACAGGAACCGCCAACACACACACACGCACACACACACGCACACGCTTACACACACGCACACGCTTACACACACACACACGCTTACACACGCACACGCTTACACACTCACACGCTTACACACTCACACGCAGAGAGCCAGTGGGTGTGCGTGCGCACACGCCCGCACTCCCCAGCCCCGCCGCCGGCCGCTTCCCTACCTGCTCCAGGGCAGGACGCGTCCCCGGCTTCCCGAGCCCAAGTTGGGCGCCGCCGCGCGGGGGTGGGCGCCGGCCGCCGCCCGGGACGAGCGCGCTGAGGCCGGGAAGGGTGGCTAGGAGCGCGGGCCTCCTCGCGCCCGCAGCCGCCGCACCGGCCCGGAGCTCATCGCCGTCCGGAAAAACAAAAGGAAGCCGGCAGCGAGGGAGGGAGCGAGCCGGAGGCACCCGCCCGTCCGCCGCCCGCAGACGCCGCGGCCCGCCCGCCAGCCCCGGGAAGGAAGGGACGCGAGGGCGGGGCCCGGAGGGGCGGCGAGGGGCGGGGGGCGGCCGGGGGCGGCCGGGGGCGGGGCTCGTTTTCTGCGGACCCGCCCCCGCCTCGACCACGCCCCCATGTTAGCCCCGCCCACCTGCTGGCGCTGCGGCCACGCCCCCGCCACGGCCTCGCCCCCCTGGCCGCTCGGCGCGGGCCCCCTGCCCCGTCCACGCGGGGTCCAGCTCCTCTGGAGCGCACCCTCGGCGGAGCAGCGCCCTGACCCAGGCCCAGGCCCAGCCCCGCGTGGATGGCGGGGCGGGGGCGGGGGAGCCGAGCGCGGGTCCCAGCTCCCCGACCCCTGGCCTCTGGCCTGCGGGTGTGGGAGAGGCCGGGAGGCGGCGCCCGGGAGGAGCCGGCGCCCGCCCGTTCCCCGCCTCCCGAGTCCCTGCAGGAAGTGCGGCCTGGGTGGCCCAGGAGGGGCGAGGCCGAGTCGTCCCAGGCCGTCGCCACGCACCTCTGACCCCGCCTGCCCCCTCCCGCCGCCGCCCGTCCCGGGAGCAGACGCCGCCGACCTTCCCGCGCCCCCTCCAGGGAGGGAGCCCGCGTGCGGAGGAGGGGTCTGCACTGGGCTCCGGGGGCTCCGCTCACTCCAGCCGGTGGCGCAGGCCCCTGAGGCTCCCTGGCCCCGGCTCCCCTCCTACGACGGGGGGAGGAAGAGGAGGAGGAGGGGGAGGAGGAGGAGGGGGAGGAGGAGGAGGGGGGAAGGGGGAGGAGGAGGAGGAGGAGGGGGAAGAGGGGGGGAGGAGGGGGAGGGAGAGGAGGAGGAGGGGGAGGAGTGGGGAGCGGGCTTCCTCGCGCCCTTCCCTCCCTGCCGGCTGTGGGTCTGGAGGAAGGGGCTCAGGCGGCCTGGGTCCCAGGGGGAGGCGGACCGTGAGCCCCAGACTCCCTCCACCCCTGCCCGCGCACCGGGAGGGCAGTCCCAGGTCTTCTCGCCCAGCAGCTCCGGAATGGAAAGTCAGGGCCTGCGAAGAGCACATGGATCCACCACACTCCACACTCCCACCACCGCCCACCCAGCCACCCCAGCGAGGTAACCACAGAAACAGCCAGAAACGCGGAGCTGGGCCCTGGCGTGAGGCAGACAAACTGGCTTCCTGGCGTCGCCAGGGGAAAACTCACATCCTCCTCCACAAAAACAGGGTGCGGGACTCCCCCTCCAGAAGGCTGCCCCCGAAACGGTGGGGGGCGGCTCCCAGGGGGGGTGATGGGGCTTGGCAGGCACCGAGGTCCGAGCCCAGAACCCTGTCTCTTCGGGCAGAGGGCAAAACCAAACCCACCGCGGTGATGCCGTTTGGAGCCGGCTCTGGTACGGTTCTCCGCAGAGACCCGGGGCCAAGGTCATGGACGGGGCTTCCTGTAGCATACCCAGGCAGAAGGCGGGGTTCCAGGTGAGGGGCCCTGGGTCAGATGCCCAGACCACACCCATCAGCCGGGCGGCTACAGACCCTGGGTTGGCAGGGGTCCTTGAGGTTCTGCTGTGGTCACGTGTCTGACCCCACTGCAGTGCAGCTTGGCGGGTGTGGGAAGACACCCCCCAGGTGCTCAGGAACCCCGCATCTTCCGGTTAGAGATCCACTCCCCTCCTTCAGGGCCCCCGAACCTCCACTGGCCCCATGACCTCCAGCCAGCGGCAAGAGGAGAGCTCAGGCCAGGGCTCAGGGATCTGGAGGAGCCAGGCCTGGAGGGGGCACACAGCACCTCTGCCCATATCCACGGACCAGAGTTAGTCACAGGGTCCCTGGATGCAAGGGGTCTGGGAATTTCCAGACGAAAGCAGTCTCTTTGGTGAGCACAGAAACGGGGCCCCTCCTTCCACGCTCAGTCGCAGGGCAACAGCTGTCCACACAGAACTTGATGATCGTGGTCACCTGCCAGCCCTGACCACCTGCAAACTCACTCCTGGGGAGAGGGTCAGGAAAGCCTGGCCGAGCAGGTGGCCGTCTTGCTGGGCCTGAAAAGCAGGGAGGAGGGGAAGGCCTGGGAGACACAGGCAAGAGGCAGGGAGGACGGTGAGGAAGCGACGCTGACCGACCCTGCTCCTGGCCCCCACCTCCACACCTGGCCCGAGGGATGTTCTCTCCCCTGGCCTGGCTTCCGATCTCTCCCCAGCAACCTGGAACCTCCCTGTCCCTCGAGGCTCAGTTGAGCTCTCAACGAGCCCTCTAGCCTCCCAGCTCACCTGTGCTCCGCCCTCCCCTGAATTTCTGAAGAAGGCATGTGTGTCCCGTTTCGCTCCCTTTCGTGTCTACGGCACCTTCAGGACCAGGACTGGAAAGCCTTACGAAGCTTCGTGGAGAGAGGGCGGATAGTAGTTGCTCAATAAGTACTTGGGCATTTAACAAACGAGGGCCAATAAGAAAGCCAAGTCAGGGTAAGGTGTTCATTTCCGGGGGCTGTCGTCACAGAGCACCACGGGCGGAGCGGCTCCAACGACAGGCATTTTTTTGTCTTAGAGTCCTGGAGGCTGGAAGTCCAGGATCCAGGTGTCGGCCGGGCTGGTTCCTTCCAAGGGCTATGAGGGAGAGGCTGGGCCGGGCCTTCCCCCCAGCTTCTGTGACCGGGGGTGCTGCCTGGCTCGTACATGGCTGTCTCCATCCCGCATCTTCACATGGCCTTCCCTCCGTGTGCGTCTGTCTCTTAGTCCTAGTCCCCCCTTCTTATAAGGACACCAGTTCCATGGACTCCAGCCCTGTCCTGTATAATAAAAGCCCAGGTGGCGTCACACCCTCACGCCCACCCTCGGCTTCGATCAGGCTGGCAGGGGAGGGCAGTTGGGGGCAATCGGGCTGGCAGGGGAGCAGTTAGGCATCAATCAGGCCAGCAGGAGAGCAGTTAGGGGGCAATCAGGCAGGCAGGCAGGCAGAAGCAGTTAGGGGCCATTAGGCAGGCAGGCAGGGAAGCCATTAGGAGCCAGCAGTCCTGGACTGATTGTGAGAGAGACGTCCGACTGCCGGTTTAGGCCCTGCGGGATCGGGCCTAAACCGGCAGTCGGACATCCCCCAAGGGGTCCCAGATTGGAGAGGGTGCAGGCTGGGCTGAGGGACACCCACCTCCCGTGCACAAATTTCACGCACCAGGCCTCTAGTTTCCAAATAAGATCACCTTCACAGGTACCAGAGGTTAGGCCCTCACCATCTTGGCGGGGAAACAATTTGACACATGAGTGCCGTACCATGTAAACAACTTGTCTCCCACGCGATGGCTGTAGAAACCGAAAGGTGGGAACAGCTGATTGTTCTTAATCATAATGGTACCTGCCTTCGCTTTTTGAGGCACTTTGACCTGTGCCACTTCCTCTATGGTTGAAAGCATCCCCACGCGTTACAGAGGAGGACACCTACGCGTGGAGAAGTGAGATGTCCCCGTCCCATATCAGGATCAGTGACCGCAGGTCTACAAGCCAGACGCAGGGTCGCTGGGCTGGGCCCACGCAGCTCGGGAAAAAGCAGTATTTAAAAAAAGACTCCGTGTCGCCCTCTGATGAACCTGAGGGTGTGCCCTACCAGGGAGGTCTTTCCAATCGGCATGCGTCTGGCGCACAAACCCCCGCTCCCCGACGGTTGAGGAAGTGGGGGCCAGCGTGCTTCCAGGTCCGCTTTTGACTCTGTCCCTGTTTCATTTGTCATTACAGAGCGGACAAGGGCGGCTTCTGGGAACAGAGTAGGCGATTCCCCTTACCTCTGGCTGCCCGCCCTTCCCCTGACCCCAGGGGCTCAGCAGAGGACCAGCCACAGAACACTCCGGAAGGAACCCCTGGATCCCGCCTGGAGTCGGTACCTGAGTCAGAGGTGGGGAAATCGGCCCTGACCAGTGTGGCTCAGTGGATAGAGCGTCGGCCTGCGGACTGAAGGGTCCCGGGTTCGATTCCGGTCAAGGGCATGTACCTTGGTTGCGGGCACATCCCCAGTGGGGGGTGTGCAGGAGGCAGCTGATTGATGCTTCTCTCTCATCGATGTTTCTAACTCTCTATCCCTCTCCCTTCCTCTCTGTAAAAAAATCAATAAAATATTTTTTAAAAAAAAAAGAATTGGGGAAATCGGACCACTAGGCGATCTTGTTTATACCTGAGGACCACCCCTGTTCACGGCCCAGGTGTCACCCAGGAAGTGTGACTCAGAGGCACACTCTGACGGGTCCCCTCCCTCCTTCATCCCTGGGAGCTCCACGGTCTGGGCGAGTCTGTTTTGAAGACACCTAACCGCTCTGTGTCCTCAGGAATGCTCTTTCATTTCTTTTGAGGCGCCCTGTGGTGGCGGCAGAGCTGAGACACGTGCCTGTGCATCCTCATCTCCTGCTGCCCCCACCTGCCCCACTGCCCCTCTCTAATCTCTAGGCTGGAGTCCCTGAGATCCTGCGCCTTTTAGGGCCCCGTTTTGTTCCTTGGGACCCTGCCCTCCTGTCCCTGCTCTCTGACCTCGGTCTCTGGGCTCTGGGGAGCAGGGTGAGAGTGTGGCAGGGGTTACAGGGCGCCTGGCTTGCCGGTGAGGGCTCGGGGTCCGGACTTGTCCCTCGCTGCCAGAGGAAGGTGAGCAGGGTTCTAGGTCAGGCCGCCCGGAGGCAGGGCGCAGGGCCTGCAGCCAGTCGCATCAGGACCCCGGGGCGGCCCCTTAAACGTGTCTGGGCCTCTTGAACCACCTCCTGGGATGGCTGAGAGGCTTTACTTGGGAACGCCGGGCATGCTCACATTCAAGCCTAGAGCATTCTCTGCAGCAGCCCCGATCAAGCCCGATCCGGGCTTCTGGTTTCCTAAAGTGTAAAATCTGGAATTTAATGTCTCCCTTGGACGAAAGGAGGCGGCCCTGTGGCCTGAGAGATGCTCACTGAGTGACAGGCACAGTCCCTTCCTCTTCATCGACTGACGAGGCCAGTGGTCGGCAAACTCATTAGTCAACAGAGCCAAACACCAACAGTACAACGATTGACATTTCTTTTGAGAGCCACATTTTTTAAACTTAAACTTCTTCTAACGCCACTTCTTCAACATAGACTCGCCCAGGCCGTGGTATTTTGTGGAAGAGCCACACTCAAGGGGCCAAAGAGCCGCATGTGGCTCGCGAGCCGCAGCTTGCCGACCACTGGACCAGGACAAGCGTTTAAGGGAAACCACCCCAGGGACTGTCAGGTGACGGCACTTGGTAGCTGTGTCACCTGAACAAGACACCGAACCGCTCTGTGTCCTCCGGAATGCTCTGCACTCAGAGGGGTCGAGCGGCTCCGAGGAGCCAGGAAAGGGCGTGGCTGTGTGCCACTGAAGTGCACGCCCGGGACTGCGGGTGGAAGGAGTCTCTGAACGAGGGGGCTGGGCCGGGCGGGGCTGGGCCCCAGGGCAGGTGTGCGGTGCCGGCTGGCACAGCTGGGTGGACGAGGGCCTGTGTCCATGCCCTGGGTGACCCATGCATAACGTGGTTGCCCAGTGCAAGAGGGGGCACCTCGCCAGCAGCCTGCCAGCCGCCCCCCCAGCCCGGGGCCCTGCACACCAGGCCCAGCGCCTTTTCCGTGGCGCTGAACCGGGGGGGGGGGCGGGGGGGGCTGCACATCACTTCTGCTGCCTCCCGAACCCAAGGCCAACCCCAAGCAGCCGCTGGGACCGCTGTTTCAAACCAGTTCAAACCGGAAAAGGCCGCTTGCCCTTCCAGCTCCACGCCAGCCGGCTCCTCTCCTGGGACACAGAGCCCCGGGCGCCGGAGAAACCCGCACGGGCCTGAGCAGGACCGCAGGGAAGGTCTGCCCGACACAGGCCCTGACTCGTGGTCCAGACCCCACCGCCCTGGCGTCTCTTCCCATCAGCAGCCGGCACCGGCCAGACGCCAGCAGAGAGGACGCCAACCCCATGTGGGGGCTCGTGTGTAAGAGCAGAAGGACACGGGGAAGGCGTGTGGACGCGGCGTTCTATTCACCGGGGACGCAGGAAACGTTAAACCTTCCCCGCCATCAACCCGGACACCGCAGCTGAGCTGCTCCGCATTCGCGTTCCCTCCGAGCCTTCGACACGCAGTGCGCGCCGTGTGCTCCCCGCACGTCTCCGTGCGGCCTCGCTGCGGGCGGTGCGTGACAGCCACGTGCGGCCAGCGCTGTGTCCGGGTGGGCACATGTGGGCCCGTGGGTCCGACTGCAGTGTGAACCCCAGTCCTGCAGCCTCTGCCAAGGGCTCGCCCAGCACCTGATCACAGGGCAGCCTGCCGAGAACTCGGGCCCCAACCCCAAAGCGGCCTCCCCTCGCCCTCGCCTCCCCATGCTGGAGGGCCCTTCCCAGATTTCTCCACTAAGGAGCACCTTTTGCCCGTGAGCACTCACATCCAAGTTCAAAGGTCGCCTCCCCAAAGCACAGCTCTGGCAGTCGGCACCAGCCCCAGGTCCTCCGCCCTGAGCCTCCACTCCCTGCGTCCCTTCCTCAGAGCACCAAAGCCCTGCCGGGTTCCGGGTGGGAGAGGAGGGACTGCGGCCCCCAAGCACCGTGAGACGGGCTGTCGCCACAAGCTTATCTCAACAGCAATGGTTTCTTAGATTTTTTTAAAATGTATTTGTATTGATTTCAGAGAGGAAGGGAGAGGGCGAGAGAGATAGAAACATCCATGCGGAGAGAGAATCATAGATCCGCGGCCTCCTGCACGCCCCCCACTGGGATCAATCCTGTAACCCGGGCCTGTGCCCTGACCGGGGATCGAACCCTGACCTCCCGGTTCGTAGGGTGACGCGCAACCGCTGAGCCACGCCGGCCAGGCCGCAGCAGTATTTTTAAAGCGGCTGCCTTCTGAGTCTCCTTCAAAGCGTTCCGTTTAGTGCTCACAGGAAAACTCTCCCTTTGAATCCGCACTTGATCGTTTCACGCGTGTTTCATTTCACACCGTCACGATAAGAACAGGCACAAGGAACATGAACGGATCGGGACATCACTGTCTGCCAGGTGACCGGCACCGCCGCACGCACCAGCCCGAGGACACGGCGCCCAGGGCGGCGCGGGGCCGGGTGGGAGGCGCCCTGTGGACGCCGTCAGGGGCTGCGGGCACCGGGGAAGCTGACCCCCCACCCCCCCCCGTCACCAGGCGCCCCTGGAGCCCCCGAGAGGGTTGAGGTCTACGTGCCCAGGCCACGTGTCATTTCTCCCGTGAACCTCGGGGCTGCGGCAGGCTGCGTGCTCGGACTCGGGAGAGCTCGGCTCTCTCTGACACGCGCTCCTGCCCTGGGGAGGCGGGCAGCCGGGGTGCAGAGGAATCCCCTCCGGGAGCCATCCTGCGGGGGCTGCACGGCAAAGCGCCTCCGACCGAGGGTTTAAACACCAGGCGTTTGTCCTCCCATTTCTGGAGCCCAGAGGCCCGGGACCAGGCTGTCGGCCGGGTGATGTGTCCTGACACCCTGTCTGTGGAGGGCGGCCACAGCGTTTGGACAGGTTCAAGCCTCAGACTGATGAGAGGGCACAGTCCTCTCATGGCCACGTGCAAGTCCCAGCGTGGAGGGCAGGGCCTCCCAGCACAGTTATAGCCAACAGCTGTGGTTGTGAGCTTGAACCTGTGGTCCGAACACGTGGCCCCACTGCCTGAGTGACGTGGGCTTGATAGAGTTCAGGTGCACGTGATTGAGTAGGATCTCAACCCACGAGAACATTGTAAACATCTTGACCACGCCCTCACTTTGCCTCGTGGCATCTGCTGTAAAATAACGACACGGCTTGGAGTCCGTGGCGCTGTCGCTAGCTCTCTGTCAGAGAGGACAGCGTCCCACCCAGACCCAGCTTTATTCTCATCTGTCTTTCCTCCATCCTTCACCGCCCCCTCTCAGGCTCACCCTTGGCCGTGCTGGTGCGGCACACCTGTCTCCCAATCTCCTCTTTTTTTAAAATATGTTTTTATTGATTTCAGAGGGGAAGGGAGAGGGAGAGAGATCGAAACATCAGTGATGAGAGAGAATCACTGATTGGCTGCCTCCTGCACACCCCCTACTGGGGATGGAGCCCACAACCCAGGGCATGTGCCCTTGACCGGACTTGAACCCAGGAGACCCTTCAGTCTGCAGGCTGTGGACGCTCTATCCACTGAGCCACACTGCCGAGGGCGCAATCCCCTCCTCTTAAAGGACACCAGTCCTGCCGGGTCAGGGCCGGTTCCTATGGCTCATTTCACCCTCCTCACCTCTGCGGGGCCGTCTCCACCGACCACGGGGGAGGTTCTCACTGTCTGGGTCTGGAGGGGACCGCACTCAGCCCGAGCAGGAGGGAGGGGCCCCTCTCCACACCGGAGCCCCGGGGGCGGGTGCTGGCGGGTGAGTAGGAGTGGTCCTGGCAGACAGGGCGGCTGGGAGCTGAGCCCTGTGAGCAGCAGGAGGGGCAGCGAGGACCACGGCCATTCAGTGTGTGGAACTCGGGGTCCGCCAGGAGTCCTCCTCCTTTTAGAGTGGGCCCCGGGTCCCCTCCTCCCCAGCCTGGCCCTCCGCCCCCCACAGCCTCCGCGCCCACCTCTCGGAACGGAGGGCTCGGCAGGTCGGGCCCTCAGAACGCCGCAGTGCGTCGTCTCCAAGGCCCACCCCCACGCTGGCCCTGCCGAGGGGGAGGGGCGACGGTGTGCAATGTGGCCTTGAGCGTGGAAAGTTCACTCAGCTGGAAAGAGTAAAAGGAAGTTGGAAAAAGAACTTAACCCAGCCCCAACCACAGGAGCGATAAGGGTGGGCGAGGTCACTGGGCTTCTGGAAAATGTGAATCGACCGGTTGGAGGAAAGAGAAAGCGGGGGAGAGGGGGGGTGCAAAGAGGGGGGGGGTCTGGCCCTGGGTGACCGTGTCCGTCCCGCTTAAAAGAACCTTCCCCAGGAGGACAGCTGTGCCCTCCCAGCAGCTTTGCTGAGGGGGCCTGACCCCAATTCCTGGGAAGAAAAAGGCAGGTGACGAATCGATCCTCCTCTGATCTAAGCCTCAAACCGGAAGCACTCACAGGAAGCAGAGGGCGGGCATACACACACACACACACACACACACACACTTCCCACAGCCTTGCAAACCCTGGACAGGGGTGCATGGGCAGGGCTGGCCTGAGGAAGGCTTGGCACCAGAGGGGGCTGGCTGGCACGACCCGTCTGCCAGATGGAGCCCGGCAGCCCTAATGGGCTTGGTCCCTGGGCACGTTCCTCCTGGAGAAGCACCTAGAAGCCTGGGCGATGCCCCCCGTGGCGGGCCCCCCAAGCCTGGAGCAGAGTCTGACCCTCTGTCTCACCGCGGACAGACCGAGGCCTGGGGAGAGGATGCGCCCCGGCTCCCTCCACGCGGCCTGCAGGCCTGCCCTCGGCCTGTGCCGTGTGCCCGGGCCTGGGGGCCAAGGGCCTGGGTGCACAGGGCACGGGCAGCAGGTGCTGACAGGAGGGGTCCTCCTTGCTGCCAGGCTCCTGAGAACCGGGGACCAGGGGACCAAGGTGAACGGTACCGAGGCGTTGGTGGCACAGAGCGTACAGCTCCCAAGCCGCTCCCTCTGCCCCACACTCAGCCTCGCCCCGGACCCCGTGGGGTCTGCCGTGGAACCAGCGCCCCGGGCGGAGGAGAGGACCGGGTCCAGAGGAATGAAGCGATTTGCCCAGCGCTCCGAGGGCCTGGCGTGGCAGAGCCCGCAAAGCCTTGTGCCCAGCTCCAAGTTCAAAGCTGCCCTCGGCATCCGCACGCCGCTCCTCCTGGCTTTTAGGCCGCGGCCAGGGCTGGGTCTCGGCCAGCGTTCTCAGGCCCTTCGGTCCCAGAACCCCTTTCCAGGCTTAAAATTTTCGAGGACCCCACAGAGGCTATGTATGAGGTGTATTTATCAATAGTCACTGTACTAGAAATTAAAGCTTTAAAACTTCAGCACTATTGTTATTAATCACTTAAAAACAGTAAGTACAGCCCTAACCGGTTTGGCTCAGTGGATAGAGTGTCAGCCTGCAGACTGAAGGGTCCCAGGTTCAATTCTGGTCAAGGGCATGTACCTTGGTTGCGGGCACATCCCCAGTGGGGGGTGTGCAGGAGGCAGCTGATCGATGTTTCTCTCTCATCGATGTTTCTAACTCTCTATCCCTCTCCCTTCCTCTCTGGAAAACATCAATAAAATATATTTTTTAAAAATAGTAAGTCCAGCACACGTGGCCATAACAGCATTTTAAATGGGGGGGGGGGACCCTATATTTTCTAAAAACAGAAAATATGTAGTGAGAAGTTGGCATTCTTGTACATTCTCACAAATATCGTTAACGTCTGGCTTGGTAGAAGATTCCGCATCTGATCATAAAGAATCGGGTGCTAGTGAGGGGTATGACCGTTGTGTGCTTCTGTGTTGAATCTGCCACAGCCGTGCGCACGCCTGGGACACGCCGCCGCGTTCCCGAGAGGACGAGAACCACACAGCGAGCGGCGTCCGAGGCCCGTCCTCGCGTGTTTTGCAGTCGCACCCGGGGGCTCTCCCGCTCCCTGCTTTTTTGCGGTTAATTATAGGTGCTCTTTCTGTGGGTGGCTCCGTGCACTCGGGGGCACTGGATGGCATGATCACTGTCGGAGACTCTGCTCTCAGCACAAGGGCCTGCACACGTTAGCTGAACCGAGAACGGAGCCGAGGCGGGGGTGGGGGGGCGGCGGGGGGGACCCCGAGGAAGCCAGCCTGCAGGGCAGGAGGAGCAGTCCAGCCCGCCCGCTCACCACCTGGGCAGCCCGCCCCACCCCCTCCTGTGGCCACCTAGAGGGACAAAGAGGGTCTTTCCATTCTGAGAGCCCGCCCGCCGCCAGCAGGACCGGGCGCCCAGCTGCCGGTCGGAGGGAGGAGAAAGGAGGCTTTGACGGTGAGGAAACCTTAGTGCTCAGCCCCCGGCCAGAGCAGCTGGAGGGCAGCGCCGGAGAGGGGCGCGCAGGGCAGCTGGCCGGCGGCAGCGCCAGGGCGACACTCGACACAGAGGGAGCCTGTTGGCAGCTCATCCAGGCCTCTGAGGATCAGCTGTGCGGAGCCCGGGCAGCCGCCTCTCCGCAAGAGTGCTCTCAGGTCCTCCGCGGAAGGCCAGCCTGGGAGAGTGTGGCCCGGGAAGCGTGGTGACGCCCTCTGCCCGGCGATACCCTCCTCCCGGCGATGCCCTCTGCCCGGCAATGCCCTCTGTCCGGCGACGCCCTCCGCCCAGCGATACCCTCCGCCCGGCGATACCCTCTGCCTGGCAATCCCTCTGCCCGGCGATGCCCTCTGCCCGGTGATGCCCTCTGCCCGGCGACGCCCTCAGGTCTCGCTGACCTTGCCTCTCTGGCCTGGACGCAGCTCCCGGCCTCTCCCAGCGCCCGGGAGTTTTTCTCATGCACCTCTGGGACCCCAGCCCGGTGCCCATCACGGCACTGGCACCGTGAGGGTTTGTGGAGTTGGCTCCTTTAAATGCCTCAGGAAACGCGTCCTGAGAGGAGCAGCAAGGTGACCGCGCCGCCACGTGCAGGTTCATGTGAACTGAGAACCTGGCCCGGCGACCTCGGCGGGGTTTTCTATCTGGGGTTTTCTTCCGATGGAGCCCACGGGGTACTTGTCGCTGAGGCGGCTGGGATGTTCGGGGATTCTCGACATCTGGACGGGGCTGGGCAGCCACTGTGCCCTCTGAGTCCAGAGCACGTGGGAAGCAGGAGAGAGAGAGGCCGACACAAAGAGCAGCAGAGACACGCGGAGCAGGCGCAGAAGCAGGTGCAGGAGCAGGAGGAGGAGGTGGAGGAGGAGCAGGAGCAGGAGCAGGTGCAGGAGCAGGAGGAGGAGAAGCAGGAGCAGGAGCAGGAGCAGGTGCAGGAGCAGGAGCAGGAAGAGGAGGAGCAGAAGCAGGAGGAGGAGCAGGAGGAGGAGGAGGAGCAGGAGCAGGTGCAGGAAGAGGAGGAGCAGAAGCAGGAGCAGGAGCAGAAGCAGGAGGAGGAGGAGGAGGAGGAGGAGGAGCAGGAGCAGGAGCAGGAGGAGGAGCAGGAGCAGGTGCAGGAGGAGGAGGAGGAGGAGCAGGAGCAGGAGGAGGTGCAGGAGCAGGAGGAGCAGAAGCAGGAGCAGGAGGAGGAGGTGCAGGAGCAGGTGCAGCAGGAGGAGGAGGAGGAGCAGGAGCAGGAGGAGGAGCAGGAGCAGGTGCAGGAGGAGGAGGAGGAGGAGCAGGAGCAGGAGGAGGAGCAGGAGGAGGAGGAGCAGGAGCAGGAGCAGGAGGAGGAGGTGCAGGAGCAGGTGCAGCAGGAGGAGGAGCAGGAGCAGGTGCAGGAGCAGGAGCAGGAAGAGGAGGAGCAGAAGCAGGAGGAGGAGCAGGAGGAGGAGGAGGAGCAGGAGCAGGTGCAGGAAGAGGAGGAGCAGAAGCAGGAGCAGGAGCAGAAGCAGGAGGAGGAGGAGCAGGAGCAGGAGCAGGAGGAGGAGGAGGAGGAGCAGGAGCAGGAGGAGGAGCAGGAGGAGGAGCAGGAGGAGCAGGAGCAGGAGGAGGAGCAGGAGCAGGCGCAGGAGGAGGAGCAGGAGGAGCAGGAGCAGGAGGAGGAGCAGGAGGAGGAGGAGCAGGAGCAGGAGCAGGAGGAGGAGGTGCAGGAGCAGGTGCAGCAGGAGGAGGAGCAGGAGCAGGTGCAGGAAGAGGAGGAGCAGAAGCAGGAGGAGGAGCAGGAGGAGGAGGAGGAGGAGGAGCAGGAGCAGGAGCAGGTGCAGCAGGAGCAGGAGGAGGAGCAGGAGCAGGAGGAGGAGCAGGAGGAGGAGGAGGAGCAGGAGGAGGAGGAGCAGGAGCAGGAGCAGGAGGAGGAGGAGCAGGAGGAGCAGGAGCAGGAGCAAGAGCAGGTGCAGGAGCAGGAGAAGGAGCAGGTGCAGGAGCAGGAGCAGGAGCAGGAGCAGGAGCAGGAGGAGGAGGAGCTGTTAGCGGCGCTCCCTCACCCGCGGGCTGTGACTCACCCACTGCTTGGGCAGCAGCCCTGCCAATAAGGGGAGGAAGCCCTCCCGGAGGCAGCAGTCGGCTTGGCTGCAGCAGGGGGCCCTCTAGCCCAGCAGGTCCTCTGACCCGCTCCAGCGGCCCCGCGCGCTCAGAGCCAACCTCCGCCACGGCCCGCACTCTGCACTCTGCCCCGGCTCGCTCTGGGCAGCCTCTCTGCTCCTCGACGGCCTCCTCGGGGCCTCGGCCCGCGCTGCCCCTCCTGCCCGCAGTGCCCCTGCAGGGGTGCTCACCTGCCCGTCCGCTCAGAGGAGACTCCCGTCTGCCCTGCAGCGCCAGCGCCACCGCCCCTGCCCCCCACTCCCCGCTTTATTTTCCCCTTAGCCCTTGTGCTAGCTGACATATTATATTTGTTATTTGTCTATCGATTTCTCTTTTTTTATGTTTTTATTGATTTTTAGAGAGAGAGAACAAGAGAGGGAGAGAGAGATGGAAACGTCAATGATGAGAGAGAACCATTGGTCAGCTGCCTCCTGCACGGCCCCCCACTGGGATCTGCCCAGACCAGGAATCGAACCCGTGACCCCCTGGTTCCCGGGTTGACGCTCCACCGCCGAGCCACACGGGCAGGGCTGTGGATTTACTTCTTGCCCCTCCCTCAATGCACTGATCAACACTAACCGTGAAAGTAACGACCCGGGTTGACTAGGCGCCTGCTGTGTGCCAGGCCTGTGACAGACTTGGGAGCCATGAGGGACTGAGGAGACAGCCCCCTCCCCACCCAGCGCCCATTCCCTGGGGGACAGAGCGGGCTGGGGGCCCCCATGTTTCCCCGGCTCCGGCACTGAGACACGTGGCCTCGGACACGTCACGGCCCCCGGCCAGTTTTCCTGTCTGTGGGAGGAGGCACAGGGGGGAGCAGGGGCTCCGTGGGCCTCCCCCTGCCCGGCCGCGGCCGCGAGAAGGACCGTCACAGGAGAGCGAGCCCTCGTTTCGTTGCTCCCGTTAACCTCACCGTATTTTTAACAGCCTCAGTGGCCTCAATTGTTTCCTCATCTCCATCCTCATTTCACCGCCCTGGGACCGGGGACCTAATTTCAGCGAAGGTCAGGGCAGCGCTTTGGGGCCGCCCCCCTTCTCGACACAGATGCTCCGTTCGGGCAGCTCCCGCCCCTGCTCGGTGGCGGCCGGGCTCAGGGCGGGGCCGGGGGGCCGATGCCTGGGAGGACGTGCTCAGCCACCCCCGGGGAGTCCGGGCGGGTGCACGCTGGCCTGGGTGCGCTTGGAGAGACCCCAAGCTGCAAGAGGCCCGGCTGACCGGCCGCTGCTCCAGCCTCCTCGCCCACCTCGGGGGAAGCCAGGCCCAGAGGGGGAGCTGCATAAGCAGGCCAGGACTCAGCTGAAATCCGCCCCGCGACCCGAGAGCCGGGGTCAAGAAGAACGGAAGTGGGGTCACGCCCTGTGAGCGCACCCCAGCATCCACAGCAAACCGAACACCCCCATGTAGTCATTGGGAATCACGGCACCCACCTTCCCTCTGCAGGCTGCGGCTGGCTCAGGGGCCGGCGTGGCCCTGGGGGGGGGGCCCGTGGCCGTGACTCCATCAGCACAACCTTCCCTGGGAAGGCCGCGTGTCACTTGGGGAATTTCCTAGAAACACGAGGTGGAGTCACCCGTGCCCTTGGCCGACCTGGTTCCCAAGATCCTTGTGTCCAAAGGAGAGGCCACCTGAGTGGATGCAAAACACACGGGGGTGTTAGGGGGGTGCCCGTGCGGAGGCTTGAGGGCACTGGTTTCATCACGTGGCCCTTGGGCTTGAATGTGGACTCGCTCACCTACCATCTAGGCCCCTCCAGGCCGCTCGGAGAGCCCCACGCGGCGGGGGGGGGCGGGGCAGGAGGGCGGCATGTGGACTAAGAACTCACAGTCCCAAACCTCCCGACTCCCTGGCTGTCCTCACCCTCCCCCAGCCCGTTCCGGGACCTTCCGTGCCCCCCGCAGCCTCCTGGCCTGCAGACCGGAGTCCCTGCCTTCTCGCTCCCGCTGTGCGGCCAGCGGCCCGGTGCACAGCCGTGAGTGGCCGTGTGTGCACACCGTGGTTGATCCCCAAGGCCGGGGCCCTGCAAGCCATCAGGCTGGGCTTTTTTCCTTTTTCTTTTTAAATATATTTTTACTGATTTCAAAGAGGATGGGAGATGGGGAGAGAAAGAAACATCAGTGATGAGAGAGAATCACCGATTGGCTGCCTCCTGCACGCTCCACACTGGGAATGGAGTCTGCAACCCAGGCCTGTGCCCTGTCCGGGAATCGAACTGTGGCCTCCTGGTTCCTAGGTCGATGCTCAATCACTGAGCCACGCTGGCCAGGCCGGGCTGGGCTTTTACTTATTGGAGACGTTGAAGAGGCAGGAGGCAGCCATTCCCGGAAGCTCTCCAGGCTCAGGGGTCTTGGGGGCAGGACCCTCCTGGGCATGGCCTGGCAGAGAGCACTGGGCCCCAGCGGACGAGGGCAGGGGAAGGGCCAGCTCCCCAGGAAGGGCCGGCACCCAGCAGCCCCTCCGTGTGCCGCCAGACTCTCTCAGACACTGCCTCATCCGCCCCTCGTCTGACCCGCAACGCTCCTCTGCTGCTCCCTCCACATCTGCTCCTGTCACGTGGACACGGCAGGGGGGTCTCCGGGATAGCCCAGCGGAAGAGGGGCTCCGAGGAGGCGCGGCCAGGAGCTCCAGCTTGTCCCAAGGCAGCTCCTCAGCAGGGAGGGGGCCCCACGCCTCTCTCCAGGCTCCCGGCACCCCCTCCTCTCAGCCCTGCTCCTCCCGGGGAGGTGCTGACCCAGCTCCCATGCGCCCGATGAGTCCCTTCTTCCTGCAAAACCTCTGCTCAGCCCTCTACTCCCTGACCCAGGTGTTTTCATGTGTGTGTGTGCACATGAGTGGTGTGTATGTGCATGGATGAATATGTGTGCATGTGTGTAGATGTGTGCATGTATGTAGATGTGTGCATATGTGTACGTGTGTGCATGTGTGTGTGAATGAGTGTGCATGGGTGAATATGTGTGTGTGGATTGGTGTGCATGGGTAAACGTGTGTGTGTGTGTGTGTGTGTGTAGATGTGTTGCATGGGTGTGAGTGTGTGTAGATGTGTTTGCATGGGTGCATGTGTGTATACATGGGCGAATGTATGTGCATGTGTGTAGATGTGTGTGTGTGGGTGAGTGTGGGCATGTGTGTAGGTGTGTGTGCTATGATGTGTGATAGCAATAGCTGCCCTCCCAGCACCCAGCCGGGCGCCCTGGCTGCACACACAGGCTGTGGGTGTCCGGGAGGCGATGTGCCAGCTTTGACACAAGGACGCTCAGGCTCAGGGAAGTCCAGGACCTGCCGCAGGCCCCAGGCCTCGTCCCCGTCGCCCCCTGGAGATTCCTGCAGCGGGACACGGCCAGGGGGCGCTGGTGAGTGTGTTGGGCAGGCGGGCGCTGGGGTCACCACGCCTGGCGCGGCCCGGGTCCCTGCAGCTGCCTGCCGGGCTGTGAACCCCCACCTGCATGTGAGTCCAGGGGTACGGGGGGCTACTCCTCAGGGACGGGCTCTCTCCTCCTGTAACCACTTCCCCCAGGAAAGCGGGACGCCTCAGGCACCGGCTGCCCTTCCCCCTCCCCCACCCCCACCCCGCTTCCTGCAGGCCCTCCACAGCTCTGTGTGTCCAGGCACAAGGTGCCCGCCCCCCACGGTGCCTCCACATCCCCCCACCGGCACCTGAGCCTGCCCACCTCTGCGTCTGCCCTCTGCGCCGGGGCCCCTCGCTCCCCTGCAGGGCAGGGCCCCCAGCAGGTGAAGGGAACAGGGGCTCTGAGGGCTTCCCAGAGGCAGCCAGTCCCCGTGGCCCCCCTTCTGGGGGAGCCCCTGGCACCGCCATCACCCGGGTCCCTTCAGAGGGGTCAGTGTGAACCCTGCCCCAAGGGACCCCCCAGGGACCCCCACCGCGCAGGGAGGACTCGGTGGAAAATTCTGCCCGTGACTGCGCTCCCCTGCGTGACCCCCCCCCCCCCGCCCGCACCGGCCGCTCCCCACCGCTCAGCTCCCCCCCACCCCCAGCTCCCCCGCTCTGGGCCTTCCCTTCGCTCTTTCTCCTTCCATCTGAGAGAATCAGGTGGGTGTGGAAACAGCCTGAGCACCTGGGGGTGGGGGGGGGGGGGTCTTGGAGGAAGCACGCCCCCCACCCAGTGAGCCGGCCTCGAAGGGGCCCCGCCCCAGGGTCGCCCGGGGCCACAGAGCTGGGCTGTGGAGGAGGGGCTTTAGGAGACTTGATGGGAACTGACCACCACGTACAGCTCATTTGGGGACCAGAATGTCTCATCGGGCGGCTCTGCTGCCAGCAAATTACCCCCCCCCCCGCCCCCTGCCTCTGTAGAAAGACCTGGGGGCAGGGGACTGTCACTAGCCACTCCTTCCCGCCCTCCCCTCCAGGCCTGGCCCTTCCCCTGCACGGCGGGAGGTGGGCGGGGCTGGCACGGTGCCCACGGAAGCCCGACACTCAGGCCTCTCCGGGACCCAGGACAGAAGAGGGGGCCTTAGGAGGGACCCGGGACGGATGAGGGAGGCTTAGGAGGGACCCGGGACGGACGGACGAGGGGGCCTTAGGAGGGACCCCGGGACGGACGAGGGAGGCTTAGGAGGGACCCCAGACGGACGGACGAGGAAGCCTTAGGAAAACCAGCACAACAGCTCAGCCACGGAGAGAGGTGCCAGGGGGCCGGGGCGGCCAGAGACCAGGCGCGGTACCATCCCTGACGCAGCCGCGGACGCTCATGAGAAATGGGGGGCCCGTCCGAGGTGGTGCAGCTTCTGGGTGCCCCTGCCACCAATTCTGGGAGACTCTGTGGAGTCCCCACCCACCTGGGCCTCAGTCCTCCCTGAGCCGAGAGGGAGTGGAACGGAGACCTCTACCCTCTGAGATGCCACAGCGTCAGAGTCTGTGCTCCTGCAGGGGCCGGAGGAGGCTCTCGGCCAGGCCCTCGGGACCCTCGCCTCCTGCAGCCTCAGGCGCGGCCAGGGGCAGCAGCGAATGGGGGGAGGGTGGCCGCGCCTTGTCACCCTGCCTGCCATCCAGGGGGACAGCGCTTTGCTGCTCAGAAGCCCCTCGAGGGAACTATCTTCCTTCTAGGACCGTCCTCCCGTCTGTCCAGACCCTGCGGCCGTGGGAGCGGAGCCCCAGGGCCCAGGAGACCATGGCCACGCTGGGGAGGCCTGCCCAAGGTCAGTGCCGAGGGGTCGAGAGTCAAGTCAGACGGCTGGTTTCCTCCATCGCAAGGTTCCGCGGGCCCCTCCGCAGGCCCTGAGACAAGGCCAGCCCTGGAGGAGCCGGCTGGGGCGGGCAGCGCTGGCTCCCGCACACAGAGGAGGAACCAGCAGGACAACGCCAAGGTCAGTGCACGGCGCAGGGGGCCGAGGGGGCTCGGCCCGGCTCTGCCCAGCTCGGCCCGGCTCTGCCCAGCACCAGATGGGTGGCCGTGGGCAAGGAGACACTCTTGCCTGAGAAGTGGGAGGACAGCCAACGCTGCCCCGTCAGGGTCAGGGGGACGGGCAGCCTGGCCCGGATGTGGACGGCGTGTCCCTGGGGGTGGGGTGGGGGTGGGGTGTGCACAGAGCTCAGGAGGGCGGCGAGCTGCCCCCACACATTCCCTCTGGCCGGCTCTTCCTCAAGCAGGTGCCGGGGCAGGAGTGGGGTGGCCACGGGGCTGCTGTGGACCGTGGGGGCAGCTGAGGAGGTGGGATGGCGCGTCACCCCCAGGCAGCTGCCGCCTGAGCATCCCAGCTCCCTCGCTGAGGCCCCCCCGTGGGCAGGGACGGCCTGGGGAAGACCCAGGACCGCGGGCTGGGCGTTTCCACGGATCAGTGCTCAGCGCCAACAGGGACAGGACCCTCCGGTCCATCCCATCACCGTGGCCACGGCCACCGGCCACAGGAGAGAGAGCCGAACGGACAGACCCGCTCCTCCCTCAGGCGTGGTCCCCAGCGCCGGGCCCAAGCCCCCGGGGCCCCGCCTCGCCCTCTCCCCCTGCTGGCAGAACCGCATCGTCTCCAATCAAACGGTTCCGCCGCCCTGCCCCGGCAGCATCATCTGCAAAGAGAATTGTCCACGTATTTGCACTTGATTTGATCAATGGCCCCACCGGAGGCATTTCAGACGTGTGTGCAGCAGCCCAGCACCAAGCACGGCAAAGAAAGCAGAACGCGGCCCCACGCTGCCTGCGTCACCGCTCTGCCTTCCAGGACGCTCCTGGGGATCCGTCAGAGCCACGCGTGACTCACACACCACGCGGCCCCTTCCCTGAGCTCAGCCAGGACCACGTGCGCACACGGGCCCCATCGCACGACTGGCGGGACCCCCTCCCACGACAGACGGCGTCCCAGGCGCCGTCACACCCCAGCAGGCTCCCGTCCCCGCCCCCCAGTGCGTCCCGGATCTGGAACACCCGTCTGATGGCCATGGGTGCGAGGGGACCCTGAGTTAGTGGGCGTGGCTGGAAAGGAGGGAGGGAGGGGCGTCTGCTGATGTCTGGCTGGCCAGATTGGGGCGCTGGGCATCTGCTTTTGGGTGAAGATGGGTCCCCAGTGGTGAGGGAGGGGGCAGGGCAGGACCAGGGGGGCCATCTGCGGAGGGGTCCCCCCAGTGGACCCCGGGGGCCGCAGGGCCAGAGCTGCAGGGGCCTGGGAGGATGGAGAGGAGAGGGAAGGGCAGCGGGGAGGGGTGGGCAGGGCTGTGAAGGCCAGACTGAGCAGAATCCACCTGAGGCAAAGGGCAGGGGGCTCCCCCCCATCACCCCCATTCTGTGTGATGGGCTCTGGTCCCCCTAAAGCCGAACCCCTTCAAGTCAGCGGGGCTGCAGCAGAAGCCACCGGGCACTCGTTCCGGACCATGTGACTCGGAACCCGAGCGGGGGCTTTAGGGAGCGAAAGCGCGTCTCGTCCAAGACGCAGATGGCCGTCCAAGACGCAGATAGCCCGCCCGCCCGCCCGCCGGTCAGGACCCGGGCTGCTGTGCCCTCAGCTCCGCGTGGGGAGCGCCTGCGGTCGGATGTAACTCGGGGGGTGGCCGAGGGCACGAGGACGGGCTTTACTTGGTAACTTCAAGCGCTTCCCGGAGCCACAGGTCCCTGCGCGTCCTCCTGCCGCGTGCTGGGGAGGACAGGGACGCGGCTATGG
Source organism: Eptesicus fuscus (assembly GCF_027574615.1). NCBI lineage: Eukaryota > Metazoa > Chordata > Mammalia > Chiroptera > Vespertilionidae > Eptesicus > Eptesicus fuscus. The sequence goes on along the minus strand of NC_072488.1, from coordinate 2,237,115 downwards.
GGACTTCCCCCGCTTTCCTCGCGGAGACAGTGAGCGCTGGGGAGCCCTGGACGGGCCTGCTGGAGGCCCCGAGCAGGGCGCTCCGTGATGCCTCCTGTTCCCCGAGAAGCCGCGTCGCACCCTCACCTCCCGGGACAGCCCCTCCCGTCCTGCTGGCGCCTGGCACGGGACCTCCCGCTGCGAATGAGGAAACCGGGCCCGCAGGTCAGGGGCCGGCCCACCATCCCGTCCCGCAGCCAGAACCCGGCGCCTAGCGCTGCCGCTGCGGGGCCTGCCCCATGCGCTCCCCGGACCCCGGAATCGGCGAGCACTCCCGCACGGCCCTGGCCTGGCTCTTGTCCCACTGACCTCTCCCCGGGGGGAGTCCTGGAGGACACGACAGGGAAGGCCCGAGCCCCCGGAGCTGAGACCCCCGCTCCAGGGCCCAGTGGGGTGAGAACGTGGTCTCCGTAGACGCCACCGCCTGCCCGGGGCCACCCACAGGGTCCGGACAGGAAGCAGCGGGACGCCGCGGAGTTTGTTTCCCCGAGAGCGTGGTGAGCGAAGTCTGCGGCCCCGCTGGCGAGGGAGCCTGAGGACGCTGCTTCCCGTGACCTCGGCGACCCGGCTCTGCCTGGCAGACTGGTACCCCCCCCCCCCCCCCCCGCCCCAGCACAGCTTCGGCCTTGACCCTCCTGCAGTCGGACCCCTCCCACCCCATCTCTGCTCGGCCAAGCGGCTGCCGAGCTCGGCTTCCTCATGGCGGGGCCCCGGCTGACCAGGGTGGGGTCCAGCTCCGGAGAGAAGCTTCCATTCCGACTCTCCCTTTCCTGCTCGGGTTCTGGCTGAAGGCCCAGCTTCTCCTGGGCCCCCGGGGAGTGGGGGGGTCGACACCCTGTGCACACACTCAGCCTCCTTGCCCCGCCTCCCTCACCACACAGCTCGCTCACCTGCATGTCCTCCTTCAGCCTCTGTCCCCACAGTTTTGGAAGGGCCCAGAGACTCCCGTGAAACTGCCTCGCAGCACTCGGCAGAGCGCCACGCCTTGCAGCCAAATGTTTGACGCTCCACACTTCACATCCACCCTCCCTGCGCGGCTGGGAGGAAGGAAGCGGGGATGACCTCGGCCCCGATAGAGTGTGGGTGCAGCTCTCCCTGGGGACAAACTAGGAGAATGATGGCCCGTTGGTGGCCGGCCTCAGTTTCCCCAGCAAGGCCTCCCGCCCGGTCAGGTCATTTCCAAGAGGAAGACGGAGCCGGCCCCACTCAGGCCTTCGAGGCTCTGCCCGCGAGAGGGGCGGAAGCATCCCCTAATGGTGGGCTCCTGGCTGCCCCCCATCCTCCAGCCCCCCAGCTCCCCACTGAGCCCCCCATCCTCTCTTCCTGGTCATACTTCCCCTTGTGCCGGGAGTCACAGCCTGGGGCCTCTTGGGGAGCCCAAGACAGGGGCCCCGGAGCCCACAGCTCAGAGGCTGTGGTGTGGACTCCAGGCCCAGCCCGGCTTCCCGCTCCGGGGTCCTAGGCCCCTCCCCCTTTCTGGATGCATCTGATGACAAGAAAAAAGTCCATGTGACTCCAGCCTAAGCAGCCTGCAGGGGCAACGCTGGAGGGGCGTTCGGCTCCCCTGAATGCCGTCCACACCCAAGGGCAGAGGCCAGGCGGGGGCAGGGCCCGCCCCAGGTCAGCAGGCGGGTTAGCAAACAACCCTGTTTGTGTTTCTCGGAAAGGCTGGGCCGCCCGCCTCCCCCCCCCCCCCACCCCCCCTCAGGCAGGTCCCCGGCCTCTCCATTGACCGGGAGAGAAAGCGCCAGCTGGTCCCGGGTAAACACCGCGTGACTCCAGGGAGGTCCGCGCACCAGCAGCCTTCCCCGGTGGGGGAGGGGCCCCGGCCTGCTCCCCACGCAGACCCCAGCCCTGCCCTGGGCCGCGGCCCCGCCCCAGCCTCCTCTGAAACGGAGGGTCCAGTCTTGGTTCTCCCCCTTGGCTGGAGGTAAAACCCCTGGACTTACCAGCACTGGCCCAGCCGGCGGGCGTGGCGCAGGGGTTGAGCTTCAGGGACCCAGGCACCAAGGGGTCAGGGTTCGATTCCCAGTCAGGGCACCCGCCTGGGGTGCGGGCTCGATCCCCAGGAGGGGGCGTGCAGGAGGCAGCGATCCACGTTCCTCTCTCATCATGGATGTTTCCATCTCTCCCTCTCCCTGCCTCTCACTCTCTAAAATCAATAAAAACATATATTTTTTTAAAAAGTACGGCCCCAGGCCCAGGGACTGACTTAAAGAGCCCCGGTGACGCCAGGGCGAGCCAGGCTGACGCCCACGGAGCCGATCCGGAAGCCCCGGGTTACAGGAGCCCCGTCGCTGCCCCGGAGCCGCAGGTCCAGTGGGTAGCGTGTCCCCCGTCCGTGGGGCGAACACGCCCTCCGAACGGCCGCACGTGAACAACCAGCCCAGGCCCACGCGGGCTCCCGTCACGCAGGGCGCACCGCGGGGACGGCCCCTGATGAGGGAAGCTCCCCCAAAAGGAGTCATAGCACAGCTCCCGGGGGGACGGAGTGACCGCGCTCCGGGTGGTGGGAGTGCTGCCGACGCAGCGCGCTCGGTCACGCTAACGACAGAACGAGCGCAGCGGGGAGGCCACGCAGGACACGCATGGCCATCCGGGCAGCTTCCCCAGGAGCGGCCACGTCACGCTCCCCAGGGAACCCCCCGTCCCAGGGAACCTGCAGATCCCGGGGGAAGCGGTCCAACAAAAGGGGGAGCTGGGCGCGTGGTGCCGTGAAGTCGGGGTGACGCGGGGGGGGGGGGGGGAGCGGGGCGTGCCTGTCAGTCCGGCCTGGGAGAAAGGTCGTCATTCACCATCACCGGCCTCCCAGGCCGGCGGCCCCCAGGGCAGTGACCGGAGCTGCGATGGCGCGGGGGGCGGGGGGCGAGGGGGGTGCGGCTGGCCAAGCCTTCTTCCCCGCGGCCAGCCGTCCCCAGGCGCGTGGTGGGCTCGAGGCCGCCCTCCTTAAATGGTTCTCCACTCAATTAGAGTCTTCCTGTTCAACGGGACATGTGATTAAAAGGCCTGCAGATAAATGAGCGCACGCGCTAATGAGGATGGTTAAGAGAGCGACACGTGATTGAGGACGGGCTGAAAGGAGCGGAAACACCGGTGTCGCTGCAGCCAGACGCGGCTGCTCAGACAGAAGCCCACTCCACCTGGTTTGAGCAGAAAAGGGGACGTATCGGCTCGAGATGCGAAGACGCCCAGGAGGGACGTGGGACTAGACACGGCCGGCAGGGGCTCCGACGAGGCCCTGGCTCTCCCGTCAGCTGCGCTGCAGGCCGCGGCTCTCACCCTCCTTGGTGGCAAAGGGGTCCCCCTGCACGTCCCGGCTCCCACCACCTCAACAGGCCGGGGAGAGAGGTGTGCCTGGCAGCTCTCCAGGGGGGTCCTGCCCAGCCTGACCCGGGGGTGGGGGTCCAGTTGGCCAGGCCTGGAACCCCTCGGGGCGGGGGGAGCGTCTGACAGAAGGTAAGGACTGTGAGCAGTGAGGGTGGGTCCCCATAGAGAGGAGGGCTCCAGGGGTCACGCCAGGAGACCCCTTTCCTCTCCTTCGCTGCTCGCCAACCTCAGTCCGAGGCGAGGACACAGGCTCGGGCACGCTCAGTCCGACTCCGGGAACCGAAGGGCCTCCAGGCCCCCGGGTCTGTGCCAACGAGGCCATCGGCTCCGCTGACCCCGGCCCTGGAGGACGGCGCGGGGGCACCCAGCGGACAGCACCCCCTCAGCCCGTGCCCGTTCGCACACCTCACCCGGCCTGTCCGGCCGCCGCGGCTCCACGCAGCCCCCCCCCCGCCCCCCCCATCCCCCGTGATCCAGCCTCCGCTGAAACACGCTTGACTGCCTCTCAGGAGTCGCTCACTTTCACTCCCTTATAACAAATGCGAGGCCAACCACCTCTGGGGTGCTGGGCCCCCATTTCCCTGGCTCAGAGGATGACTCAGCCTCTGACTCTGTCCTGGGGGCGGGGGGTCGCCAGGGCGGATGGGACCAGCCAGCCTGACTCTCTCCATCCACACTCCTGGCCCTTCCGTTCACGGCCTCCTGCCCCCACGCGAGTCTCCACCCCTCTCCTCTGCCGGAGCCGGCGGGGGACGGTGCTGTCAGCCACTCTGTGGGGACGGAAGGCTTGCGGTCGAACACTGTGTGCGGTGAGCTCTGTCCCGGGGCCAGTCCCACCGAGTGGAGTGTGGGCTGCGCTGTGACCAGCTGGGTGGCGGCGTCCTGGCCCTCTGGGAGCCCTGCCTGGTCACAGGGACGAACCTGAGCCCAGGGTGGCCGGGACGAGGAGTCGAGGTGCCGATCGGGAACGTGCGGGTGAGCGTAAGGGGCTGTGTGTGCCCGGGGAGGAACCGTGGGCATCATCACCATCACCATCACCATCGTCCTGATTAACAGCCTCGCCCCGAGGGAGGCCGCAGGTGCCAGCGGCCTCTGTCCTGGCAGGGGCCTCAGGGGACAGGCTCCTGCAGGAGAACCAGGGGCCTGAGCGTGACCCCGGGACCGGAGGCCCACGGCCCCCCGCTGCTCCCGAGACCAAGAAGAGCAGCGCTGGGGGCGCGGGGCGCGAGCAGAGCCGTCACTACTGGGAGGACGGACGCCGCGGATGGGCCCGTCCCTCGCGGCCACACCCAGAACGACTCGGCTACTGAGGGGCCCGATGGGAGAGGCAGACTCCCCGCGCCCTCCGTCCCAGCAGCACTGTCTCCGGTCTGAGGGCCCCCGGAGGGCCCTGGCCTGGGTCCCACGGGGAGCAGGTGCCTGAGCAGTGAGTGAGGTGAGGGCCTGTGGGACCTGCTTACTGTCTGTCTCCAGTGGACCTGCCCCCTCCGCACCCAGCAGGGCGCCTGCCTCAGGGGGGGCCGTCTGTCCCTGCTGAGCTCACTCTGCCTGCCGCCGGCCCCCACCCCCCGCATGGACAGCGCTCCTTCCCCGCGTTGCCAGAGCGGCCTGGCATTCTCCCGGGGTGGGGGGAGGGGGGCGCACCCCACAATGTGCTTGTCACATAGCCAGACTGTTTCCCAACAGCAGCACCCCCATCGCACGTCCCACGCTGCTGACCCGCAAGCCCAGCCGTCACCCAGCCCGGCCGCCCCGCCCCCAGGACAGCAAGGGCTGGACAGAGTCAGCACTGGGCCGGGGCCTGTCCCTCTTCTCCAGCGCCGCCTGGCACCCCGCCGGGAGTGGGGGGCTGTGCCCAACACCCACCCAGGAGCGGGCCGGCTCCCTCCGGGGAGCACAGGTTCCCTCGGAAGGAAACGCAGCCGTCACGTGGCGCCGAGTCCATCCAGGGCCAGAGGCGAGGCCCGGGAGCATTCGCTGAGCTCCCTCCTCGCCCAGTCGGGGTCCGGCCGAGGCCCCCCGAGGCTCCGCGGCGGCCGGGCCCTGCCTCCCGCACACGCCCGCCGAGGCCAGGCCCGGCCGCCAGACCGAGGCCCAGAAGCACAGAAAGTCTAGGATCCCCGGCAGCCGCTCGGCGGCGGAACAGACGCTGGGAGACCGGCAGGGCGCTGTGTGAAGGTCACCCCGTCCCCGGGGTGTGGCACTGGTGGCACCGGCCAGATGGGCGGCTGCAGCGGGCTCTCCCCGGCACGCCCGGCTCCCGAGGCGTCCCCGGCTCCAGCAGAGCAGGCTGACCGGCCCCCCGGCCCGGCTGCACGGACCCCCTGGAGGGCCACTCCGTTTGCCTGCGAACCAGGTCGCCGTTCCGCCACTTGTGGGCTGAGCGGGGGCCGGCCTGCACCCAGGCTGGGGAGAGGCCAGAGCTCCCCTTCCATCTGCTCCCGGTGGGCAGTCCCCCCACAGGAGTCCAGCTTCAAAGAGGGGTGAGTGGGAGCGGGGGAGGGCCCCCACCGGAGGCAGGGGCGTGGAAAAAATGCCATGATTCACCCGTCACCCCCAACGCGGCCGTCATCAATAATGGAGCAAGTCCGGACGCGGGGACTCAGGGAGTCAAATATAGCAGCCACTCAGCACCGGCGACAAAGTGGGATGAAAGGTTTCTCTGCTTTGAATGAAGACGCAGACAGAATGGAGCTGAGAGAGAGAGAGAGAGAGAGAGAGGGAGAGAGAGAGAGGGAGAGAGAGACAGAGAGAGAGAGAGAGAGACGGGGGGAGAGAGAGAGAGAGAGAGAGAGAGAGAGAGAGAGAGAGAGAGAGAGACGGGGAGAGAGAGAGAGAGAGGAAGAGAGAGACGAGAGAGAGAGGAAGAGAGAGACGGGGGCAGAGAGAGAGAGAGAGAGAAAGAGAGAGAGAGAGAGAGAGAGATGGAGAGAGAGAGAGAAACATGGAGAGAGAGAGCGAGAGAGAGAGAAAGCGAGCGAGCCAGGGCCACACCTCGGGGCGCACTGACTGAAGACCTGCGTCTCCCCGGCCCCGCGAGGCAATCCCCCGGCCGCCGTGACACAGGCCGCAGATGCTGGGAAGAGGGAGCCGAGAGCGGGCGCGTTCCAGACCGGCCTCGGCACTGTCTTTCCCTGCAGGATGTGAATAATTAAAATGCCTTCTCCGGAGAGCGTTCTGGAGAAAGTGAACGGATTGACCCAAACGCGCCCAAACGCAAACACCAAGCTCGCCGAAGCGGCCTTCCAGGCCGCGCCCCGGAGCCTCTGCCGCGTGCGGCCTCCCTGTCCCAACGTGGCTCTAAGCACAGTGAACGCAAAAGAAGTGCCCCCCAAGTTCTCCGAGCAAAACCCCGCCGAGCAGCCAGGTGCCTGGGGGCTGTGAGCACCGCCTCCCCGCTGCCCTGGCCGCCCCCACGCTGTCGCTGTCGTAACTGCCGCAGCGTGCGACCCAGCCTTGGGGTCGGGTGGTAAAGTTCTCCCGTTTTCTTTTCCCTCCTTGAGGTCGGCTGCTTTTTCTCGGCCCGTTGCATTTCCATATAAATTTTAGAATCGACTTGTTTGTTTTTAGACACACACACGCATGCACACGTGCACACATACATGCACACACGCATACACACACACACACACCCTCCCCACCACCGTTTCCGAGCTCGGCTCACGCGGCATGGTGAACGCCTGTCCGTCACCAGCTGCTGCGGACAAGGGGAGCCGCCCGGATCCAGGCTGGAGGGGCAGGGGGGGCAGGGGTGCTATGCAGAGGGAGGGGAGCCGTCAGCACCCTGAGGTGGGGTGCCGAGGTGGCCTGCTGCACCCAGGGCCACTGCCGCCCCCGAGCTGCCATCCGGAGCACAGTGCTTATATCCTGGCCACTGTGAGGGTGAACTGTGTCTCCACAGAATGAGCATGCTAACATCCTTGCTCGGCCAGCGTGGCTCAGGGGTTGAGCATCGACCTATGAACCAGGAGGTCAGGGTTCAGTTCCCAGTCAAGACACATGCCTGGGTTGTGGGCTTGATCCCCAGGAGGGGGCGTGCAGGAGGCAGCTGATCAGTGATTCTCTCTCACCATTGATGTTTCTTTTTAAATCCTCACCCGAGGATATTTTTCCATTGATTTGTAGAGAGAGTGGAGGAGAGAGGGAAAGAGAGAGAAACATTGATGTGACAGAAACACATCGATGGGTCGCCTCCTGCACACCCCTGAACCAGGGCCCGGGCTGGGGAGGAGCCTGCAACCAAAGTACATGCCCTTGACCGGAATCGAACCCGGGACCCTTCAGTCTGCAGGCTAATATCCATTGAGCAAAACTGGCTAGGGCATCATTGATGTTTCTCTCTCTCTCTCCCTCTCCCTCTCCCTTCCTTTCTGAAATCAATTTTTTTTTAAATGACAATAAATTTGCCTCCTGACTCTGGGGCCATGCACGGCAGAAGCTCCTGCCCTGGGGAGGCATCCTGGTTAGAAGGCTCTGCAGCTCGGGGGAGATTGTCACACGCAAACCCACGAAAAGAGTCTTATTCACCAAAATGAAATATGAAAGCAGCTCACGAAACCGAGCGTGAATCCATAACCCTTCACGCATCTTAAGTTTTAACAGAGACGCGAGCGGCATGCCGGCTCTCCGCGGCGGAGTCCCTCTCCCGAGAGGTCCCGCGAGGTCCTGGCGAGAAGAACCAGCAGATCCCGGTGCCCGCTCACCCTGCCAGACGACCCCGCGGCGCCTCGTCCGCACCTGCCCTCGCACACTTCCTCCAGGACTGCCTCGGAGGGTCCACTCCGCCTCCCGGCTCTCGCCGCGGCCCCGGGAACGTGTAGTAATCCTCAGGCTGGAGAGCCCCCCACGGACCCTGATGGAACCATTGGCAGAGCTGACTGGCTCCCTTTTCCGCCGCCCCCACCCCCCCCCCCCACCCCCACACCGGGGCTGGGGTCTCAGCTCTGCACAATCGTGTCCAGAACCGGGAGGCAGAGGGAGAACAATAGGATTCTGTTGGGATCAAGCACGAAAATCCTTTCTTTTCTTTCTTTTTTAAAAGGCATAATTTTTTTAAAGTTTTTATTGATTTAAGAGAAGAATGGAGAGAGTGAGAGAGAGAAACATCAATGATGAGAGAGAATCGTGGATTGACTGCCTCCTGCACGCACCCCCACTGGGGACTGAGCCCACAGCCGGGCACGTGCCCTTGACTGGAATCGAACCCAGGGCCCTTCAGTCCACTGCACCAAACTGGCTAGGGCAGGAGAAGCCGTTCCCAGCCCCTCCCTCAGAGGTGTCCTCTAATGTCTCATTGGCCAGACCAGTGGTCGGCAAACTGTGGCTCGCGAGCCGCAATTTGCCGACCATTGGGCCAGACCAAGTTACCTACTCATCACTGAACCAATCACCTGGCACTGGAGTGCCATAAGGGCCTTCGGCCATCAGCTCACCCCCAGGACCTGAGCACATCGCTGCTGGGCAACATCGGGGAGAACACGGCGGCTGGGGCTCATGTCCACCATCCTGGCCCCCACGGCGCTGCGTGACCCTGCTCCTCCCTCCCTCCACGTCCGCGGGAGGATGTCCGTCTCGGACCGCGCTCACACCAGCCGCTCGGCCGGGCCCACCCTCACCCACACGCAGGCCGACCCGGCCTCTCAAAGCGGGGAGCGCGCTCGGCTCCACACGGGAGCAAGCGGGGGCTCAGGCTGGACGGGGCGTGGCCCCAAGTTCCCGGGACTCCGGCCCCTCGGGACGCGGCTGCGCCGGCCACCACGCTTCCCCCGGGCCTGATTCGGAGCCCGGCCGGCCGGGCCGTGTCCACTGGGAGCTGGCAGCCCCCTCCTCTGGGCTGCAGTCCCGTCATGTGCCGCAGGCATCTCCCGCTTTCCTCTCAGGGATGACTCACCAGGCGAAAGGAGGCGTTTTGGAGTAAATGATGATGGAACTGAATTATTCAAACTCCTCCAGGTCTGAAACGACGGTAATGTGTTTATGTTTTGCATTAAGCGCTGAAATGGGCTGAGGGCTCGCCGGATTGATCTTAATCTGCGAGCTGCCTCTCCGTTTCACACTCCAGCCAGGACCAGCCGGGAGAGACACATCTGGGGACGCCCACACCAGCACGGCCCGGCTGGCTCGGCTCAGCGGGGGGAGGGTCGGCCTGCGGATGGCAGGGGCCCGAGTCTGATTCCGGCCAAGGGCGTGCGCCTCGGTGGCAGGCATGGCCCTGGTCGGGATGCATTCAGGAGGCAACCCATGGATGTGTGTCTCCCTGTCCCTCCCCCTCCCTTCCACTCCCAGAAAGATCCACGGAGAATACCCCCTGGTGAGGCTGAACGAGGAACAGGAACAGGAACACACCAGCGCGCGCCCCGCCCCGCCAACTCCCCACGCCGGCCTTCCAATCTCCCGTATGCTCTGCTCGAACCCCGCCCTGTCCGCGGGGCGGGAGGGGCTGCCTTGGGACCTTCCCGGCTTTGCTGACGAGTCCGAACCTCGGCGTGTTGTGGCGGCGGAGAACGGCCCCGTGAGGGCGTGTGACATGTGGAACCGGGACCCGGGCTGCGAAGCAGACGGCATCAGGGGCCCGTGGTGTCGTGACTCCCAGGTGCCCACGTGGTGCCTGGCACAGAGTAGGCCCTCACTCAGTGCCGCTGGCCGGGAGGATGGCCTCGGCGTTGTGTCCTGGGCAGGGACAGGCCCCTGCAGAGGCGCCCAGCCGGCCCTGGGAAGAGCCCGGAAGGAGAGGAGGGGCGGACGGAGCGGGCGGGAGGGACGGAGGCCTGGGCGTCCAGCCCTGTGGGGAGCTGGTACGCTGCCCAGGCCCACGGGAGAGAGCAGCCCCTGTCCGGACGGAAGCTCCGAGGCAGGAGGAGCACGCACATCCCAGCCCCTCCCCCTGCCTGCCCCTGCACCTCCGGCCAGGGCATCCCACCTGCCAGGCCCAGGGGGCGTTGGGACAGGTGGGTCCTGGGCAAGTCCACAGAGACCGGCCCGGGGCCCAGACAGAGCAGAGGCGAGCGGGACAGGGGCCGGGGAGCTGGCAAACGCCCCGAGGGAGCCGGCCACCTGAGGCCTCTGGCTGGTCAGCTACGCTCAGGGACTCTGTGGAGGCCCCTGAGTCTAAGGCTGTCAGAGCAGAGAGGGGCCCGGGGCAGGACCATGTGGGGGACGGCAGAGCAGAGGGCGGGGGACAGAGGCCGGGGTCCTTCCGCCTCACCCCAGAGGAGGACACAGCCTATCGGGGAGGGGCCGTTGAGTTGGAGGCTGAGTCACGGAGCAGGCCGGGAGCCATGAACTCGGGTTTCAAGGTCCGAATGCACCAGCTCTGGGCACTGCTGCTCCCACAGGGCTGGGCCCAGGCAGGCACCGTCACCCCCTCCGGCTTCCCTCTGGGCGGTGGCAATGGGTTGGGTCCCCGTATCATCCCGGAGGCTTAGCACAGCCCCACTGAACCGGTCTGCTCCAGGGTTCACGGGCAGGAGGTGTGCATGTGCCATGTGCAGAGTGCGGGCAGCTGCGCGTGTGCCGTGTGCAAGCTGCGGGCAGCTGCACGTGTGCAGGCTGCGGGCAGCTGCGCGTGTGGCGTGTGCAGAGTGCAGGCAACTGTGCGTGTGCCGAGTGCGGGCAGCTGCGCGTGTGCAGGCTGCGGGCAGCTGCGCGTGTGGCGTGTGCAGAGTGCGGGCAGCTGCGCGTGTGGCGTGTGCAGGCTGCGGGCAGCTGCGCATGTGGCGTGTGCAGAGTGCGGGCAGCTGCGCGTGTGGCGTGTGCAGAGTGCGGGCAGCTGTGCGTGTGCCGTGTGCAGAGTGCAGGCAACTGTGCGTGTGCCGAGTGCAGAGTGCGGGCAGCTGTGCGTGTGCTGTGTGCAGAGTGCAGGCAACTGTGCGTGTGCCGAGTGCAGAGTGCGGGCAGCTGTGCGTGTGCCGTGTGCAGACTGTGGGCAGCTGTGCATGTGCCGTGTGCAGGCTCTGTGGGCAGCTGTGCATGTGCCGTGTGCAGGCTGCAGGCAGCAGCACTGACCAAGGCCGCAGGGCGATGGCCTCTGTGCCCGTTTCCCTGGGGAACGGCCTCCCACCTCGGCTGGAATCCGAGCTGCAGCCCCGCTCCCCCTCCCACTTGGTTGAGTGTGAGCTGCCAGGACCCTGCTCCCTCCGCACCTCAGCTCGGGCTGCCGCACACACAGTGGCCTGCGTTTCCGGTGAGAGCTGTCTTCCTCGCTTGCAGGTGGCAGCCCCCTCGCTGCGCCCTCTTCTCACACGCCCATCCCCATTTTATTTATTTTTATTGATGTCAGAGAGGAATGGAGAGGGAGAGGGAGAGAGACATCAGTGATGAGAGAGAATCATGGGTCGGCTGCCTCCTGCACGCCCCCTACTGGGGATGGAGCCTGCAGCCCAGGCCTGTGCCCTGACCGGGAATCGAACCCTGACCTCCTGGTTCATAGGTCAACACTCAACCACTGAGCCACACCGGCCGGGCCCCATCCCCATTTTAGACAGAATCCCAGCTCTGAGCGTTGAACTGACTTGGCTGGGGTCCCACAGACACGCATGAGGCCAAAGCCCCCATCTTTCCCGCGTCCGGGGACCATCACCGCGTCCGGGGACCATCACCGCGTCCGGGGACCATCACCGTGTCCTGGGACCCTTGGCGACAGCCCCAGGCCACGGAGCACCCGGCATCTCCCAGACACAGCGGCCCCTGCAGACAGCAGACGCGGATCCCCGTGCAGAGGCCTCCTGCTGCCTCCCCCGAACTGGGATGGGGGGGCTCCCTCACCGTCTCCTCCCAGCCCCCCCAGGACCACGGAGCTCCGGCGGGCAGGAAGGAGGGGGTGTCCGGCTGGGGCTACGAGCCGAGAAGCTGCCGGCCTGCGGAGAAGCTGCGGTCCCCCAGACAAAGCCAGGAGTGCAGGTTTCCATGACAACCCGGCTGCCGTTGCTGTAATTATAATTAACTTCAGAGCTGACCCTTCTCGGGGACCCTTCTGGTGGGAGGGAGGAGGCGGCGCTCGGCAGGTGGGAACCGAGGGGGGTTGATTGTCTGAGCCTCTGAGTCCCTCCAGGTCCGGGGCCCTCGGGGAATGGGACTGGAGGGGACAGGCCAGCAAGGCCAGGGGGCACCCCTGGGCGGGATAAGACCCCGAGGCCGGCTGCACGGGGACGTGGTCAGGGGCCTGCCACCCAGCACTCCGGGCTCCCCGCTGGAGGCTGGGCCCCAGAGCACCCGGGTCCCCGCCCGGCCCGGCCGCCTCGGTGGCTCGGAGCCCAGCATCTCTGTGACCTGGGGACAGAGAAGGAGGAGGACTGCTGTCCCCGGTCCCTGTGGAGGGTGGGGCTGGCCCAGGAGAGGAGGGGGCAGTGGGCAAGCCCAGCCTATCCCGGCCCCATCAGCCCCTTCCTGCCCCGCACGGGGCCCCAGAAATCACAGCAACAGCGGGTGTTTGCCGAGCGCTGACTCCGCCCCAGGCCTCAGGCTACGCCCCCCAGGGGTACCCGATCCCAGGAAAACTCTCCGCTATCCTTAGACCCATCTGGCAGATGAGCAACTGAGGCACAGCGGGGGTGGGGTGGATCCAGGCGGCCTGCTCTCAGTGCCGGCCCCCCGGGCCCTGGTGTCGCTGTGGAGGGCTGACATGTTGGGGTTTGTCCAGAAAACAAAAGGGTCCTCATTCCAAAGCAGTGTGGACACCAATGTTGGGGCTCAGCGTTCCTACGTTACCGAGAAGGAAGCGGGTTCTGGGCGGTGACGCGGCCGCCCAGGACCACACAGCTCTGAGCCGGTACATCGAAAGCCCAGCCTGTCCTGGCCGGGCGGCTCCGTTGGTTGGAGCGTCGTCCCATCCACCCAAAGGTTGTGGGTTCGATTCCCGGTCAGGGCACATGCCCAGGTTTCAGGTTCAATCCCTGGTCAGGGTACATGCAGGAGGCAGCCAGACAATGTTTCTCTCGCATCGACGTTTCTCTCTCTCAAATCAATAACCTCAGGTGAGAATTAAAAAAAATAAAAGGCCAGTTCAGTCAACACAGTCATTGATTCAGTGGGGGACCCCACCCCCGCCCCTTCGCCAACAGTCAAGGTTAGCAGCGGCTAATTCTCCTGCCTTTCCTCCAAAACACTTGTTAAAATGCTGGTACAGCCCTGGCTGGTTTGGCTCGGTGGATGGAGCGTCGGCCTGTGAACTGAAGGGTCCCAGGTTCAATCCCAGTCAGGGCACATGCCTGGGCTGCAGGCTCCATCCCCAGTGAGGGGCGTGCAGGAGGCAGCTGATCAATATTTCACTCTCACATTGATGTTTCTCTCTCTCTCCTTCTCCCTTCCTCTCTCTCTAAAAGTCAATAAAAAAATCTTTTAAAAAGAAAAAATGAAGACCCCCTGGAGGGATCCTGGTGGTGTGGGAACGGCCCGGTGTCTTGACTTTGGTGGTGGAGCCACAAACCCACACAGGTGACACAGAGCATGAGCACACACACGCACACGCACACACGCACACACACACGCACACACGAGCACAGAGGGGCCGGGCCTCTGGATGAGGTGGGTGGGTGGGATCTAGGTACTGACGCCACGTTGTACTAGCGTTTTGCAAGATGTTTCCATTGGGGACACTGGATCCCTCTGGCCTGTTTCTCACAACTGCATCAGAATCTGCGATAATCTCAGAATAAAAGACTTAACTTAAAAAACAGCGATGAGGAATGCTGAGCGAAAAGGGCCGGCCACACGCAGAGTGTGGCTCAGCGGCTGAGCATCAGCTCGGGAACCAAGACGTCACGGTCAGGGCACACGCCCGGGTCGCAGGCTCGATCCCCAGTAGGGGGCGTGTGGGAGGCAGCCGATCAATGATGCTTCTCTCTCAACTCATCCTTGTTTCTCTCTACCCCTCTCCCTCTCTCTCTAAAAATCAATAGAAATACTTTAAAATTTTTAATGTGTGTTATGATGGTACCATATCAAGGCCTCAACATTGACACCCATCTACTAAAGCAAAACAGTGGCCCGCCCCCGACCCCACAATCCCGCTCCACCATATCCGCCAGGGAAGTGGGTGCGTGTGACGGGGACAGGTGCGCAGCCAGCAGGCGGGGACAGCCCAGACGGCGCCAACAGCAGAACCGGCTGACGGTTCCGTGCAGCCCGTCGAGTCCTTAGCGTGGCGACTACAACACACAACCCCGCGCCCTGCACAACGTCCGTGACCCTCCCTGATAGAACACCCACCGCGGCCAGCCCTCAGGGTGCCGCCATGCACCCGCTGCCCGGGCGCCCTCGGACGCCTGGAGGAAACAGCACGGAGTGTAAGCCACCAGACTCAGGACTCGTCACTGGACGCAGCAGAGCTGAATCTGAACCCAGGCCGCCGGGGTCCGTGGTGAGCGCCACGCGGAGGGGGCGAAGCAGAATGGGGGTGGGGGACGAGAGGGGTGAGCAGCGGGGGGGAGGCCCAGTTGGGGTTCACCGCCGTCGGCCCTGCTTCACCGAGGCGGCCCAGACCCAAGGCTGGCTGAGCTTCTGCCGTCACCGTGTGGATCCCTAGGAATTGCTGACCGAGGGCCCCACATTTTACTCCGCAAACAGCGTCTCGGGTCCTGAACGCCGTCCTGAAGCAAAGACCCCACCCTTCTCCCCTCCCCGGGGTGGCGGTCCAGAGGCCGGGCCGGGCCAGAGGGAAGCGGGGAGGGACCCGGCCCCCGGAGGCTGGGGCGAGGGCACGGGCTGCCCCTTACAGCTGCACAGGCATGGCTCAGGGCCTTTGCAATGTCTGACTGGGAACATCCACCGGCCCAGGGCCCTCTGCCCGCAGCCCGAGCCGAAGACAAAGGGCGTTGGCTGTGCTGTGCGCGGAGCGGGCTGCCCATAAATCACTGACCGGCGGGAAGGAGGGCGCGCAGCGGACAAGGAAGTGGAAAAGCAGGCCTCCCCTCTCCCCCCACCCCGCCCGCCCGCCCGCCCGCCCAGGGCCATGTGGGTGCCAGCGCAGGGCCCTCCGCCGCCCGACAGACCCTCCCCGATGCTGCGAGGGAGAGACCAGCTCCACGTTTACCTACTTACGTGTTATTGACTCCGGAGGAAGGGAGAGGGAGAGGGAGAGACGTCCGTGGTCAATGATGGGAAGCAGGGTGCAGCCGGGGGCGGGAGGGGTCCTCGATGCCAGAGAATCATGGATTGGCTGCCTCCTGCACGCCCCCCACTGGGGATCGAGCCCGAAACCCAGGCCTGTGCCCTGACCGGGAATCGAACCGTGACCTCCTGGCTCCTAGGTCGATGCTCAGCCCCTGAGCCCCGCTGGCCGGGCTCAGCTCGCACATTTAGAGCCGAGAAACTATAACTTTTCCAGGTCAGGTGGTGAGTGAGGGGGTGCAGCAGGACCCAGCCCTGGTGTGTTCGGCTCCCAACCCCCTCCCTGGGAGCCCACCCCGTCCCGCTCTCCACACACGTGTGCTGGATGCACGCGATTCCCCACAGGAGCCGCCGGCCTTGCCTTTGGCCGTGGCATCCCTGCCCCTGCCCCACGCCTGCCCGCCCCACGCCCCCACCGGGTTTATTCCGGGCTTTAGCCGCTGGTGAAGGGAACTTCCCCGAGTCCCCAGGTCCCGACCGGGTGTGGGGGGCGGACCCCTGCTTTCACCCGGACCCCCCAAGGCCAGGGCGTCTGCCTGATTCGTTTGCCACGGAGACCCTGCGCCGGACGGCGCCTGACACGCGCCGGCCCTCCTGTTCTCAGCGAGGTCCGTCACTCCGGGCCGTGGGCCTGGGAGGCGCCCGCGGCTGCTCCCGACTCTGCCCAGCTGCCCGCCTGCTCCCCGGGCGCGGGAGGAGGATGTCACCCAGGGACCGGCCCGGCCTCCTCGGGGCTCCTGATGGCGCCTTCGCTCAGGCCCTTCCAGCTTTCACGGGTCACGGGTCACGGGTCATGGGTCACGGTTAGAGCCGTGGCGCTGCGGGAGCCGGAGGCCTTGCCCAGCCCTTTACTTCGCGGGAGGCCCCTTTCAGAGCAACCGCAGGAGCGCCAAGAGGCGGCCGGGGGGCCGGGCCGGACTGGGAGCCAGACCCGGGCCTGACACCTGTCAGGGGAGACGGGCACTCACCACCCAGAGCGCTGAGCCAGCGCCGCCAGCCGGCCCCTCTCCTCCCCTCCCCTTCCCTACTACTCCCCTTCCCTCCCCTCCCCTCAGCGCATCCTCCCCGTTGTCCCATCAGCCCTGGGGCTCTAGGACTAAAGTTACCTGTGAGGAGGCTGGGTCAGGCCGAAAACAAATGGGGTGCGGGGGAACCTCGATGCCAGGCGCTGCCTTGCTGCAGACTTGCTGCCCGGAGTCCGTGCTCTCTGCCCGGGGTCTGTGCTCACTGCCCGGGGTCTGTGCTCACTGCCCGGGGTCTGTGCTCTCTGCCCGGGGTCTGTGCTCTCTGCCCGGGGTCTATGCTCGCTGCCCGGGGTCTGTGCTCACTGCCCGGGGTCTGTGCTCTCTGCCCGGGGTCTGTGCTCGCTGCCCGGGGTCTGTGCTCTCTGCCCGGGGTCTGTGCTCTCTGCCCGGGGTCTGTGCTCTCTGCCCGGGGTCTGTGCTCACCGCCCGGGGTCTGTGCTCTCTGCCCGGGGTCTGTGCTCACCGCCCGGGGTCTGTGCTCTCTGCCCGGGGTCTGTGCTCGCCGCCCGGGGTCTGTGCTCACCGCCCGGGGTCTGTGCTCTCTGCCCGGGGTCTGTGCTCACTGCCCGGGGTCTGTGCTCTCTGCCCGGGGTCTATGCTCGCTGCCCGGAGTCCGTGCTCTCTGCCCGGGGTCTGTGCTCACCGCCCGGGGTCTGTGCTCTCTGCCCGGGGTCTGTGCTCTCTGCCCGGGGTCTGTGCTCGCTGCCCGGGGTCTGTGCTCTCTGCCCGGGGTCTGTGCTCTCTGCCCGGGGTCTATGCTCTCCGCCCGGGGTCTGTGCTCACAGCCCGGGGTCTGTGCTCTCTGCCCGGAGTCTGTGCTCTCTGCCCGGGGTCTGTGCTCTCTGCCCGGGGTCTGTGCTCACTGCCCGGGGTCTGTGCTCACCGCCCGGGGTCTGTGCTCTCTGCCCGGGGTCTGTGCTCACCGCCCGGGGTCTGTGCTCACCGCCCGGGGTCTGTGCTCGCTGCCCGGGGTCTGTGCTCTCTGCCCGGGGTCTGTGCTCGCTGCCCGGGGTCTGTGCTCTCTGCCCGGGGTCTGTGCTCTCTGCCCGGGGTCTGTGCTCGCTGCCCGGGGTCTGTGCTCGCTGCCCGGGGTCTGTGCTCGCTGCCCGGGGTCTATGCTCACCGCCCGGGGTCTGTGCTCTCTGCCCGGGGTCTGTGCTCTCTGCCCGGGGTCTGTGCTCTCTGCCCGGGGTCTATGCTCGCTGCCCGGGGTCTGTGCTCTCTGCCCGGGGTCTGTGCTCGCTGCCCGGGGTCTGTGCTCGCTGCCCGGGGTCTGTGCTCTCTGCCCGGGGTCTGTGCTCACCGCCCGGGGTCTGTGCTCTCTGCCCGGGGTCTGTGCTCGCTGCCCGGGGTCTGTGCTCTCTGCCCGGGGTCTGTGCTCTCTGCCCGGGGTCTGTGCTCACCGCCCGGGGTCTGTGCTCACCGCCCGGGGTCTATGCTCTCTGCCCGGGGTCTGTGCTCTCTGCCCGGGGTCTGTGCTCACCGCCCGGGGTCTGTGCTCGCTGCCCGGGGTCTGTGCTCACCGACAGGGTTCTGTGCTCGCTGCCCGGGGTCTGTGCTCGCTGCCCGGGGTCTGTGCTCTCTGCCCGGGGTCTGTGCTCGCTGCCCGGGGTCTGTGCTCGCTGCCCGGGGTCTGTGCTCTCTGCCCGGGGTCTGTGCTCGCTGCCCGGGGTCTGTGCTCGCTGCCCGGGGTCTGTGCTCGCTGCCCGGGGCCTGTGCTCTCTGCCCGGGGTCTATGCTCTCTGCCCGGGGTCTGTGCTCTCTGCCCGGGGCCTGTGCTCTCTGCCCGGGGTCTGTGCTCGCTGCCCGGGGTCTATGCTCTCTGCCCGGGGTCTGTGCTCTCTGCCTGGGGTCTATGCTCTCTGCCCGGGGTCTGTGCTCGCTGCCCGGGGTCTGTGCTCTCTGCCCGGGGTCTGTGCTCGCTGCCCGGGGTCTATGCTCGCTGCCCGGGGTCTATGCTCTCTGCCCGGGGTCTGTGCTCACTGCCTGGGGTCTATGCTCTCTGCCTGGGGTCTATGTGGGCCCCACAGCCTGTGACGAGAGGCCCCCGTGCCTGTGTCTGCTCAGGGCAGAGGGGGCTCTGAGGGGCTGGTTTAGAACTGCCTCGTCCTGGCCCTGCTCCCCAGCCGGCTCAGCCCCGTGCTGAGCTCTCCCTGCGGCTGGAGGCCGTGGCAGGGAGCAGGCTGGGAGGAGCGGGAGGGGAGAGAGGCCACGCCTTAATGACCCCTCACCGCTGGGCCTGCGTCTGTCCGATTACAGGCCCAGACTGACTGCAGCGACTAAGGGAAGTGAGCTCATCAGCTCGCCAGACTTCTCCTTGGCATCACGCCCCCTTCCCCGCACCTCTCCCTCCCTCCCCTCTCTCTCTCTCTCCCCCCCTCTCCCTCTTTTCTCTCTCTCTCTCTCTCTCTCTCTCTCTCTCTCTCTCTCTCTCTCTCGGCTGGGGGCTGCCTGGTTCCGTCACCCCCGAGATCAGAGCCGGCGGAGGGTCCTGCGGGCCCTGGCAGGGGCCCCTCCCTGGAGGGAGGGCTCTGTTCCCACGGTGAGCCAGCCGGCTCCTGATCCAGGACATATTTATGTCTACGTCTCCAGCCACCTGCTCAGGCTCACACACACGTTCCAGTTCCGACCACAGAGGAAATGAGACCGGTGACTGGGAGACTGCACACGGATCCTTCTGGAAGGTGGGAAGACGGGCGGGAGCCACAGGTGCAGGAGTGGGGGTCTCCTGAGAGCCGGGGGCCTGCAGAGAAAGGCAGCCCCCTCCCCCCGGAAAGTCCACCTGAGCCTGGCCTCGGAGCAGAATCGGGGTGCAGCTCCTCTCGCCGCCCGAGGAGGAGAGCCGGCAGGCGGCCTGCAGGCCAGCTGGCCCCGGGCTTCTCCCCTGGGGACCAGAATGGGATGACGGGCGGCAGGTGGGGCCCATCCCACCTCCAAACCTGGGTGGCAGCCACGGCTGCTCGGGAACCACTAGGAAAGCCATGGACCCCTCCTTCCGTTCAAAGCTCCAGACTCCTTCCCGTCCGGGGCCACCTCCCCCCACGGCCTCAGCCTCAGGCCCCACTTCACCCCCAGGAATCCAGGTGGGACACTCGGCTCCCCTTCAGCTCGGAGGACTTGAACTTCACCTTCATTCACACGGAGACCCGGATGGGATGTCGGGGGACTCTGAGAGGAGTGTGCACGGGGCCAGCCAGCGGGCGGAGAGCAGAGGGGGTCCCAGTCCCAGTGCCCTCTGCCGGGAGCGCCTGGCCTCCAGCCTCCCCTCCCCACCCAGCCCACGCTGGCCTCTCCATCTTTTACTGTCCCTGCAGGCCAGCCCAGAGGGCAGCAGCCTTCACTGCTCTCTGAAAGGGCATGAGGGAGGCCGGGGAGAGTGGTTTGGGGACCAGGACCCGCTCAGACCCCCACAGCTAATATGAAAAGTACTTTAAAAACAGCCCGGCCGGCGTGGCTCCGTGGTTGAGCGTCGGCTTATGAACCAGGAGGTCACGGTTCAAGTCCCAGGCAGGTCACATGCCTGGGTTGCGGGCTCATTCCCAGTGTGGGGTGGACACACCCATTCCTCCGGGGTCACTCACTCTCTCCCACGCCCCTCACGGGTGAGAGTCTGGGCAAACGGGCACCCTCCCCACTAACCAAGTCCACGTGGTGGAGGCCTGGGACACGGGGTCAGGGCCGGGGGAGGGTGGGGTGGGGCGCACAGCGCATCCCTCAGGGCCTCTGGGGGACGGGAGGGGCAGTGAGCAGGCTGGGGCTCATCCACAGTCAGCAGGGCGAGCCTCAGCCCCCAGCGCCCCCTAGCGGTGGGCCACGGGCCTCATTTTCTCCAGCTGTAAAATGGGATCATAATTACCTTCCTCGGGGAGATGGAGGATTAAAGGAGACCCTCGATGCCAAACACCTGCCCACTTGCTGCGCGCTGTGCAGAGAGCAGATGCGTGGCCTGACCCCCACCCCGCCCCCGCCTCCAGATGCGGCCCGTTTAGCCACCGCCTGGCGTCGGGGAGCACATGGACCTGTGAGGAGCCGGGGCTGCCCGGGGCAGGTGATGGGGAGGCAGGGGTGGGAGAGCTGGGCCGGGGGAAGGAGGAGAAGGGCCGACCCCGTGGAGGGTCCCTGACCAGGCCCAGCTGCCAGCGGGCTCCCGCAGTGAAACCTCCCCCCCCCCACCCCCTCCACAAGCCCCGGTCTGCCGTCTCGCTGCCCCGCGGCTCGGCGAGGGGGGGATAGGAGCGCCTTCCATCGTGAGGGGGTGAAGCACCCGCTCTGCCGTCGGGAAAGGGCTGCCGGCCTCGGGCTTAGTGAAGCGGCGGAGGACGGGCTGTGTCCCACAGGTGGGCCGCGGGCGGGGCGGCGGGGGCGGGGGACACTCCGGGAGCCGGGCTCCATCTGCTCACCTGCCCCCCCAGCTCCTGGGCCGCACCCCTGCTGCAGGGGACAGGGATCTGCACACACCGCCCCCCAAAACGAGGAGGAGGAACCCCAGCGCGGGCCGTGCAGGGCGCACGGGGAGCGGTCAGCACTCGCACCTTCCCAGGTCCTTCCGGGGAGCCGCGCCCTGAGAGCCTCCCCGTCCTCCCCCCTGGTCTCCCGGGAGGGCCCCGCGCCCCCGTGCCCACGGCTGTGCCCTCAGAGCTCGTGAGACCCGTGACGCCCTGTCGGCGCTGCGGCGTGTCTCCCGCGTCCAACGCGAGGCCTGTGGTCAGCACAGCGGGCCCCCCGCACCCCGTTTCCTACACGGAGCACAGCCTGGGGTCAGCCACCGCCTGCTCCCCGGGCCCACACTTGGTGTCAGCCCGCTCCCGGCCCGAAGTGTCCCCGCACGGGATTCCGACGACCCCACAGCCCCCCACAGCCCTCACAGTGCCCCCCACAGCCCCCCACAGCGCCCTCCACAGCGCCCCCCAGAGCATCCCCACAGCGCCCCCCACAGCCCTCACAGCGCCCCCACAGCACTCCCCACAGCGCCCCCCCACAGCCCCCTACAGCGCCCTCCACAGCACTCCCCACAGTGCCCCCCACAGCGCCCCCACAGCCCCCCACAGCGCCCCCACAGCACCCCCATAGCCCCCCACAGCCCCCTACAGCGCCCCACAGCACCCCCGTAGCCCCCCCCACAGCCCCCTACAGCGCCCCCTACAGCGCCCTCCACAGCACTCCCCACAGTGCCCCCCACAGCGCCCCCACAGCCCCCCACAGCGCCCCCACAGCACCCCCATAGCCCCCCACAGCCCCCTACAGCGCCCCCACAGCACCCCCGTAGCCCCCCCCACAGCCCCCTACAGCGCCCCCTACAGCGCCCTCCACAGCACTCCCCACAGTGCCCCCCACAGCGCCCCCACAGCCCCCATAGCCCCCCACAGCCCCCCACAGCCCCCACAGCGCCCCCACAGCCCCCCCCACAGCCCCCACAGCGCCCCCACAGCCCTCACAGTGCCCCCCACAGCCCCCCCCACAGCCCCCTACAGCGCCCCCCACAGCACTCCCCACAGCCCCCCACAGCGCCCCCACAGCACCCCCACAGCCCCCCCCACAGCCCCCTACAGCGCCCCCTACAGCGCCCTCCACAGCACTCCCCACAGTGCCCCCCACAGCGCCCCCACAGCACCCCCACAG